>NC_090894.1:14186060-14201060 GCF_036669925.1 Montipora capricornis | reverse complement strand
GATAAGACATAGAATGTCCATAGGTGAGTCCAACATGTACACAAGTCACGAAACGTCCAAAACTACAAAGCACGCTTAGACGGCTAATAATACAACAACCACAAGTGTGCCCTCTGAGCATCTGAAAGCTTTGTAATACTAAACGTCACTGAAGTCAAGCCCTGTTTCGCGGGGTTAGTGTTAGGATGGGAGACCAAAACAATAAACCCCTCATAAAAAACAGAAACATCTGACCGAAAATAATATTAACGCTAACAAATGCGAACTCAGCAAGGTACAGATTCTGTTAGCTTGCTTTATGCAAAACAAATATTGATGAAAAAGCAAATAACTATTGATACACAGTTTTCAGAAAGAGCAGAAGGAAGTTTCCCGGACGGTCGATCGAGAATAAAATATTTACGACATGAAAACAACATTAATTTTGAACCGTGAATACAGAATATAAAAAGGTAATATCAGCGACAAACATTTTGGGAGATTTTTGCTACGTTCAAATAAATTGCAAAATCGAAAGTGACATGGCCGGAATTCAGCGGGCGCCGTGATTAAGTTACCGCGGCATGTTTACTCGCCAAACAGTGAAGTATCTGTGGCAAATGATGGCAAGATACCGGGTTTATGTAAGTTTCTTTTTCTGTCAAGTGTTATAAAGGTTGACATGAAATGAGCGAAGTCAAAACAAAGATCACAATCGCCCAACTCTTGTTTATGCAAAGTCAAAATTTACTCTCCAAGACGCGCACGACGTTACTTATCACCAGGTAATTCCATCATTTTGGAAATAGCAGCTACTTTATTATTCATCTGCGTCACAAGTTTTCACTGATTTTGGGGCTCATGTTGTTGAAACTCAAGCACGCTTCCAACAGGCCTGTGAACCCTTCCTGCTTACAGAGCAATACTGAAAAACTTCTCCCATATCACATTTGAACCTTAAGCTCGAAAATTCAATACACAACATGATATTATAATTCACAAAGGCAGAAAATACCACAGAATCCTTTTCCAGCGAAATATTTATTAAAACAAACAACATATTTGCTCTTAGAGGCGAAAACCTCTTCCTATTTCATTGCGTGTGTGAAGACAAGAAACTCAATCGTGTCAAACTACCATGTACTTCAGGTAAATACAGCTCACTTTGATTTCGTCTCGACGGGCGATAGATTGTTGTCGAAGTCCAGTGCTCGTCGCTTTTGAGATTCCTGCCTATTTTATCCAACTGACTTTCTATTATTGAGCTCCATAAGGGTATATTTTGTTTAAGGATCCACTAAAACGCCATTCGCGTTACATGACTTTCGACGCCATCGCTGGCTAAGTTAATGATTCTACTGTGTCCACCAGAGAAATCTACGCAGTTCCACTACCCTCTCGATCCTAAGAAAATACTCGCAGAAGGCTCTACCACAAAGACACCACTTACCAGGGAAGTGACAGGCAAGACTTTTACCCACACGGAAAAAAAAAAAACAAAAAAAGAAAAAAAAGAAAACAAACAAACTAAACGCAGACCTCGACTGGGTTTGCCCATAGGCAACCCAGTAATGAAGATGAAACTGAATATATGGCAGACGCGTGACCTTTCTCTTTATGGCCGAACGCTCTTAGCGAAAACAATAGGAGTATCTAAGTTGATATACACTGCTTCGATGCTTACGGTCCCTGAAAATATTATTCAAAAAACGCAAGCTGAACTCTTTGCTTTCCTGTGGAGAAATAAGAAAGACAAAATTAAGAGAAAAGTGATTTATCAACCTCTTGTAGATGGAGGTTTAAATTTTATTAATTTCAGAACTATGTCAAAGTCCCTTCGTCTGAGCTGGATTGGCAGACTGCTAGATGGCAGCGACGCTAACTGGAAGGCAATCCCAAATTACTATTTTAATAGACATGGTTGCCTAACCTTTTTACTAAATTGTAACTACGATACAAAATGCATCGATTCAAGCTTGCCCCTGTTCTATAAAGAAATGCTAGAATACTTTCAGGAGCTTGTTAATATGTATAACCTTGACCAGCGACGGAAATTTGTCTTGTGGAATAATAGGGAAATAAAGATTGAGGGGAAAACATTGTTTTGGAAAACATGGTTTGAAAAAGGAATCTTTTTGGTGCAAGATTTGCTTAATGAAGACGGACAGTTCTTGTCTCTCCAAGAATTTCAGGATAAATTTGACTTAGAAATTAACTTTCTTCAATATTTTCAAATGATTGCTGCTATTCCCAGCGAGATTAAATGAAGTGCATATAAAACGCAAATTACGCCTGATGATCTCTTCAAAATGGAGGATATACTTCAGTTAACTAAAAACCTTTCGCTCTCCTTGGCCAAAATGAGGTGCAAACATTATTACAAACTTTTTAATGAAAACTGTACCATTGTGCCTACTGGTGTGAAAGCTTGGGAACAACTCTTCCCTGATTCGTTTGGTCCCTGGAAAGCTAACTTTCAAAAGATATATAAAATAACTAAAGATAATAAACTAAGGCAATTCTTATTTAAGCTCCTGCATAGGATAACTGTTACTAAGCGAGAACTGAAAAGATTTAAAATTACAGTCGATGATCAATGCTCTCTATGCTCAAGTCAAGATTCTATACTTCATACATTTTTGGACTGTTCTACTACGTCCTCATTTTACAACGATATTGTGAAAGGGTTCAATAATCTGAGCAACTTAAAACTTACTCCCCCGAATGAACAGATTCTATTCCATATAAAGGAGGAAAAATGCAAACTGATGAACGCCCAAAAACTCAGACTAGATATTCTCCTTCTTTACACCAAATATTATTTATACACTTGTAAATCACTTTCTAAGACGCCCAACTTTGTAGAACTACAGAGGAAAATTGAATGGCAATGGAAACTTGAAAACTGCTCTTCTGTTTGATACTAACCCCCCCCCCCCCCCCGTCTTAATTGTTGTTATGTATATATATATATATATATATATATATATATATATATATATATATATTTTTTTTTTTTTTTTTTTTTTAAGAGGAAAAAAGGACGCAACTACATTTCCCGACAAGCCTGTTTCGTGAATCGCTTCACTCTTCAGGGGTTTAATATTTGGTGTAAAGAAGGAGAATATCTAGTCTGAGTTTTTGGGCGTTCATCAGTTTGCATTTTTCCTCCTTTATATGGAATAGAATCTGTTCATTCGGGGGAGTAAGTTTTAAGTTGCTCAGATTATTGAACCATTTCACAATATCGTTGTTTTAACGACTGAACTGTTGAAATTGGAAAGCTGGCAGTTAAATACGGAAATTTGAATGGTTGCTATAGTAAATGCGTTACATTTTAGCAGTTGCTAGGTAACAAAACATGATATAAGGGGATTCTATGTCGGTATTTTACATTTACGTTACTCTAAAGTTCCGGAGTACATATCGGTTTCTGTGGGGGCATGAACTTGCTAATTCGTTTCTTCTGCCCAAAAAATCGAGCTCGAGGACCGAATTGAAGTCTCAGCATCAAGGGACCCCTTCATCACACTAAAAGACCACAAACCCGATTTCACCAACAACCCGACCTGCAGACTCATCAATCCAAGCAAATCCGAAATTGGCATCATCAGCAAAAAAATCCTTGACCGCATAAACAAAGAGGTCATCCATGCAACCAAAGTGAACCTGTGGAAAAGCACTAACAACGCCATAGAATGGTTCAAGGCAATCTCAGAAAAGGAAAAGCACGCATTTATCACCTTTGACGTGTGCGATTTCTACCCATCCATATCTTTCAAAGACCTGTTACTAAAAGCATTAGATTATGCCTCCAAATTCAGTACAATCACCCAACAAGACCGCCACATCATCATCCACGCCAAAAAATCGCTCCTTTACCACCAAAACTCTCCATGGACCAAGAAGAACACAAACGACATGTTTGACGTTACAATGGGCTCATACGACGGAGCAGAAACGTGCGAATTGATAGAAACTTACATGCTCTCCCTGATCGCATCTAAATTCAAAGATGAAGTTGGATTGTACCGTGACGATGGTCTTGCAGTCTGCAAAGCCACCCCAAAAGAAATTGAAAAAACCAAAAAAGAAGTCAACAATGTGTTCAAATCAAATGGCCTAAAGATCACAATCGATGCCAACAAAAAAATCGTCCACTTCCTTGACGTAACCTTCGACCTTACAGATGGACGCTACAAACCATACATGAAGCCCAACAACAAACTATCGTACGTCCACCGGCAAAGCAACCACCCCCCAGCATTACTGAAAAACATACCACTCAACATCAACAAAAGACTAACTAACATTTCATCCAGCAAAGAAGTATTCGACGAATCAATTGGCCCTTATCAACACGCACTCAAAGAAAGTGGATATGACCACAAACTAACATACAATCCAGAACCCGCTCCGAAAAACAAAAGAAAGAGGAAAAGGGACATTACGTGGTACAATCCCCCTTTCGATTCAAGCGTTAAAACCAACCTTGGTAGAAAATTCCTACATATCGTCGAAAAATGCTTCCAGAACAACCACCCGCTCTACAAGATTTTCAACAGACACACACTCAAGCTAAGCTACTCATGTATGCCAAACATGAAATCCATCATATCGTCACACAACAAACACGTTCTTTCAGATGCAAATACACCAGCACCGCAACCTGACACCTGCAATTGTAGAAAAAAGCCTGAATGCCCACTCGAAGGAAAATGCCTTCAAACTAACGTAATTTATCAAGCAACAGTCACCACCGAGACAACAACTGAAACCTACGTTGGACTAGCCACAAACTTCAAGGAACGCTACAGGAATCACAGAACATCGTTTCGACATTCAAACAGAAGAAATGAGACAGAGCTTTCCAAACATGTCTGGCACTTACAAGATGCAAAGAAGCCGTTTCAAATTAAATGGAAAATTCTTAAAAAATGTAGACCCTACAGCAATATTAGCAAGAAATGTAGTCTTTGTCTGAATGAAAAATTCATAATCATGTGTAGGAAAGAACTGTGTAGCCTTAACAGAAGAAACGAATTAGCAAGTTCATGCCCCCACAGAAACCGATATGTACTCCGGAACTTTAGAGTAACGTAAATGTAAAATACCGACATAGAATCCCCTTATATCATGTTTTGTTACCTAGCAACTGCTAAAATGTAACGCATTTACTATAGCAACCATTCAAATTTCCGTATTTAACTGCCAGCTTTCCAATTTCAACAGTTCAGTCGTTAAAATTGCCTGATGAGTGTGGTGCTTGTACCATACGAAACAGTTCTGTAGCATTAAACGATGGTTACTCGTGAAACCTAAATTTGTGTAAAGTCATATATATATATATATATATATATATGGCGTATATCGCTATCCCTAGCCTTTCATAACTCCCGCATGATGCAAAATACGTTTTCTTCCATGTCACGTCTTGTAAAGGTGCAGGAAATTTACAATTCAGTTTTGTAAAAAAACGGTCCGACTGCTATATCTTTCCAACTATTGATGCCAGTGTCCTGAATATTTTGTTGGCTTGTGCTAGACGTATAAGTATTATTTCTTGGCAGAAATCACTATCCCTAGCCTTTCATAGCTGCTGCATAATGCAAAAAACCGTTTTCTTCCATGTCACGTCTTGTAAAGGTGCAGGAAATTTACAATTCAGTTTTGTAAAAAAACGGTCCGACTGCTATATCTTTCCAACGATTAATGCCAGTGTCCTGAATATTTTGTTGGCTTGTGCTAGACGTATAAGTATTATTTCTTAGTAGAAATCGCTATCCCTAGCCTTTCATAACTCCCGCATGATGCAAAAAAAACGTTTTCTTCCATGTCACGTCTTGTAAAGGTGCAGGAAATTTACAATTCAGTTTTGTAAAAAAACGGTCCGACTGCTATATCTTTCCAACTATTGATGCCAGTGTCCTGAATATTTTGTTGGCTTGTGCTAGACGTATAAGTATTATTTCTTGGCAGAAATCACTATCCCTAGCCTTTCATAGCTGCTGCATAATGCAAAAAACCGTTTTCTTACGTGTCACGTCTTGTAAAGGTGCAGGAAATTTACAATTCACTTTTGTAATAAAACGGTCCGATTGCTATATCTTTCCAACGATTAATGCCAGTGTCCTGAATATTTTGTTGGCTTGTGCTAGACGTATAAGTATTATTTCTTAGTAGAAATCGCTATCCCTAGCCTTTCATAACTCCCGCATGATGCAAAAAAAACGTTTTCTTCCATGTCACGTCTTGTAAAGGTGCAGGAAATTTACAATTCAGTTTTGTAAAAAAACGGTCCGATTGCTATATCTTTCCAACGATTAATGTCAGTGTCCTGAATATTTTGTTGGCTTGTGCTAGACGTATAAGTATTATTTCTTGGCAGAAATCGCTATCCCTAGCCTTTCATAACTCCCGCGGTCGGACCGTTTTTTTACAAAACTGAATTGTAAATTTCCTGCACCTTTATAAGACGTGACATTTAAGGAAACAGTTTTTCCAATTTCGGCACTTATGAAAGGCTTGGGAAAGTGATTTCTATCATAAAATAATAGTTATATGACTAACACAAGACAACAAAAATATTCAAGACACTAACATTAAGCGTTGGAAAGTTATAGCGGTCGGACCGTTTTTTTACAAAACTGAATTGTAAATTTCCCGCACCTTTACAAGGCGTGACATGTAGGAAAAGGGTTTTTTGCCTTATGCAGCAATTATGAAAGGCTAGGGATAGCAATTTCTGCCAAGAAATAATTCTTATCCGGCTAGCACAAGGCGACAAAATATTCATGACACTGGCATTAATCGTTGGAAAGTTATAGCGGTCGGACCGTTTTTTTACAAAACTGAATTGTAAATTTCCTGCACCTTTACAAGGCGCGACATGTAAGAGAAGGGTTTTTTGCCTTATGCGGCACTTATGAAAGGCTAGGGTTAGCGATTTCTGCCAAGAAATAATTCTTATCCGGCTAGCACAAGGTGACAAAATATTCATGACACTGGCATTAATCGTTGGAAAGTTATAGCGGTCGGACCGTTTTTTTACAAAACTGAATTGTAAATTTCCTGCACCTTTACAAGGCGCGACATGTAAGAGAAGGGTTTTTTGCCTTATGCGGCACTTATGAAAGGCTAGGGTTAGCGATTTCTGCCAAGAAATAATTCTTATCCGGCTAGCACAAGGCAACAAAATATTCAGGACACTGGCATTAATCGTCGGACCGTTTTTTTACAAAACTGAATTGTAAATTTCCTGCACCTTTACAATACGTGACATGTAAGGAAACACTTTTTCGATTTTCGGCACTTATGAAAGGCTTGGGAACGTGATTTTTACTAATAAATAATACTTATGCGGGTAGCACAAGCCAACAAAAAAAGCCAGGGCACTGGCATAAATCGTTGGAAAGTTATAGCGCTTGGACTGTGTGTTTACAAAACTGAATTATAACTTTCTTGCACGCGGTCACAAACTGTGACCTGAACCAAATATTGTCTCGAATTTATACGCTGAAATTAAACTGATTGTGATGTCGACAATAAAGATTATGTGTATGGCTAACATAGGCTACATAAAATCACATCACCACTGTATTTCAGTGGGAAGAGCTCCAAGCTTTCTCCATCGGTTTTCAGAAAGATAAATTATGAATGCACTGATCGGCACTCTAAAGCAACGAATGGTTTACACTACTTGATGTAATGTATTAACAGTAACCGTTGTAAAAGCCGGTTTGCTTAATTATTTACGGCTTCTGTACTTCCTTTTTTCTACACACAGATATTTCTGTTCAAAAGGAGCTTTTCTTACAAATATATAATTGTAAAAGTGCAGCATTTTTACGTAAAGAAGCAGCTTTTTTACAAAAATATATTTTTGTAAAAAAGCTGCTTTTTTACAATTATATAATTGTAAAAAAGCAGCATTTTTACGTAAAGAAGCAGCTTTTTTACAAAAATATATTTTTGTAAAAAAGCTGCTTTTTTACAATTATATAATTGTAAAAAAGCAGCAATTTTACGTAAAGAAGCAGCTTTTTTACAAAAATATATTTTTGTAAAAAAGCTGCTTTTTTACAATTATATAATTGTAAAAAAGCAGCTTTTTTACATAAAAAAGCTGCTTTTTTACAAAAATATATTTCTGTAAAAAAGCAGCTTTTTTACAAATATATAATTGTAAAAAAGCAGCTTTTTTACACGGACCGTTTTTTTACACAACATATATATATATATATATATATATATATACTCGTAACTAGTAACCAGGGGGACGCGGGTTCGATTCCCACTCACGGCAATATGTTTTTCATTCAATGGTTCTGCTAGTAGTTCGCTGTCGCTATTTGTCCACTCAAATTACTTAATATTTCTAGCAAAGCGTTGTGTATCCTTTGGATCCTACTAGCTTGGGACTACATCGTTGGATTTCCAGCCTTGTTAATTCAAAAAATATATATATATATATTGGGTGGAGAGCCTCATAATAGGTGTTCACTATTGGCATAATGCTTCGCTCACTGCTTGCAGTTTGAGCACTCTTGTGACTCCACAATGCAATCCAACAATGTACCGTACATCCTGTGCCCAAGTTCAGGAGTTGCCATAAAGCCATTATGGTGACAACCGGGAGGGCACATTGTATACATATTGTATATATATAAAATAATGATCAATGGTAGCAGAATTTCAGTTCATCGTTTTATTGCTACAACGCTGTTTCGTATGGTCGAAGAATGACCACACTCATCAGGCAATTTATTCGTTATTGTCTGATGAGTGTGGTCATTCTTCGACCATACGAAACAGCGTTGTAACAATAAAACGATGAACTGAAATTCTGCTACCATTGATCATTATTATCACTGCTCCTCTCAGAGTTGAGCGCTCTGTAAATTTATTCTATTCAAGTTCAAGAAGTTATTATATATATATATATATATATATATATATGTACTTTAGTGCGTGCGACTTGTATAGGATGCTGTTCGTTGTTAGTTGATTTTATTCTTTATGTACATTGTTATATTGTTGTGTTGCAATTAAAAAAAAAAAATAATACTGTTTACGTGTATGGCAAAATAAAAAATTAACGAATGTTGTACTATGTTGTTGTCTAGACAGAAACATGACTCAAGTGCGTCCAGCGGACGTGGCTCGTACAGCTGTGCAGGTTCTTGAAGGAGCGTGGTTTATTGGAGAAACAGTAAACAAATGGCTGTCCTCCGGTAGGGGACAACATAATCTCAACGTAGGCACGCCAAAAGATGGAGATATTCTCTTACACTCAGAGCAAAAGAGTGTAGGTTATGGGATGGGGTATGTCTACCACGTTTATCGATACAGCGGGGACATCACGATCACCGGTGTAGTGGCCAAAGATGACCGGGAAGATGATACAGGCGGCGACCCTGAGATCATTAGTGGTGGTCCCGGTTATAAACATGTCAGCGTGAAGGTTACTTCAAGATTGGGAAGAGGCATCGACCATACAGTTCTCGTCTATGGCAAAAAAGACGATAATGATCAAGACAGTAACATGGCTGAAGTGATTCCAGGGAATGGTCCAGTTCTGCAGCTTGCCAAATGGGCTGGAGAAGCGTGGAGAACAATAAAAGGTAACGGACAACATAATCTCGTAGTAGGCAAGCCACAAGCTGGAGATATCCTGTTACACGCAGAGCAAAAGTGTCAAGGTCGTGGGTTTAATCGTGCCTCCCACGTTTATCAACACAGCGGGGACAACACGATCACCGCTGTAGTGGCCAAAGATAACTGGGAAGATGATACAGGCGGCAACCCTGAGATCATTAGTGGTGGGCCCGGTTATAAACATGTCAGGGTGAAGGTTACTTCAAGATCTGAAGGAGGCTTCAACCACACCGTTTACGTCTTTGGCAAAAAACAAAAACTCAAGAGGTGTAATTTGTTGTAATCTGTACACTTAATTCTCTTTCTTCTAGCTTCAGCTCATGTATCATTTGGGAAATGTAAAGTTTATGTTGTAGCCACTCAAACAAGAAATGAGTGACACATAAGAAATTGACATGCAGTGATTCTAGAGTTAGTAAAATTTACAGGAAAAGATTGGGGCGAAAAGTTTACCGAGAAACCTTCTGAACTTTTTCTTGTAAAGTTATTTGCTCTGTATCAACTAAAATATGTATATCACCGAGGAAATCAATGAAACGGACCATAAGGACGTACTATGTGGCATCCTTTGTCATCAGCTCACGAAACATTTTTTAAGCTCGTTCGTTATCAAAGCCGGGAGACCTGCATCGGGGCAGGTCGGCTCATCCTTGGGGCTGATCGGCCCATTCTCGACTTAAAAACCTGTGAAACTCACAGATGACGTTTACAGGAAACAAATCAGCTTAAAGCAAAAATAATCAATAAGCTTACCCTAACACGAGCTAATGAAACAAAGTGTCAAAGGCTTTTAAATCGAGGATGACGGGGTACCAGTGTTAGATTAAAAAGAAAAAGGGTAAATACATAACATGAGGACCGACTAGAAGCCAGAGGGTGGTATTCGGTACAGTAAAGATCACATGTTGAGCTCAAGAAACCAACCCTTAGATCCGGCGACCAATTAATTTTTAACTTTGTCGGCCGTGGCAAGGTCTTTGTGGATGAAGCTCCTGGTTTTGAGTTGATTGATTCCGTCGAGCACTCTTACTCATACCTTCGCGTCTATCTTGCTTTCGGGCGCTGAAGTTTTGAGTCACCTTGCAGAGTAAAAAGTTCATTAGTTCAACGAGAGTGTTAAATCTCTTTGCTTGAAAAGTTATCGTTACTATTATTTCTTGAAGTAGATGTTTATGAAAGCCTTTCCTCATGTTCCTCTGAGTAGGGCCGAGTTTTTTCATTGTCTTTTTTGCATAAAATCACTCCTTTCATGGCTTCAGTATCCCAAATCTTTGAAAATCTGTTCCTGGTATCTACTACCAGTATTTGGCTGGTTTGTACTAGTTCTTTGTTGTAAAACTTCAGAGACTCAGTTCTGCAAAGCCTGAATTCCGCCCAAGTGGTTTCGCCAGTAGAATGGAAACTGAGCTGTAAGACTGACAAACCTTTTGCATTAGTTCAGAGTTATCATAAGCCAGTTCCTCCAACGTGCAAACGCCAAGAAGCGAAACCACAAGTCTTCTACTAGAGTTAAATATAGTTTCGCGTTTCCTAACGGAACATTGTTTCTGAAGGTGAATGTTGTAGCATCCGAAACGTCAAGCTATTAATATGCGTTTTACTTTGTTTGTTACTGCTGTTTGTGTTTTGTTTTTTATCAACCTTAAATAGCCAAAGAACAAGAATATCTACAATGAATGAATGAAATACGGAGGGTCTGCTTTTGCAAATCAATAATGTATCATTTGCCGTTTTCATTTACCAACTGCCTAGGGGACTGTTTGTTGGGTCTCCATATACCAATTTTTAAGAAATCGACTACCTTTGGCCCTCGAGGATAGAATTAAACTTGATGGCCGAAGTTTAGAATGGGTATTGTGCGAAATACTGAATTTACCCGGCAGTCTTCAACGGGGAATCATCCATAAGTTGGACAACAAATCATGTTCAAACAACTCGTTAAAGGAATCGATGAGCTTGGTAAGTACATAGATGGTAAGCAAACAGTGGAAAGACTTTCTAAACATTTCTATGAGTAAATTATGAGTCGATATCATTTTGGTTAGCAGGCGATCGATAAGGGAATAGCGTTTTTACCAATGAGAAAGACCGCAAGATTACAATGATTCGATTTTTTTAATGTCCAAAAGACGTAAGCTACATATAAATATCAATCTTTTTAGGAATATATGCTATCCACAAATAAAAACAAGAATATTCTCCACAATGAGCTACAATTACTTCTGCACTATACCCTATTGCACCTCCTCTTGAAGACGAGTAGAAATAAGACCGAGTCTCAGATTAGAGCCTAGAACATTCTTGAACATTCGAAGTCAGATTCACTTTACGTTTTGAAGGAATTCACTTAAAAAACTCACGCAGGACGATTGTCTCCGAGTCTTTCAGTGTCTTTTTTTCGGAAATAGTTCTGTTCGGAAGTAACCCAAGGGAATTATCTAGAAAATCGTTAATAAAAAGTATGGTAATTTAAAACACACAAATATCGCCGACAGCGTTCGTAGTCTCTTTTGCTCAGGAATCTAAGCTATCGGCTTTAAATATTTGCCACCGAAAGCATGAATTCGGACACTTAAAAACTACTACTATACCACAAACGAAATAATTGTACAATTCGTGAATAAAATGTACTGCAGTCAAGAGAATCTACTAAAGACAAAATCGTCCAATTTTCTTGTTCCACGTCTTATCAAAACATGCCTCTTTTCCATGCCAAGCCGTCAATTGACTTTTCAAATAAAAGAACTGTTCATCAGACCACATCTCACTCACAACCTGGACCCGAGTATCCCAGAGTGGATTGAGCTGGCAGTCCTCTTGACCAGCGGCTTGACCGTCCTTTTTCATTGTCACTTGTCCATGTATGGTCACCTTGCCCGTGGTTGGCTCGTTTTCTTTGATAGTGAACGTTTCGGTGTTCGTTTCGTCGTAGACTGTGTTTGTATCCTTGAGCACAACACATCCGTTGTCTAAAACAACAGAGAGCTTGTAGTCATTACTGAGCTGGCACATCTCTAAATTCCTGTAAAAATAAAATAATCAGTCATTGGCAAAAGCTCAACGAGATTATTTACGTCACTAAAGGAAATAATCGTGTTGAACGAGCGGCACTCTTCTTTGAAGATCGTCTTCAAAGCAATACCATATAATTGGATGAATATTTGACGCGAAATGTCATTGAGACCCCATCCACACGTAGCCTGCATGACAGGCGCTTTACGCTTCGCGCTCGTGTCGCGCTCCGCGCGAAATATCGCGTTCGCCTCGCTTGGCTCATAAAGCGCCTGTCATGCAGGCTATCCACACGTATGCGGATATTTTCGAAAATGGGGACTTTTTCTTCCGTTTCTGCTTCTCGTGCACACAAATACGGCGCTTTCGGTCACCGACAACGAAGATTTTTGAAAACGCTCTAGATTTTTTAAAACGGAGGATCATCATGTTCTCGCGGACGAGTGAAAACGGAGGTTTTCGAAAACGATAACATCAGAGAGCACATGCGCGCGCACGCTCCATAGTTGGAGGTTAGTGTTTTCGAATCGTTTTCGCGTATTCGTGTGGACGGAAAAAATACGATTAAAAAACGCTACGTGTCGACGCAGATTTTTTCATATGCAGAGAAAGATGAAAGAGAGATACGTGTGGCCGCGGTGTAAAAAAGCTTTTTCAGTCCTTTGTTTTATGTTGAACCCGACGTGAAACATGTTCGTACTTGGTTAGAAGTTCTTGTAATTGGGTAATTTGCGTGAAAATTCGAAAACTGAGATGGCGACATTCAAGTGAATTCTCGGTCACTTTGGGGTCCCCAAAACAAGAAAAGGGAGCCATGTTGGTGTTCGAAACAAGTCCTTCGGGAATTGAGGTCAATTCTCGACAACGTTTCCTTTCGTTTCGGTGAAAACCAAGCATACAGAGCATATGGAGCCGGTAAGAGAATATCGGAAATTTGAGAACTCAATCGCTTCATAAGCCGATGAACATTCAAAAAGGAAAAAAAAAACAGAATTAAGCCCAGACAAAAATAGACTTAACACTTAATCGCAAATAAGATTTGTAAGCCTACAGTTCTCGTTGACATTTTAATCGGATATAGCTGCATTAGTATGGCGGTTGGACGTCCCTATCAGAAGTATGTTTTGTTGTAGGGAGAGAAAGGCGTTGTTCAGGTATTTTGGTGAAACTCATGCCTGTAACGTAGAATTGCGAAAATGTACACCTTATGGGTCAATTTATGTCAGAGTGGAACGTGCTGTCATGGGAAAGGCAGAAGAAAATAACCTTCGACAGCATGAACCCAACTTGTCATATGGCACAATGATTCGCTTTCTTATATCATATTTTTTTGCGACAATGTTGTAAATGGGCTCCATATGACCTTGTCAATCATAAAAAAATGGTCGTGTTACACAAAACAGATGCCAGAAATGGGAAGAGCGTGATGAAATTAGTGAGAATGTCAATTTTGAGGCCACTGACGTTTATTAAGTGCGTGATTTTAGAGCAGTTTGAAAGTTTGAAAATTTAAGAGAATTGTCTGCTGGATGGCAAAGCTTGTTTGCCATTAAATCTCATTAAACTTTTCAAGCATTAAAATCGCTGTAAAATCTCTCACATAAACGTCAGTGGTCTTTAAATTGACATCCGCGTACATCTTCTAGCATCCACTTTGTACTACGACCATTTCATTTTCATTTTATCTTTCCAAAGAAACTAGTTCACTAGGCACTTGGGCCTGATTCTCCAAATGGCCTCTCAACGCTAACAACTCATAGACAGGGCATTGGGTCATTTGACCTCCCTACAATAGCACAGAGGAGGGTTGTAGAATTATTGCTTTCTATCCCAACCCATAAAGCCACCGGAGATGATGGCATTAGTGCCAAATTGCTCAGAATCGCTGCATCTGCAATATCACCATCGCTGTCAAAGCTACTGATGAACCTCCGCCTGTCTACCAAGACCTTCCCAGCTGCATGGAAGGTTGCAAAAATTACCCCTGTTTTAAAAGGAAATGGCAGTAGGAATGATAAGAACAACTACAGACCGATTTCTGTGCTTCCTATTCTCTCTAAAATATTAGAGAAACACATATGTGAATACTTGTGCAATTTCAGTAAGGAGAACAATCTGTTTCATCATCTCCAGTCTGGGTTCAGAAAATCCCATTCAACTGAAACCGCACTTATTCGTTTGGTTGACCAGTTGCTATTTAACCTCGACAATGATAAAGTCACTGGGCTTGTTTTTATAGACTATAAGAAGGCTTTTGATTTGATTGATCACCAATTATTATTATCGAAATTGAAGGCGCTTGGAGTGAACGAGACTTCTCTTCCCCAGTGTTCCGCGACTATTTGAGCGGAA
>NC_090894.1:14171060-14176060 GCF_036669925.1 Montipora capricornis | reverse complement strand
ACTGTATCCTGGCAACATGCAGCGCATATTCAATAAAGATCTTACTCGATTCATGCAGAGCCTTTCTCGAGAACGTCAAAATCGAGCAAGCAAAAGAAAGGCTCTGCTTGCAGGGTGGAGATTACCAAGGTAAGAGAGTAAATCCCCTATATGGAGCGTTTTCAGTCACGTGACCAGCAGCCATATTGAATTACTGAAAGTACTGTATTTTTGTTCGGTATTAGAGCTGTCTCTTATGTAAAAGTTGTCACAAGCCTCTAAAGGTGTTTGTTTTAGAATAAGGTGACGTTTCTACTGAGGATTATGCTAATTTCTGACGAAACTCTATTAAGCGGCCACTGGGCCGGCTAATAGAGGTTTCACTGAAGATCGTACTTAAAGAAAGAATATGCTAATGTCGGCACCTGTTTCGTGACAAATGATGGGCACGAGCTTGACAGGTAGGTATCAAAAATGTTTTAATAGTACTTGGGAGTAAGTTGTTAGTTGTTAGCGATTGCTGTTGTTACAGAGGCACATTCGGGGAATAAAGAAGAGTCAACCAAGAGTGTTAGAGTTGATTTCTGTTCCCCCAAAACGTTTTCTCTAACAACATCCGGCTTCAAATCTACTGACACTGGTTTGACACTTTTAAAATGAAATATTAAAGTGCCATTCTCTTTGGACTCCGTCTCATCAGTTGCTGTGAAAGAGAATCTCTTTAAACAGGCTTTCTTACTTCTTCTCATTAATAATTGACTGAAAATAAATCAACATTTTTATACTGTTTACTTAAAACTGCGAATAGGCAAAAAACATCTGGAAAAACGTTGGCATACAGTTGTTGCCATTTGAGCGGTTCGACAAATCTTCAGATCAGTTTTGTGTAAAAACTTCTCTACCAGGACTCTCTGTTGCTGATTATAACAAAGTAAGCTGTTTGTTGATTCCTTTTAAGATTTCCTTATACCAACCTGTAAATCGAGAGTACACTTAGAGTTTGTATTTTTTTATAAGTGCTTGCTAGTTCATAATGTGTTTTTACGGCATGCACCATAAAAGATAGGGTTCGTCACATTTTCAGAAAGAGCCGTTTCATCAGTAGTGTATTTTCATCATCGCGGAGTAATTAATCAACTGAGTAACAAGCCACTTAAACCCATTCACAGTTTTCCCCGAGTTTTCATCCTGTAATGCGAAAATGTGACGAGTTATTAATTTTTCAGTGGCCGTCTCACCACAACAGAAGTTTGTTGAACTAGCCGGGCTATACCCAACGATCATTAGGTTGTGAATCAGTTGGCTGAGTTTTTCAATTTGGGCACCAAGTAATACACGAAATTTAACGTTAAAACTCTTCATTTTGCAACTTTTCGGAGTCCGGTCATGAAACCCATTATCAAGCAATGCAAACGAGTGAAATTTATACGGACACAACTATAACATAATTTTTTGTCAGAGGGGATCTGCCTGAACATTTAGGGTAGTCGAATTTCTCCATGAATATCATTTCAAGAACCAAGCAAATGATATTTCTATTTCAGTTTTCTGGAACACTAAACTGAGTTTATAGATTTTAGATTATCAGGCACAAATTAAAGGCATGTTTGTTCTTTACGAATGCTTATAAAGGACAGTTTTTTGCGCCCTATTTGACACCGCTCACGGTGGCGATGTCTTGTATTTATTACTGACCAACAAAGCTCGCATCTTAAAAACTACGTTTGAATTTATCCACAAGCTCATCTTCAATAGAGGAAGTTTAATCGATTATAGAAAGAGCTTTCGATGAACATATTTTAAGCGCGAAGAATTCCCTCAAGTAGCACCTTCTGAAGAAGTGCAATTTTGAGGTTCTTCCAGGGGGAACAAGAGAACGTAGCTAAAATTTTATAAACTTAGGAACAGGGGAACAAAGACATATCTTAGGAAACAAGGGAACATAAGCCATTTAAGGGATCAAAAAGCTGAAAACAATTTTGGAAGTACTTTCGGGAACAAGGGAACACAAGCAAATCTTTAAAGGAACAAACACCCCCCCCCCCCCCCCCCGCGGACTCAGAGGTCCTCAATTTCAATTAATTCAGTACACTAAATGAAAGAAAGTTAACCGGTTCCTGAGACCATCTTTACCAGAAACGACTCAAGACCATATAACCTTGGAAACTTGGACTTTGATCAGTATTCTAACTTAAAGTTAGGAGTTTAAGAAAAGACGACAGCTACGGCAACGATAACGCCATAGAACAGTTATATGATTGGTAAAGGTGGACAAATAATCTTGCTGCAGGTGCAGCAAGCATTTTAGCACATATTTTCCGGTACTTTGCATAACAACGGCGTTATGTTATGTTTAACGCTGGATAGCTTGCGGGGTCGTGCACAAATGAAATCATATCAAACAAGAGGCTCTAAGTAGCCTATACTCATGCGCTGCTAGGTTATTTGTACTTTTGTTTACAGTTTAATAATAATAATAATAATAATAATAATAATAATAATAATAATAATAATGATGATTATGATAATAATAATAATAATAATAATAATAATAATAATAATTTTATTGTACACCACAAAAAGAGGTATATAGTTGTTACAAGAATCTATTTGAGAGAACTTGCTCTTTATCATGTGAGTGCATTGACCTATACTTTTCATCTTTATTTAAAAGGGTCCATAGACCTGTACTTTTTAAACCAATTTCAAGGAAGTTCTTATTTTTCTCAGGGTCCATTGGGCTGTAAATTTCTCTCCTCTTTCTTCCAGTTTGCTGCAATTTCCGAAGTAGATTTATGCTTTTTTATTATTTGTTTCCTTTCTATATTTGATAATTCACATAAACATCTAAGAAATGCAACCTCATAGTTTGTTTCAAAACAATTAAATTTACTTTGAATAATAGAGCAAAAGAGATCAATAACAGAATCTACATTTGAAAATACTTTTGTTACATTTTTTGGTTCAGAACCATTGTATACAAAAACGTGGTAACTCATCTTTTGCCTTGCATACCATTGGAAAACACAACTTATGCAGTAGCTAGAAATTCACATCAAAAAGCCTGTGCTGCTTTCCTTATTATCCAAAAGGGCAGTTTTAAGCTGTTGTTTACTGGGAACCACTTACAAGATAAATTTTTCTGACATCTTGCTCTATGAATAACTTTTACATGGCCAGCGGCCTACGTCTAATTTCTTTAGAAAATCAGAAATAAAAACATATTTTGCTGGAGTAACATTTCTGATAAATTGGTCTTCCGTTCTCAATGATACTATCAACTGTTTGAGAGGTGCAATAGTTACAAGACTTTTGAGGAGGAAAAACAAATAGAATAAAATGACACAGCAGAACATTCTTTGCAAGAACAAAGATAAACATCATTTTAAGTGCTCCTAGGGTCTAAAAGTTTTTGTTTCGAACATATAATGAATGAACAATGCTTCTACTGTTGCTTTACATTTTAATAATGTTAACACATTTTAATCTCATAAGTAACAGATGTTTGTGCACATATATTCTGAAAATGTTGTACCAAATTCATTAATGAATCTATTTCAATTGAAGTACATGTTGCAAATGGGTCCCATACCTAATAAATCTCTGCCATGAGAGTAAAAAATTTTACACCCCCCATTAGGCAGACAATATATTGCTATCTTTGAAAGAGCTAAATTTTTGACAATGTTTGTTTTCCCGTAAAGTGTGAGATCTCGTGATGACCAGATGTTAAGACATTTTTCTAGAGCAAGCAATCTTTTTTCAAAATTATATTTTACGGATATTTCCGAGTCACGGGAGAAGCAAGCGCTGAGACACACACACTGCAGGGGCCAGTTAATGCCCAAGCCATTTGTGGGTTGTGGATTGTTTTTTCCCAACCACATTGCCTCCGTTTTTGATCTGTTTAGTTCTAGTCCCGAACAACTTTTAAAAGCCTCTAATTTCTCAAAAAGTTTTACAACTGAATCTATGTCTTGCACGAAACAGGAGGTGTCGTCTGCATATTGTGAAAGCTTATACTCCTTCCCCTTTAGTTAATATTTATACCCATTATCGACTGGTCATTTCTTATTGAAATTTGCTAAAATTTCAACAGCAATAGCGGTTAAGTTTGTTTTGGAGAAATTCTTAAATGAAAATGCCACCGGAAAAAAATACCTTAACGATCTATAAAAAGAAATGACGAAAAACATGGTTTTTTAGCTGTAGGAAAGGTGTTAACAATATTGTTGCTGTCAAGAAACTTTTAGTGTAATTTCTGGTGTGAAATTTGCAGGAAACCTAACTACTTTTGACCTCTTCATGTCTTCGATCGTACGGTCAAAACATTTGGGCTAAACTGTCATGTACGGTAGCTGTTGTGTATCATTTTTGAATGGAAAACCAC
The DNA here is from genome assembly GCF_036669925.1 of Montipora capricornis. Taxonomy (NCBI): domain Eukaryota; kingdom Metazoa; phylum Cnidaria; class Anthozoa; order Scleractinia; family Acroporidae; genus Montipora; species Montipora capricornis. The sequence goes on along the minus strand of NC_090894.1, from coordinate 14,171,691 downwards.
TTGTCAAAAATACTTTTTTCAAATCCTTTCCCCAAAAAAACACTGAAATGGTGAATCTCAAAAAACCGGACTTAGATTTAATCCGAAGTATCCTCCTCGAGTGTGGATACTTTGGATTCATGATCCGTTTTTGGATTTTGCCCGAAAAACGCAAAATCCATTTTTGGATTCAAGAATCCGTTTTCGGATTTTCCCAAAAAACGCACCCTATATGTCAAATTTAGAGGCACGCTGTTCCATCCGAAATCTAATGGCACTGCTTCAGCGACATTTTTTCAATGGGAATAATATTAAAACACCATTCTTTTTAGATTCGGTCCCACCAGTTGCCGTGAAACGTGCTTTCTTCGGCTTTCTTCTCATAAATAATTGATTAAAAATAGAGTAAATGTTTGTGTCTTTTAAAACGACAGGAAAACACCTTGGCAGTTGTTCCCGTCTGTGCGGCTTGAAAAATCTGAAGATTTTTGTATCGAACTTCTCTCTACCAGGTCTCTCTGTTGGTGATTATAACAAAGTAAGCTGTTTGTTTTTCCTTTTATTTACGATATAGACCGAATGCATAAATGGCGGCCAAAAAATATATTCTTTTGTTTATGTGCTAATTAGACTCACTAGCCTCGCTCTCAAG
>NC_090894.1:14166060-14168560 GCF_036669925.1 Montipora capricornis | reverse complement strand
TAGGGAAATGTATGACATTTTGAGCGCTCACGTTCGAAGTCTTCAAATAATTCATCTTTCCAATGGATATTGCCCAAGAAAGCGACCCAAAATCACTCGGCGAGGTACCAGTACTTTCATCCTACGCAAAAAAAACCTCGAAAGCCACGTTCGAGAGCGCTATTTGAAGAAGATTTTCTGTCGTTTGCGTAGACCCAGCGGCCATACGGAGCGATCAGTTTGGCTCCTCTAGAAGTCTCAGACTTGCTTTCCTAGTTAGTTTTAGAGACAAGCTACTATACAAACAAGCAGTTTAAGGCCTTCAAAATTTTGAAAGCGTACAACCAGATGATTTCTGGTTTCGTTGCGTCCGTTTAAGCAAGGGAAGGAAATCGCGGGCAAGATTGTTGTTGTTTGTGGCGAAGGTGACTCGGAAGTTTGACACTCGGCGTCGACTTTATCTGTATCAGTTTCCAGTTGGATTTCTTTTAATACCTTCGCTAACTGCTATGGCCGCCAGATGAGAAGAAAAGGCCTCCTCGTTCCCTTTGTTTCGATGATTTCCCTCTTCTTCTGTCAAAGTACTTGGTCGATTAGAGTCTCAGTCCTTCACCTTGAGAAGGCGAGAAGCTTTTTTCCTTCGAAATTCGTCCGATTTCCTTCAAACTCAGTCAATTTGGGCGCTCCACCCCTCGCATTCGCCTGTCGAATTTCAGCGAAATCGAATAAAACGCCTCCGAGTTAGACATTTGCTAACCTGAGTATCACAAACGCCTGATACTCAGGGTAAATTCACCTCATTAAATATTCAAAACCGGAGCACCTCATTTGCATCGGGCATATATTTAATGAGATAAATTTTCGAAGATGAATTTCTCCGCGACGTTGTGGTTTAATCGGTTGAAATTGAGCACACTTGTTCGAGGGATTCAAGCGCTTCGGTGGTGTGAATTGGGAAGACATCGGTGGAAACCCGGCCGAGAAACGCTTTATCGAAAAAAAGCCAACTTTCGAAAAATTCTGACTCGCTCGCATTTTACCCTAAAACCCTGAACCAACGCGTGCTAAATCGCTGCGAAAGCTTTACAGGATAAAACACAACTGTTCACAGCAAAAGCCGTTCCTGGCAATCACCGCAAAAGCTTTAATTGCTAAACCTGTAAAGACAATTTCAGCAAAATAAGTCCAACCCCACACTTAAAGTTAAAATCTAACATTAAACCGTGAGGCAATCGCTGCGAAAGCTTTTAAATTGTCCTTTGTTCGTTGTATCTGTCCCAGAGTAAGGCAGGCTTCCCAGAAACAAAGTCTTTCGATTTCGTGTCGTCTCGGCTTATCTGTGAAATCCACGCGTTTCGGCGATCTTCTGTTAGCTGTTTATAACTTTCACCGTTCTTATCAACAACGATAGGTATATACGGAATAGACTAATACCTTCCTTGTTTCCAGATTTTACTCCACAGCCAGGTATATAGAGAACCATCGCACTACAACTCACTCACATCTCTCTCTACGCGTCTCTGTTTACGATTCGAGGGGCTCCACAATGGCGGTTAACGACGGTTGTCAAGGACTAAGGTCACGTGGGTGAAAACCAAGAATAGGGAAAAACTGTGACAGAGGCCTTGAAATTGCTGCTTTTTCAAGAACGATGTCACAGTTTTTTGCTATGCAGACCGACCCTTTGCTGGTAAATAACTTTTTTTTTCCTCTCCCCCATCCTCTCTGAAATCACTTGTTTTAATTGTTGACTCGCACCGCGCTTGATAGTGAATGCAGTATTAAAGCGACTTATAAACTGAACGTTTCAAGAGAAATTCCATTTCCAAACCTCTTGTCTAATGAAAAATAACCTCTGTATGTAAACGGAGTCGGTGTAAAAAAAATGGAAATTTAAGGTCATCAAACAAGCTCACGCAATTAAGGCTAGGTTTCCTCCTGTCGTGAGCAGGCCGGACGAGAAAATTCCACCCGCTCCCGGAACCAATCAGATTGCAGGATTTGTTGAATTCCGCCCACTCACGCATTGAGAAAAAAAAATAAAAGAATTATAATTCTCTGTGATCAAATTTTGGAAAGTACCTATCAAAGACATACAGTAAGCAAAATCCATTGTGCAACTCTCAAGTACATTACCAGTATGACTTGGGCTGTATTGAATCTGAAAAGTTGTGTTGAACGCTATGACTTCTGCAGGTAATTCTGTTAACATGAAATATGTTTGTCTCGACAAGCTTGATAAGGCAGTGTATAGACCATTTCCTACATTTACAACTGATAATTACGGGGAAGTAATTAATTTCCTATCATAATTATAATTATATAATGGCACATAGTGACATAGTTGCACATTCACTACCAGCATTTGAGCCATACACTAAAATATCACCTTGACAGTTGTTTTACTAGGATCAATAGGATGTGAACAGGATTTTTCTAGGTTATGTCCCTGCAAAGGTTGAACTTACCGGTACCAGCAATATGCCATGCGGTGGACTAGACTTTTAACAAGAAACTATTT
>NC_090894.1:14156060-14161060 GCF_036669925.1 Montipora capricornis | reverse complement strand
GACCGACTAGAAGTCAGAGCAGAGGGTGGTATTCGGTACAGTAACGATCACATGTTGAGCTCAAGAAACCAACCCTTAGATCTCGGCCAATTAAACAGTGTCGGCCGTGGCAAGGTCTTTGTGGATGAAATTCCTGGTTTTGAGTTGATTGATTCCGTCCAGCACACTTACTTATACATTCGCGTCTATCTTGCTTTCGGGCGCTGAAGTTTTGAGTCACCTTGCAGAGTAAAAAGTTCATTAGTTCAACGAAAGTGTTAAATCTCTTTGCTTGAAAAGTTATCGTTACTATTATTTCTTGAAGTAGATGTTTATGAAAGCCTTTCCTCATGTTCCTCTGAGTAGGGCCGAGTTTTTTCATTGTCTTTTTTGCTTAAAATCACTCCTTTCATGGCTTTATCTCAAATCTTTGAAAACGCGCTTTTCCTGGTATCTACTACCAGTATTTGGCTGGTTTGTACCAGTTCTTTGTTATAAAACTTCAGAGACTCAGTTCTGCAAAGCCTGAATTCCGCCCAAGTGGTTTCGCCAGTAGAATGGAAACTGAGCTGTAAGACTGACAAACCTTTTGCATTAGTTCAGAGTTATCATAAGCCAGTTCCTCCAACGTGCAAACGCCAAGAAGCGAAACCACAAGTCTTCTACTAGAGTTAAATATAGTTTCGCGTTTTCTAACGGAACATTGTTTCTGAAGGTGAATGTTGTAGCATCCGAAACGTCAAACTATTAATATGCGTTTTACTTTGTTTGTTACTGCTGTTTGTGTTTTGTTTTTTATCAAGCTTAAATCGCCAAAGAACAAGAATATCTACAATGAATGAATGAATGAAATACGGAGGGTCTGCTTTTGCAAATCAATAATGTATCATTTGCCGTTTTCATTTACCAACTGCCCCAAACCAAAAGCACTCCAGGTACTCTTGGTTGCCTAGGGGACTGTTTGTTGGGTCTCCATATACCAATTTTTAAGAAATCGACTACCTTTGGCCCTCGAGGATAGAATTAAAGTTTAGAATGGGTATTGTGCGAAACACTGAATTTACCAGTCTTCAACGGGGAATCAGCCATAAGTTGGACAACAAATCATGTTCAAACAACTCGTTAAAGGAATCGATGAGCTTGGTAAGCAAATAGATGGTAAGCAAACAGTGGAAGACTTTCTAAACATTTCTATGAGTAAATTATGAGTCGATATCATTTTGGTTAGCAGGCGATCGATAAGGGAATAGCGTTTTTACCAGTGAGAAAGACCGCAAGATTACAATGATTCGATTTTTCTAGAGTTCAAAAGGCGTAAGCTACATATAAATATCAATCTTTTTAGGAATATATGCTATCCACAAATAAAAACAAGAACACACTCCACAATGAGCTACAATTACTTCTGCACTATACCCTATTGCACCTCCTCTTGAAGACGAGTAGGAATAAGACCGAGTCTCAGATTAGAGCCTAGAACATTCTTGAACATTCGAAGTCAGATTCACTTTACGTTTTGAAGGAATTCACTTAAAAAACTCACGCAGGACGATTATCTCGGAGTCTTTCAGTGTCTTTTTTTCGGAAATAGTTCTGCTCGGAAGTAACCCAAGGGAATTATCTACAAAATCGTTCATAAAAAGTATGGTAATTTAAAACACTTTCACAAATATCGCCCGACAGCGTTCGTAGTCTCTTTTGCCCAGGAATCTAAGCTATCGGCTTTGAATATTTGCCAGCGAAAGCATAAACTCGGACACTTAAAAACTACTACTATACCACAAACGAAATAATTGTACAATTCGTGAATAAAATGTACTGCAATCAAGAGAATCTACTAAAGACAAAATCGTCCAATTTTCTTGTCCCACGTCTTATCAAAACATGCCTCTTTTCCACGCCAAGCCGTCAATTGACTTTTCAAATAAAAGAACTGTTCATCAGACCACATCTCACTCACAACCTGGACCCGAGTATCCCAGAGTGGATTGAGCTGGCAGTCCTCTTGACCAGCGGCTTGACCGTCCTTTTTCATTGTCACTTGTCCATGTATGGTCACCTTGCCCGTGGTTGGCTCGTTTTCTTTGATAGTGAACGTTTCGGTGTTCGTTTCGTCGTAGACTGTGTTTGTATCCTTGAGCACAACACATCCGTTGTCTAAAACAACAGAGAGCTTGTAGTCATTACTGAGCTGGCAAATCTCTAAATTCCTGTAAAAATAAAATAATCAGTCACTGGCAAAAGCTCAACGAGATTATTTTAATACGTCACTAAAGGAAATAATCGTGTTGAACGAGCGGCACTCTTCTTTGAAGATCGTCTTCAAAGCAATATCATATAATTGGATGAATATTTGACGCGAAATGTCATTGAGACCCCATCCACACGTAGCCTCCATGACAGGCGCTTTACGCTTCGCGCTCGTGTCGCGCTCCGCGCGAAATATCGCGTTCGCCCGGCTTGGCTCATAAAGCGCCTGTCATGCAGGCTATCCACACGTATGCGGATATTTTCGAAAATGGAGACTTTTTCTTCCGTTTCTGCTTCCCGTGCACACAAATACGGCGCTTTCGGTCACCGACAACGAAGATTTTTGAAAACGCTCTAGATTTTTAAAAACGGAGGATCATCATGTTCTCGCGGACGAGTGAAAACGGAGGTTTTCGAAAACGATAACATCAGAGAGCACATGCGCGCGCACGCTCCACAGTTGGAGGTTAGTTTTTTCGAATCGTTTTCGCGTATTCGTGTGGACGGAAAAAATACGATTAAAAAACGCTACGTGTCGACGCAGATTTTTTCATATGTGGAGAAAGATGAAAGAGAAATACGTGTGGCCGCGGTGTAAAAAAGCTTTTTGAGTCCTTTGTTTTATGTTGAACCCGACGTAAAACATGTTCGTACTTAGTTAGAAGTTCTTGTAATTGGGTAATTTGCGTGAAAATTCGAAAACTGAGATGGCGACATTCAAGTGAATTCTCGGTCACTTTGGGGTCCCCAAAACAAGAAAAGGCCGCCATGTTGGTGTTCGAAACAAGTCCTTCGGGAATTGAGGTCAATTCTCGACAACGTTTCCTTTCGTTTCGGTGAAAACCAAGCATATGGAGCCGGTAAGAGAATATCGGAAATTTGAGAACTCAATCGCTTCATAAGCCGATGAACATTCAAAAAGGAAAAAAAAACCAGAATTAAGCCCAGACGAAAATAGACTTAACACTTAATCGCAAATAAGATTTGTAAGCCTACAGTTCTCGTTGACATTTTAATCGGATATAGCTGCATTGGTATGGCGGTTGGACGTCCCTATCAGAACTATGTTTTGTTGTAGGGAGAGAAAGGCGTTGTTCAGGTATTTTGGTGAAACTCATGCCTGTAACGTAGAATTGCGAAAATGTACACCTTATGGGTCAGTTTATGTCAGAGTGGAACATGCGGGCATGGGAACGGCAGAAGAAAATAACCTTCGGCAGCATGAACCCAACTTGTCATATGGCACAATGATTCGCTTTCTTATATCATATTCTTTTGCGACAATGTTATGAATGGGCTCCATGCATGACCTTGTAAATCATAAAAAAATGGTCGTGGTATACAAAACAGATGCCAGAAACGGGAAGAGTGTGATGAAATTAGTAAGAATGTCAATTTTGAAGCCACTGACGTGATTTTAGAGCAGTTTGAAAGTTTGAATGGCAAAGCTTGTTTTCCATTAATTCTCAGTAAACTTTTCAAGCATTAAAATCACTGTAAAATCTCTCACATAAAAGTCGGTGGTCTCAAAATTGACATCCTTACATCTTCTAGCATCCACTTTGTACTACGACCATTTTATGACTGACAAGGTCACGTGACATGGTCATGCAAAGAGAGTGAAAGAAGTCGGACAAGGAGCCCATAACTAGCAGCAAACAAACCTCATACTAACTAAGCCCGTATAACGGCATTTTTACAAATTGATCTATTTCAAGACCACCTTTTCCGCAAAAATAAAGGCAGTTCCTGTTCGGTGGCGCAATGAAGTCAAGTTAGTTTCTTTTAATTAGTCATCCAGCTCCTGTGAGAGTCTCATTCGCGGAAAATTCAAACTGAAAATAAATCGGTCTGTGAAAACGCTGTGACGGGAATACACGGCTTTTGTTCGCTCCTAGTCATGACCAAATAATGCTGTAGTTTCACATTTGTTCAGCTACTACTCATTGACTTGCCTTGCTTTCTGAGGCGTTCTTCGCCATTCAACCGGTAAAACAGCATGATCATAAGCACCAGCGGCTTCAAACTCCTGTAGATGGGCATCTTTTTCACCAACCTCTCGAAGTGGAAGTAAAAGCTTACTTTGACATCCGGTATGTACAGAGAGGCATGCCACTTGGGGAGATGGCCAGACAAACGGCCAGTGGACTGAGGAGAGTGCCAAGCGTATCTTGTGACCTGGAACTACCACGTACGCTGTGGAATCAAGTTTAAACTGAACTTGGAATGTTTCATGAGGATTCAGAGGCTGAACAACGTCTGCTGAATGGCCGTGCCTGTGAGTCAAATTCAATACGCCTACGAAAAGGGAAAAATAACTTAATTTAAACACCACAAAACAATAGGTTTGATGTACAAAAGAAGGGTCCCTGCTAACCTCGTTCCCAGGGTCTCCCTTCTCTGCCTCCTGAGACCCTGGGCCCTCCACGCTTCGCACGTGCGTTTTACACTTTAACACACTAGAAACGACGAAGGCTACGGCAACGAAAACGCTAAAAAGCAGCAATATTAGGGCCGATTTACACGGTACGATTTTTGTCGCATGCGACAAGCTCACGACAGCTTTACGACATGACTTACGATTGTCGCAGCGTTTTAAAAACATGTTTTAAAATGCTACGACATTTTTTCTGACATACACAACAATCGTTAATCATGTCGTGGGCCTGTCGTAAGCCGTTGTCGCATGCGACAAAAATCGTACCGTGTAAATCGGCCACTAGGGACTTTTAGGGCTGATTTACACGGTACGATTTTGTCGCAAGCGACAA
>NC_090894.1:14121060-14153560 GCF_036669925.1 Montipora capricornis | reverse complement strand
TCTCAAGCCGAGACCTACCAATAATTAAAGTAAAATATTCTTTAAAAATGTTTTTTGCCGATTGGAAAATGCGAGAAAACAAAACAAAGCCAAGGACTGAAAAAGAAAAGAAAACTAATAAAATATACATTTCTTGGTAACCGTACTCGCTTATAAATACCTCTTGATATTAAAGCCGATTCGCCGTCTGGAAACACGTCACACAATCTAGCAGCGACCAGAGCACAGGGCCTGTCAGAACTCAGTTGAAGACGGACCTCAGGAAAGCCCACGATTGACAGAGGCTCATTAAATGCAGTTGTCTCCCAGCACTCTGACAAAGAGTCTTCCAGTCTTTGATCTACCGGCAACTCGTCAAGACTAAATACAAGGGGAAGACCGCCCCAAGCTCCACTGAGAAAAGAGGACTTTACAATTACTGCCTCATTCAGAGCCGATTTCTCATTTTTCACAGACGAAATTCGTAACTTTCTATCACAATGAAGTACAAATTCATGGTTTTGTACATTAGGGGAAGGCCAGAGGTCTTCTGCGATCCACTTTCCGGGCCAAATGTCTGCCTTGTGAGCATTTGAAATGCCTTTGATGAAATAAGCAAAGCAATTATTATTATAACGGTTTAAACTTTTTTAACATTTTGTCCATATTTCAGTCGTTTCTATATCACTTATTTCAGTAAATACAGTCAATATAGAGTCATGGAATGTTTTGATTGACTTGGAGGGAGTTATAAAACGAGAACAACTTTGCGGAAAAAAATTGGCCAGGCGTGTTCAAATTTAAAGTACCTAATCTTGACCTGTCCTCACTGTACATTCCAGCTACAAACGCAACCTAACCAATCAAAGAAGACAAAGTACAACTACATGTATCTGAAGAGGAATTCATACTCTTACACCCTTATGAGTGATTGACTGATTAACTACACTTCTATATGCTCACAACAACTGATCAATCCTCCACATCACAGGACTTTGCATTTTTTGGTTTTGATAAAAAAAATGACGTTTATCCAACAGACAACGTAATTTGCTTCGTATTTAAATTTGGTGTGAGCGACGTACCTTCTCTAATGAAGAGCTTTAGTCGAGGCTCATCCATGACCCCTGTTGGTAAGCCCTTTAAATGGCAGTCCCACCATCTGAGGCACTCTTTAAGGTGGTCTATTCGAGGCCCAGGGGAAGCGTCCAAGGGCCATGCATGGGACCATGGTCCAATAACTGCACGGACTGGGCATTTGAGATGTTGTACCATGCGGAAAACTGCATCAGTGTAGAGATCTGAGAATCCTCCAATGAGGAACACAGGGCAGGTGATAGAGGAGTAATCAACTGCCACAGAGCCATGCTGCCAGTATTGATCTCGAGTCTGATGTGACAGCCATTTGTGGACCCACGGTTCGCTTGATTTCTTCAGGCGATCTAACCACACTTCTTTCCACCTATGAGTTCATCAAACAGATATTCAAACAGATGTTTTTTAAGTGATGTTTCCCACACACACACACACAAAAAAAAAACTGACATGCTTAAAATAAGAGTTCTTCCACGAGGATGGGGGGGGGGGGGGGGGGGGATATCGCATATGGAAGAGGGGCGATGAGTTCATTATCTCTCTTAGGGCTGTGAATTTCGGATTTTGTGCTCACTTAGGCTTTTCTGGGCAAAACACCTTCATATGTAGCCGTGACGGTACCGTTGAGGTCGTTGAGGGTTGAACGTGAAGAAATACAAAAATATATATTTAATGTGTTTTAAATGTGGTGTCTTTTTGGCGTGAAAAAAAGCCTCGGCCACACCCAGATTGGTCTCCTTTTGGGGTTAAATTCACAATTTCCAACGAGCATCTCCATCCCTTTATAATGAAATCCCCCCACCCAGAGGTGGGGGGGGGGGGGGGGGAGGAAACCCTATCAGGGGTCGACCCCTACGAAATTCTGACTACTAGTTTGAATGTTCTCAGAGACTAATGGGTGCTATAACTCTGGACAAAAAGACAAGACAGACATAAGCTTTCAAAAAACAATTAGCAAGGCACATTCGATTCCAACCACATGTGGGGATACAACACCAGGCGGAAGGAAGGTACACACTAACTTTAGTGTCGCTGTGCTGGAGGTTGCAGGATCAAAAGCTCTGGCCGGACAAACACTCAGGGTCATTTAAATCACTGAGGAGAAAGTGCGGCCTTTGCAATGACATTTGCAAATGGTTAGACAGTCTTAAGTCTTCTCGGACAAGGACGATAAACCGTAGGCCCATCTCACAACCCTTCAATGTTCATAACCCTGTGAGATGTAAAAGAAGCCACACATATTATTCACAAAGAGTAGGGCATGGAGTTCTTGGTGTTGTGGTCTGTCCTCGCCGGTACAGCTAGAGGGCCGCAAGTTAGACAACTGTAAAAGGTTAATTGCATCTGCCTCTCAGTGAGTCTCTAAATAAGGTTGTTGTATCATACCTTGAACCCAAACTGTCAGGATGAGGAGGCCGTGCATTCCAGAGCAACATGATATGAGCCCAGGACAGCATCTCCCTTGCAAGAACACATCCACCACGATAATGTATGTCATCGGAATAACGATCATCAGTGGAATAAGTGGAAATAATGGTCTTGAGAGCAGGGGGCTGCATTGCCGCAAGCTGGAGGGCATTAAATCCACCCCAGCTTTTCCCATACATGCCTGAAACAAAATTTACAAAATGATATTACCTTTTAGTGATAGCAAAGTTGCAGCTAAACAATAAAAAAAAAAATTCACATCCCATTGAGTTTTAACAACTTGTTCGACCATTAAGCCCCTTCGCACAACATTTCTTTGGAATATTCAGATTTCATTCATCAATCTTATCATCATCGTAATCATTGTTGTTGTGGGAAGTCCTTGAGGATCCTGGAAAGAGAGGATACTCAGAGATCTCACCTGTGAAGACATTACTTTTAAGCACGTTATAATTATTAGACTATGTGGATTATACGGTAGGTATAGGAAACTGAACAAATATGGGTGCATTTATATGGCACAAGTGTTATTTTGAAAGTTCTCAAAATTGTGCAAGCCATAGGCAAATTTATACAATAGCACTCTCTTTAATTGACGTCACGCTTTAGTGACCAAAGCATTATGGGATTAATATGTGGACAAAGAAGACAAAGACATTTTAGCGATGTTTGTCCGCATTTTCAATCCTACAGTGCTTTGCAATCATCTGTTTTTATCAACTATGACAAAAGCTATTTGAGAACTTTCAAACATTACAAGTGACCACGAGCATTGAGCAAGTTCATACAATTTTTTATTCATAATAATTATTACCATTACTCAACACAACTACTCCATTGCTGTGTTTCCATTATAGCAACTTTCCTATAGCACTATAACCTATTTATGCATTTATCATTCTGTTGAGGGTAAACTACCGTGGCAATCAGTAGGTTTTGGCCACAGGTAACTCGGGATTAGCCGGAATATCACTTTGATCAATTTTCTCATGCCTTATTTTTCAAAAGGCAAAACTCACCAACATTGCCATTGCACCACTCTTGTTGAGAAATCCAGCTGATGACATCCCAGCAGTCCTCCTGCTCTTGAACCTCGTACTCATCATAGCAATACCCCTCTGAATCCCCTGATCCCCGCATGTCCACACGCACACATACATAACCATGGCAACAAAAATATGAATGAGAATTCTCATCCCTCTGGGCTGTCCAATCTATGCGGCGATATGGCAAGAATTCTGCGATTAACAAAGCAATTTTTTTTTTACTTTAGACCACAACACCAAGAACCGTATGTCCCATTTTTTGTGAACAGTGTGCATGATCTTTGATATATCTCCCAGTGTTAAGAGCAAGGGCCTGTGCATATAAAAGATTGTCTAAGGCAAGCAACAAAGTAAATGCACTAAATACAACGTTTAATCATGACTAAGTGTACATGTACTCCTTCAGCAAAAACATGACACATCACGGAACCTAGATGTAGGTCAGTGCATAAATTAAGTACACATGCATAAATAAAACATCATTACTGGGCCCACTGTCTTCAGCCCTTATCCGAGAAGACTGGAAAGTCTAACTATTTGCAGAAGCTGATATAATGACAAAGAAAGCACTTTCTTCCCAATTCTTTTTTAGACTGAGTCTTTTTTTTTCCAGGAGGGGTTTTAAACTGTGGCTGCACATAGAGTACTGATTCTCAGCCAACTGACCTGGCCAGTCAATGGCCAGAACCTTATAATAACTGCCAAGAAAAGTCCCCTTTTTTTCTCCTGTTGGATAGCGATCATCAATCATAATCAAAACCTCATCGGCATTGAAGTCAGAAAAAAAAAATCTAATCCTCACCAAGTATAGCGGGGAATTTTTCCTTTACGTCAGACTTGATGACAGCTTCTGGCATCCATAGTTTACTGGCAAGTTTAGTTCCATCACGCACTGTGATCCAAACTAAGGGGCTTTTATTGACACTGTATGTCATTGTTCCAACTGATCTGAAATCCATGAGGAAAGACAAGAAAGAAAATACATTACAATTGCTGTTTTGATTGTTCCTCGCCTCAGAAAACGTTTAAGGGAAGAAAAGAACAAAAATCTCAACAATTTGATAGTTCTCTATGTCACACTCATGCCAGAGGAAAACTGAGGGCTCATTAAAGATATCACTACATGCTTACAGAACTGAACTGCCCACCCCCTCCCCTCCCCCCCCCCCCCCCAAGAGTAAAATCCGTTAACTCTCATTCCTATGAGTCAATGAGTTTAAGTGTAAAATAATTTACCAACAAGTATTATGAAAAAGTGAAATTATTATAATTTTATTAGAAAATGCATGCCAGATATTGTTTTGACAAGAATCCCAAATAAAGACTTCTTTAAATTAAAATCATGTTCTTTTGAGTGCCACACTATCAAATCAGATGCCAAAAAAAAGCAATCTTTAATTGACTTATGACTAGTACGGCAACACTGAAAAAATGTGAAAAATTTTACCACATTGAAACAAAATTATTAAATTTACTTTAGAGATTCTTGCTGTCATATGTATATTTTCAAACAATCCATTTACAAGTGTCGCAAAATATTTTTTGGACCTTATAAATAAAGTGTATTATTATTATTATTATTATTATTATTATTATTATTATTATTATTATTATTATTATTATTATCATTATCATTATGTTGCTTAACCCTTGGAACACCTCACTCTTCTATTGTACGCATTCTTTCACCCAGAGGTTGGGAATGTGTTGTTATAATCCCAGTCTTCCTGAGGTGGGAAATTGGCAAAAAACAAAACACACACTGCTATCAAATGGTACAAAGAAGAAGAATCAAAGACCAAGTTCACATTAAACATTTTGAGGGCAGCAATAATTATTATGGATCTACTAACTCCTTTTTAGTATCACCCAACTAGTGGACTAATGCAAATCCTGCATTTTGATTGGCTACGCTACTAGAGGACTATTATTAATAATATTGCTAGAGTAGCGAAAAGTGTGACGCTTTCTTTTGTTTTATTCCCAAATAAATATTTCTTTAACTTGCATTAGCCTGAGAAAGATATGCAGGATATACTGGCCCCAGAAGATCACAAACAAGGAACTATATCAAAGGACAGGCCAGCGAGACATCACCACGGTAATAATGCAAAGAAGATGGAGGTGGCTTGGGCATGTTATCAGGAAAGACCGAGATAGTATAACACGAACTGCATAAGGTAGACACCAGATAGTGGAAGAAGGAAGAGAGGTCGTCCACGAGAAACTTTGAGGAGGACGATCAAGGCAGAAATGAAAACAACAGTGAAGACATGGAAAGAGCTTGAGAAGGCAACAATGGACAGGGAGCAAATTAGAAATCTCTGGTCTCAGCCTTATGTGCCACCTAGGCGCGACAAGGATTACATATACATATTAACTTGCAATTTAGCTTTATTATTGCCTTTACTGTCCGACTAGTTGGGTGATACTAAAACAATTAGACCCTTCGCCCTCAAGGGCCACGGGTCAATAGCCAATTGGGTGCAAGAGCACCAGAGAAAACTAAAACAATCAGATCTTGAGTGGGTTGTTCACTTTCATTTATTTGTGACAGTACCTTTAAAACAAAATCTGAAGGAACAATATTTGTTGCCAGCTAACCAGACCCCCTGGTTACAAAAACTAACCATCCTTTGAGGGGTAGGGGTGGTATTAAATTCCAGCTGCAGATAACCAAACAAAATGATCTCTTGGTGAAATATCCTGGGGATAAGTGCATTTATCACTTGAGACAGACCTGCTTCGGGACATCTGTGTGGCCTTTTGGCTCGGAAGGGGAGTAACTTTGAACGATCAAAAGCATCCCATAGCGAACAATTCCCACCAAATCCAGATACCGGTATGAAATAAGGCAGAATACGTCCCTCGTCCATCGATTATGGCTCGTACGTACATCAAACAATGCACACAATGATACTTACATGTGATCCAGTAATTTTCAGAAGTTCGCTTTCTACGTAAGGAAAATCCTCTAACATGAGTCTCGTGCCAATAGCGTGACAGTTAGCTTTCAACGGAGGGTAACCTGGGAAGTCATTTAGAGGAAAGGGGCGTGTCGACCTGAACCCTCGTGGGATCACGCGTGTAGAACGCGTTTACATTCATGCACCGGAAATAATTTTGTTCGCTGTTTTCAGCTATAATTCGAAACTTAGCTCGGTGACCTACCCTAATTTTTTTTGTACGAAAGCAAGACTGGTTTTTTCGCATTCTTAAAAAGATGTATCTGGTGGATTTTTTTTCGTCTTTCAACACCTTTTCAACACTTCCAGGGGTCCCTCTTAAGTAATGAAAACAAGAATTGTTATTAGCCAACGCAATAAGTTGGCAGGCCTAGATGACTCCCTTGCCGTGGTCTGGTTTCCTTTGTCATAATTTTGTTCTCTCGAGTACATATTTGAATGGACGCCTCTCTTAGGTGCTCCTGAGTAAGATTTCATTTAGCAATGGTTTTCGTTCTATGAGACTTCAGATTTGGACCTTCATACTACTGTGTGATATATTTTCTTCCAAGAAAATTGTTCGTCTTGATATATATTTTTAGTTTCTTGGTGTTGATCTCCTCGGCAGCAGGCCAGGGTTTTCGTTTGAGGCTGGAGACCGGACTTTTCGTCCGGTGATTTCCCATTCCATGTTCAGTACTTTGATGCCAATATTTGAGGGGTTTATTATTATTATTATTATTATTCTTTTACTCTTTGGAGACGTTTTTCTGTTTTTGCCTTAATACATGTTTCGCTCGTTCTTTGTTTTGGTTTGTAGCCATGAGGTAGTTTGGGGGTGTCTCAAATTTTAAGGATGCTAAAATTAAAAGGGTGTCCCTGAAAATGTTTAGTGCAACAAGTTTTTTATGAACGCTCCCTAAAAGATAAATTTTCGTAATACTAACTACGCATTATGTTAGAGAATAGCCCTTTTCACGGATAGTTTTTCCCATTTGTATTACAATGTAATCTAGCATGTATGTGAGGCAATTCCGGGCTATTTTGTAGTTTTAACCCGAAATTGCCTCGCACCCACGTTAGCCTACATTGTAATGCAAATGAGAAAAACTAACCGCGAAAAGCGCTATTTAATGGCATTTTCGAAATTCGAAAAAAGAAAAACTATACCAGGTCCCCGAATTTGAGGGTCTTTGATCAGTGCTGTAGCAAGAGTTGGGACTTACGGACACCCTCTGACAACAGTATGAAGGGTCATTTACACTACAGACAGCACTGGGTTCGGACCGATTAAAAAGTGGTTCGTACCATATTTTTCACCGTTTACACAGCCAACATTTTGGTTTGGCTCATCCGTAAACTGACTGGCCCTTGCCCCTTTCTTGGCGGAGTCCAGACCTCCCAGCTGGTAAATAACATACATTTAATGGGTCCGGCAGGATTTTCGTTTGAGGCCGGAAGTTTCGTCCGATCTTTTACCGTTCCATGTCCGGTACTCTGATGCCAATATTTGAGGGGTTTGTTTTATTCTTTATCAATATATATTTGTTTACTTAGTTTTTTAAGAGAATTTGAGTGAACTCCAGGCTTGCCTGGGGAACTGATTCTTGGATTCCAGAAAAACTGGAGACAGCTTTTCTGAGTGTTCTAAATTTAAAAATTTCCTTGGAAGGGGGGGGGGGGGGGGACGGGGAGGGGGAAAGCCGAGCAAAGAGGTCAGTCAAATCATAACAAATCAAGTTATTATTATTATTATTGTTTATTTTTCTCAGGGAGAGAGAGAAAAGGAGAGAGAGAGAGGCAAAGGGAGGGAGAGGGAGAGAGAGAGAGGAAGACCGGAGTGGTGATTGTTTCCGTTTTGAAAGCAGACATGAAATTGAAAGATTGAAAAGGTGGCTCTCATCCACTGCAAAAACTCTAATAACAGTAGCCCTTAACAAAGAGAAAAAGTGGAACCCCACCGTTTAGTGGTCTGTTTTCTCAAAACCTGGTTACCTTAATTTTTTATTCCGCGTTCTTCATGGCTTTTAGAAGTTTAATCATTGTTATTAGTTTAATTACACAGGTGATTATCGAAAATTCTCTGCGCTGATTGGTTGCACTTGAGGTAACTATTACGCGATAATCACCTAAGCGGTTTTTTCAAAATGGCCTCAAGCCGTTTTGTCGAGGTGACAGTTGAAGAAATTAATATTTTTAAAGAAAATGCATATTTGTTCAAATAATCACCTAATGTACATATTCTAAAACAATTATTCACGTCAGGCTCGGTGAATATCGGTGAATAAAAACCTCGACTTCGTCTCTGTTTTTATTCAACGATATTCATCTCGCCTTCGGTGAATATTTGTTAAAGGTCAAGTTCATGGAGACATTGTACGTTGATTGGCTAAGAGGCGGATCACGTGCTCCTGCTGTACGTTGCTTTGAATGGCCATAGTCGAACTACGTCGATAATAAAATTCCTTGTTACTTCCTTCACTGCCAGATCAATCTTCTTTCCTGGAAAGAAACAATTAAACAGGTAACTCCAGTGATGGACAACTTCTACCAATATTCTCAGGTACAGGAATTCGACCACGTGCGATAGTTCTCAGGCACGGAGAGTACCTAGATCACGCCAGGACATCAGCGAAAATCCAAAATTGTATTTTCTTTTACAAAGTGGCTATTCGTACACGACCCGTACACCGACCTTCATTTGCTATTCATACGAGAGTCTTCTTAGAGTGATTATTACAGGTTCAATAACACTCCGAAAGTCTTATCCAGTCTTAATTCCCTTATATGCAGTTCAGCTATCAAGCAACGACATTGACGAGTCTTTAATTTCACGAAATACCTTCTTCGTTCGAGTTCACCGGCCATCTGACCTGCCTTGCGTTTCTAAGCAGGCATTTCAAATAGCGCTGATAGACAGTCTTCAACTAAGGGCGCTATCCTTTTGTCAGAACTGGCCAGCCAGATCTGTCAGTTTGCAAAGAAAATGCAACAATTTGAAGGAACACTGGCATTGGCTTCTGGAGGAGTGCATATCATCCTCGAAGTGTGTTAATTTTAAGGTGTTGTAGAGTTTGTCCTTCCAAATGCCTGGTCTGGCCGGTCAGTTCTGTTAAATGGAAAGCGCCCTAAGTCTAAGCACCCATTTCAGTTAAAACGGTTAGCTTTTAATAACTGCGTGGCTATTTCGCTTAAGGTTAGGGCTAGAACCTATAATAATCATTCTACGAAGACTCCCTTATGAATAGCAAATGTCGGTCGGTGTACGGGTCCCGTACGAACAGCCACTGCTTTTCATTTATCCCGTTTTATAAATCCGTCGCGAGTAGCGAGATTCTCAGCTCAAACCATACTTGACTCTGATTTGAGCAACAGAAAAAATACACCGCACGTATAATGATAAAGCGGTTTTCAATTGTGTTTCGAAAACAATAATTGTTACTTCGCCATTTCATTGGTTTTAAATTTCCACACTTTGTGACTGCCTTAAAAGTATCGCGCTACATTTTAAGCCCAACAGCGCTGAAGACAAAACACGTGCTTGTATGCAAGTTCGACGCAAGTGTTTTCCCGCCTTTTAGGTAGTGCAGACTGCACGGATTCGCTTTCGCTGGTGTATGTTGTCCTCTGTGTCTATTTAAGTAGCTTACGCAAGGAGGACGACCACGGCTACGAGAACGCCACAAAACCATAGCTTTAAGGCCATGTTAAAGGAGGCAATTTTTCTTGCAACTCGCAATGCAACGATGACGAATAAAAAACCTCTCAAGTTGCAGAGGGTATGTTACACGTTGGCAACTTCTTTCGCAACTTGCAACGCGTACAATAACAAACAAGATGGCGGACGCGCTAAGTCGCCGAAAGATGAGCTTTGATTGGCCCATTCTGAAAAAATTGCGTTGCGAGTTGCAGTAGGGATGTCACACGCAAGCAACTTGTCTGGCAACGTTGCGAAAGGTAGAGGGTCGTTCTACTTTTCTCGCAACTCGCAACGCAACAATTTCAGTTGCAAAATGGGGTGTTACACGTGAATTTTTTCTCGCAACTTGCAACGCAACATTTGTTGCGATGCGAGTTGCAAGAAAAATTGCCTCGTGTAACATGGCCTTTAATGAGCAAAAACAAAAGCTCTGCACGTTCTGCACGTGCGTTTTTCATTTTGGTACATTTCTTTGCCGTCCTCGGTCTGACAACGACGTGAATTGACCAAATTTCAGGTTGTGTAGAGGACGTTTGTTTGTTATTTGTTCGAGCAGGTTGAAGCATTGGCAGCTATACAGCTGATGTGGACCTGCTATACCCACCCACCCATACACTCACGAAGGACAGCCACAACACCGGGAACTTCATCCCCTACTCTTCTCGAATAGTGTGTAGCTTCTTTAACGTGCCACAGGGGACTCATCAACCTAGAAGATATTTGTGAGACGGGGCGTACGGTTTATAGTCCTTATCCGAGAAGACTTGAAAGTATAACCATTTGCGGATGTTATTACAAAGATAGCACTTTCTCCTTAGTTATTTTAAGACCCTGCGTGTTGGCCGGCCGGAGTCGAACTCACGACCTCCCGCATGGCAGCCCGATGCTCAAACAACTGAGCCACCGTTGCACGGTGAAAGCATGACGAAACTTTAAAATTTTTCTCCCCAAAACAACCACACAATAGAGGTTTTGCACGGCAGCCATGTTGCATGGCAGGAACAATGAAAATGTTTTGCATTAGAAAGAACATTTGTTCCCATGGGAAAAAAATCTATTGTTCCTACCATGCAACATGGCTGCCGTGCAAAACCTTTACTACAATAACGGGAAATGATATTTGTAGACGACATTCTCGTTGGCGTCGTCGTCGTCGTCCTTGCTTAACCTCCGTACTGTTATTGGCATACTTTGTTTGGCGACAACATTTAAAATTCCAAAAATCCCTAGAATTTTTCTATAGTAATCTCTCTGATGGGATAAAAGTCGAGCGGGTCCTCCACATACCTTGATTCTGTTTCGGCCTCACGCATCCTTCGGACTTGTTTCATTGCAATACGTGTGGCACACCTAAGAACAACAAAGTTATTAATTTTACATCTTTTTCTTTAAAAGGGATCATGCATTGAGCCACTCGGTGGATCTTTTCTAATAGGGAACCTTTGAGGGGGGAGGGGGGAGGCTTAGAACACAGAGAGGGGTTGGGTGGTTAGGGAAAATCAAATGATTCACAAAAATTCAGGTTAAAAATACACTCTATAAGGATGCGATGATCTCAGGATTAAACTGCTATCTGACTGTTTGTATGAAAAAAGATCACCAAGCCAAGATCCGAGTCCCTCTCTGGTACAATTCATAGGTTTTTAAAACATCCCAGATCATAGTTAACAAGTATCAGAGGTTCCCGAAAAACAAATCTGACGTTAAAGCTTTAAAGGAATATTTCTACTTAAGTTCCTTGCGAAGGATACAGCTCGGCTGTATCCATTGCAAGGAACGTAGAAGAAATATTCCCTTAAAACTGCCGGCTTTTAAAAGAGACATTTCCAATTTGCTTTAACTTTTCGCCTG
This sequence comes from Montipora capricornis, assembly GCF_036669925.1. Lineage (NCBI taxonomy): Eukaryota > Metazoa > Cnidaria > Anthozoa > Scleractinia > Acroporidae > Montipora > Montipora capricornis. Next base: position 14,141,516 of record NC_090894.1, on the reverse strand, counting down.
TTCGGATTTCGGTGTTCGAAATGTTTACGGAATCAAAACTCTCTTTCAGAAAAAGTAAGCTGAACATTACATACATTCTTTGAACTCCCCTGCAGTTAACTATTTGCCTCCCGAAAACGTACTTTTTTAGTGCCAAGAAGGGGATAAATTAGTTTTTTTTCCCTGGGTGCGAATCTCTTATCTTGAAGGTGATGTTTGAGTAACTCCTCGAAAAGTCTAGAGGCTTACTAGGAGGAAATCGTAAAATTATGTAGGCAACATTCCATCCGGACAGATATTTCAGGAAATCTTTCACTGGGTGCCCCCTGAAGAACTTAGGAACAGGGCTTACCGTTTATTGTCCTTTTTTAAAGAAGATCAAAGAGTCTAGTAATTGGAAGGTGTCAGTACTGAAGCAAAACAGTTTTTCCGAAGTTAGTTAATTAATTAAAGAACGTGATTATTAATCAAACTGGTGGTTTGAATAAAGAGAGGGATTGTGGTTAGATTGTGATGTACTTTTGAAGTTTCCAAACATTTTCTATGACATTCCCTTTTCTTAATGAGGAATTTCTTAGAAATCAATTTTGTGAAAAAAAACCAACGATACGAAGGCACAAGGTTGGAAACATATTTATGCTAATTAAGCAATAGAGGACGTTTTCCGTGTTTCCATAGCCTCATCTAAACACTCGGGGGAGTTGGGAGAATTCAAGACACGAGACGCAGTCGAGAGTTTGCATAACTGTCGAGAATTCTCCCAACTCCCCCTTGTGTTTAGATGAGGCTATGGAAACACGGAAAACGTCCTCTATTGCTTAATATTTCTCAAGGATAATTCAACAAATGAAGGAAAATGCTCGTTTTTTACTTCTTGATTGAAACAGATTATCTTGATACATGCTCATATTTCCTACCAGCCAATCAAAACGCGCTTTCACGGGTATCCTTTGCTATTCACCTCCGAGCAATTGGCGCGGAATTTGCGCCCAAAAATGTTGTAATCTTTGCAGGAATAAACGAGTTAAAATCACCTCTTTGTGTTCTGTTATCTCACTGTTTTAGTATATACTAAAATAACTATTCGTCTCAGTGTCGGTAGTTAGTGGTAGATATTTACCTCGCTGCTTCCACTAGCCTCCTCCACTTCGGTAAATAGTTGCTAAGTATATTTTTATTCGCACTTGAAAATGACATCGGAGAGATCGAGGGGTCGTGACTTCTTATCGTCAGTTTTTATGCCCTTTTCATAATTTTTTTTTTTTCCAGTTTTGTGATAGTGGAATAAACTAGATCTATAAGAAAACCCCATGGCTTACCAGTTAAAGAGAACTGGACAGTACTGACTGACATACACAAACAGCAAGACTGGGTTAGGGGAAATCCATACTTCTGTCATCCTATTGGCTATGGCAATAGTCATGAGCTGGGCACAGCGAGCTGGTGGCATTCTATTGCTGTCCGGTTTGACACTTGCTTTGTCTTTGAATTGCTAGAGACACACACATGAAGGAAAAAATATTTTTGTTAAATGTTTGACAACAGAGTTTAATCGACTGGGTGAGGTTAGTCTTAAGATTGAGTATAAACAGAAACCCATAAGGGTTGAAACGTGTAACGGTTCCTTGTGTGCTGGGAAACAAGCTTCTGAATGTTCAATTTGCTAAGTACTATATTTGGAACAACAAGAGCGAGGGGTTTCCAAATATGGTACTTAGCACTGAAATAGTCAACCAATCAGTTCACGCTGAATATTCGAAAGCTGTGAACGCGCATTACACGTTCAACCCTTATGGGTTTCTGGTATAAATCAAGACTTTTAGATACAATTTGATGTTTCAACAACATGAGCTCTCTAGTTGTTGAGCTGACTGGTCCGCGGAAATGTTAATATTATTGATTGTCTGTCAGGTGAGCCATAATATTATTGTTTAAGATCAACATTTTCAGTGTAATCTTGAGCAGTTTTGTGTATCGCTTGTCTGTTCTACTGGGAATGTCCATGAGTTTGTTCCTATTTAATGAACTACCATTCCAAAACGAGTTGCTTGCAGAGAGCAGTCTGGAATCTGGGTATTGCACTTGGTGGGCTCTCATTCAATCTTCCAATTCATTTTCAAACACGATTTAGCGATATTTCTGTCAAGGTCACCATTTCTAGTAGCACTGTTATTAACAATCCTGCTTAACCAATCCAGGTACGGTACCACTACATACTTTTGCAAACCCTGAATTAATTTCATTGTTATGCTTTGTTTTTTGTATCCCAATTCATACAGAAATATCATACGTTTACCTACTCTCCGCAACCTGCAGCTTACCTTCTGACAGTAGTACTGCTAGACTGACCGAAACACAATTCCCGACCAGATACCACAAAGTTCTGACCCATCCTTTATCGACATGAAAAATTATTGTTGGACAAGCCAAAGGAATTTATGTTTCTTGTTGGTTTTAGATGAAACACTTCCTGAAATGCATCTGCCAAGAACCCAAGGTAAAGGATTTACCTTTCTTGATATATCAGGACCAACTTCCAGCCAAAATAATAGACAATGTAATAGGCAACAAACCATCCAACTGCGATAATAATTTTGTTAAATTAGACCTCCCACATTCCATGTAAACTAGTTAATAGTTTGTACAGTAAGCTCTCTTCACACACTTAATAGAACACTCCTCATGGACGCTTTTCAGGGTCAATGAAACATTAATGATACATCAGAACCAAAGAACCACTTCAAGGCTACTAAAAAGTGCAGTAGAGAAGTTGAATCAGGGACTACCATGATCAAATGCAACCAGTAGTCAAAACGAGTCTTGAACCTGGGGTCTCATGATATCCTAATCACCTTCACCATTTTTTGGTTACGAATTATTGTGTTACATGTTATACCTTGTTGACATCTTCTGTGAATGCATTCGCCACAACGTCAGTTTGGACAGGTCCTGGACATACTAGTGTTACGCCAATGTTGTGCTCATTTACTTCCATGCCCAGTGCCCCAAAATATCCCTAAAGCGTCATGACAGCAGTTGCAAAAATAATAGAAAAGCACAAAAATTAATTATATCTACTTTGTTGATAGAGTGATCCCAGAATCAAAATTCCTCTTAAATGTTCCAGAACCTCATAATTAATTTTCCTTCTTTTTTCCCATTAGGAATTTAAATACAGTTTTGGTTCAATGTCTTGTTTAGACACCTTATGTTTCCTGCAGGGTTTTTGTTTGATGCTGGAGGCTGGACGTTTTGTCCGGTTATTTACCATTTCACGTCCAGTACTTTGATGCTATAAACTTGTAGATGTTGTTTTACATATCTCAGGAAGCCATGGGCTGAAGAAACACAAGGCAATGATGCCCAATAAATCCTTCAAACTCACAAGAAGCCACATTTTGCTCTATTGTTACTAAATGGTATAATCGGTCTGTTGGCATTGCACTCATGGGATAAGTTTAGTTTCCTTTTTTCACAAAACTCAAGAATGCAAACAGCATTTCTGTACAGTACTGGTAATTTATAGGGGACTCAGGTTTCTTTGAGAGTTCGCCCCCAAGGCAATCAGCCTTAAAGCACAAAATAACAATGTTCGGTACTTTCAATATCAAATCCGGTAAAATTAAAAAGCTATCAAATACCCTGCTTCATGGCTGGATATGAACACTGATTATCTACGACAAAGTCTACAACATTTGTACCAGTGTCATATCACATCTACCAGTGATAAAAGAACTCCCATTCATATGCATATTGTAAACGCATCACTCAATTTAGCAAAAATGAGATACACAAACCTGGATTGCATATTTAGTTGCACTGTAAGTTGCTTGGCCAGGAGAGCCTGTCTCAAACAAGTGAAAAAAACGCCCTTTCTTACAACTGGTTTGAAAATAATTTGTAGTTCTACAACACTTTACCTTGATTTTAAAGTTTCTTATATTGTGTTATTGGTAACTTAGATAAGTCCAGATGAGTTGCAGTACTTTGAAATAAAAAATTACAACTATTATTGGGTTCCAAAAATGGCACTCTGATACAAATCTGAAAACTACATATGATATTAATTAACTGTCTCGTTGGTACTCATCGATAGCTAGTTTACTAGTAAGACAAGTAAAGAAATGAGATATTAATCTGACACAGGACCAAGTCAAGACCACTTGAGACATATTAAGTGGTGTTAAACTACACCCCATTCTCTTTGCAGCAGCCAGAAAACTCATTTCTGGTCCTAGGATGTCCATTGTTACTACACAAGTAAGGAAACATTCAGATGACATGTGTATAAATTTGTCATACTAACCAAGTTTGCCTGCTACACTGCTTGTGACAATAATCTGTCCAGATTTTTGTTTTATCATGTGAGGTAAAACTGCTTTGGTCAAAGAAATGGGTCCAATTACATTAATATTCAACATAGCTTGATCAACATCAATGCTTGGAGCATCAAGAACAAGGCTTCTCTGAGATCGTCCACTGTTGTTTACTAAAATGTCAATCTGATGAAAAAAAATAGCTCAAATTTAATAATAATCCTTGCAATAATTAGCAAAATGCAACAAATATGTTAAACTGAATGCTCACTGTAGGAAGAAATTAAAAAAACCTTAAAATGCCACAAAGAAAATGACAGTTTCTTTGCGAGTTCGTGAAACATTAGCTACCATTCTTAATTCTGGTTTATGTTTCTGAGCTATGGGTAGCTATGCACCAGAGTATTGGCATATTCACTAAGTAGTGTAATATTGATATATTATCGTACATTGTACATGTAAATACTGTGGAGTAATTGCAGGAAAAGTGCAGCTTTATGTATCTCTTATAAAACCAATTTTAAAAAAGGGTTGGAAACCCGTTAAATAAAAATTAACCCTAATGTACACCCCTGAACTGGCCCTCGATGATGAGTCAAAAAAATCATTGTCTGGAACTAGACAGACTAAAACCTGTAAGACTCAAGGCCAATGCAGCAGTTTTGCCTGGGACATTTCAGCGGTCTTCAGGGAGGTTTGCACGTGGCCACTGCGATGTGCTTTGGCTTGAGTAGCTTTTTTGTATGCTTGCTTCTGTTGACAGGTGCTTGGGAGGTGGACTGTGCCTCAGTTGCCATGGTGACCACCTTGCCGCTGAGGAGAAGTGCTGTCTCATCTCTTGCTATCTTTATGGCACCCACCTGTACCCTCCAATAAATTGGCATAGCGTTTGAACGATTTTGAAGATAAAATTACAAAGTTAGGCAGCACTTTCTCCTCAGATTCCAAGCATTGGTCTGGCAAGGGTCAGAGCCAGTCACCTCCTGAAAGGTAGACTGATCCTCAACAAACTGTCAAAAGCCCAGCACAAGCGTCCAGAAGAAATAGTAAATTAACATCAAACACCCAATCACAAAATACCTGAATGCTTTAACTAAAAACACCTACCCTATGAAAATGATTTATTACAGCTTGAGCATGGTCATTGTGTTGATCATGATCTGTAACATCCAGAGGATGAACTAAAACCTCAATAGCAAGCGACTTCTCTTTGGCAAGGGCTGTCACAAAAGAAAAAATAAATTGTCTTTCTAGGTGAACTAGAGGAAGGAAGAAGCAGTTTTGTATTGTTGGCCGAATTAAAGATAAACATGATCACCTGATAAATGATCCCCATTAATTAAATCATTGTCTTCAATTCACTATCATTATCACCATCCTCAGAACCAATACAGTATTCTTGTCAATTGGCGCCCCAACATGCATTTTCGGTGGGGCACAGAACCCCAACCACAGATACCAATCAACACACATAATATCCAATCTGAAGATCACTTTGATCAATTAGCACTTTAATAATTAATGGCTTGAGGTTATGGTGAACAGACCGACTGCAGAAAGGTACACTCCTGTCCAAGATGACTTAACACAGTTTAATAATTATTGTTTTATTTCATTGTAACCAGACAAAGATTAGGTTTTCTTCTTAGTATTCCAAATAAAATAATCTTTTTGAAACTATTGTCAAAGAGTAGATTGGCAGCTTCTGCAGGTACCGGAACAGAGATTACGTAAAGCAAAAGAAACAAAAGACAGAAAACAAAACAACTCCAAAATTATTAATAAAGAGTAATCCCAAGTGACCAAAAACACACTGCTTTCCAGTACCTGCAGAAAGACCCAGTAGATTCTTGTTCCCAAAGCTATTTGAGGGGAAGTTTTTTTGGATAACATAACTCCCTTCTGTTGTGTTCCCCTGCTGTCACTAATTTTAGGGGTGCACTGGACTGGGATCAATTCCCAGACTTGGCATCACATGTGTCATGGGTTGCGTTTGTTGGTTCTCTTCTACTCTGCACCAAGCAGTGTTTCTCCGGTTTTCCCCTCTCTCTCAAAATTTTTGATTTGCATTAATTTGTTGAATTCAGTTTACAGTGTCCCCAATTAGTGCTCCGGTCATTGCTGCCAACAAGCTGCTTTTAATTAAAGTGGGTCCAAGGGGCATATTCCCAGATCTGCTTATAAAGTAAAATTGCAGTTTGATTTTTTACAGGATTGCATCAGCAGGGTCGCACAGGTCGTCTGATAACTTAATTAATTTCGGAAATGAAATAATGCCTATTAATATATCTTTGCTGTATAAATTAAAGATGAATGTAAGCCAGTCTGGGCCCGGTTGTTCAAAAGCCGATTAACGTTAATCCAAGATTTAAAAATTATTAAACTAGGAAGTTTATTTCTCTACTCCAGATTGTTGTTCAACCTTGATATTTGGCAAAACTTTACAGTAGAAGAAGTCATTCTTGAAAAACAAAAACAAGCAAAAGAAACTTTCACCAAAAAGTTGAAAACATGAAAGAAAACTTTACTTTATACAAAACATGGACTCCTTCATGGACCCAGTCCATGGACTACCCCTGTGGATTACCCATTATTTTGTAAAGTTATAAGTAGAAAAATCTTTAGACGAAAGAGAGAGTGATTGCCGCACTTATATATCTGGACAATTAAAGCACGAGCCCATGACTAGGAGCGAACAACTTCCATATTAAGCCAATTTCAAGACAGTTTTGAGGACCAATCTATTTTTCGACTACCTTTCCCGCAAAAAACAAAGACAGTTTCTGTTCGGTGACGCTATGAAGTCAATAAATCATGGTCTGCGAAAATGTCGCTCCTAGGTATGGGCTACTGTTTTAAACATTTGTGTCTGATAGACACCTATACCACCTAATATGTAGTTGACCACTCCCCTAGTGGCTTTTCAGGGTGAATGAACAAAACTTTGTTGGGAACTTTGCCAGACTGCTTTTGCACATACCTACATGCTACATGGTACATGTTCGCGTGATATGTACACACAATCCTCGTCTACGCACAAAGATCTTCTCGCACAACCTTACGTGGTTAATTAAGAAAAAAACAAATGACAAAATAGTTCTCCGGCCGTTACAGGAACTTACAGTTTGTCGTCCTTATCTGAGAAGACTAGAGCGTCTAACCATTTGCAGATGTCATTACAAAGGCAGCATTTTCTCCTCAGTTATTTAAAGACCCTAAGTGTTAGTCCGACCGGGCATTTGATCCAGCGACCTCCTGCACGGAAGTCCGATGCTCAACCAACTGAGCCAACCTGTTAACCAGCGTGGCATAAGACAGGCCAGGCCAAAAAGGCATGCTAAGGCCTCAAGAGGATGACGTATATGCAAAACATGACCTGCTCCCAACTGAGTGGCTTCATAGCTCAGTTGGTTGAGCATTAATATTGCACCAGCAGAGGTCATGGGTTCGAATCCAGTTGAAGCCTAGTGAATTTTTCATGTCTCTGTAAGAGACAATGATTATTGCTTAAATTGTCCAGATAAGTGCCAGGATGACTTCTCTTTCTCGTCCAAAGATTTTTCTGCTTGAAACTGTACAAAATGAGGGGTGGTCCACAGGGGTAGCCCATGGACCGGGTCCACAGTGGTGGTCCATGGACCTGGGGTCCATGTTTTGTATACGTCCATATTAACTTGATCGGCTTTCGAACAATCGGGCCCAGGGTGTCTCTTTTTCGGGGGGAGGGGTGGTACTGCTATGCAAATCTAAGCAAGAACGAGTTGAACATGATATGCTAATGGTAATAAAAAAGCTAACCAAGGCATGCTTCTTTGACTCTTTCCAATTCTTCTTTTCTTCTTGCTGATAAGACTAGGTGGCACCCGCATTTCGCCAACTCCAAAGCCAAGTGTTCACCGATCCCACTAGAAGCACCCGTGATCCACACTACTTTATCGCGTAGCTTGTTCTCTGGCTCCTCACCAAACTTTTCTTTGAACTTGAGAAGAATGTCACAGTCTAAAACAAAGACGATGAACAAAATAATAGATAAGGCAGCTAGAAGAAGAAACATTAACATGATTCCGCCCGCAAGTCAGAAAACTGTCCTGTGATGCTCAAAGGTCAAGAGCGTCATGTAAGATGAATTAAAGAGATGTAAAAATATTACGTATGTGGGAAGGGTATATCCATGGTAGGAGGAATGATCTTGTGAACCAAGAAAATCGTCTCAAATTTGAAGTAAAGACCGTCTGTACATTGTTTAGTTTTATTATTTTTACAACACGGATCATGTGGATATTTTTGTCTGTATTTTTGAAATTCGCATGGGACGGACGGGGATTGATTATTTTTACTACGTTCCAAGTATATTTCGTGTCATTTACATAACAAAATCGGCGTCCAACTGCTTTGGCAAAGTGTGTCCTTGAGTAATTTAAAATTCTTCAACCTAAAGGTAGCTGTTTGCCGTTCATTATGAGGGCTCTGGTAAGCAGCAAAAATGTTTTTCAAAACCATCGATTTGCCGTAAAGCCGTGGAAAAGAAATTCCTTTATTCGCGAAGGATGTCCTTTCACGAAGCGAAAAGTAACGACATGGAGTCCGTTAGCCACAGCGTTCAACTCGCCGCATCCGAGAAAAGATATCTATTTGAAACCTACTGGTCTTTTTGGTTTAGAAGAGTTGACTAACTCATCAGGTTTCTCCCAGCTGAAAAACAAAACTTTAAATGATGGAGTTAAAATAGTTGATCAGGTGCTAAAATCTCCTCCCACTCCCCGACTGGTGGGACTTTTTGACAAGTTGTCGGACACACTCTGTGCAACGGCTGATTTGGCCGAATTCGTGAGATTAACACATCCTGATCGCAAATTTCGAGCTGCAGCAGAAGATACCTCAAGGGGAATAAGTGGCTACGTTGAAGAACTGAACACAAATCCTGGTTTGTATAAAGCTCTGGGAGACATGCTTTCTTGTCAGGGAAAACATCAGATGAATGAAGAGACCACGAGGGTGGCAGAGTTGTTTTTATTTGACTTTGAGCAAAGTGGGATACACTTGAATGAGGAGAAACGCCGGCATTTTGTAGAACTTCAGGAAGCAATTTTAGTAGTTGGGGCACAATTCTCACAAACAGCGTCAATGCCTGTGTCAGTTCCATTGTCTGACTTTTCATTGGCTAAGGAACTTTCTCACATTTATCCCGTAAGTAATGGCCACATATTAATAGAATCTGCATTCTTGGACTCGGACAATGAACAGTTGCGTAAACTGGCTTATGTTGCCTGTTTGAAGCCAGAAGAAACACAGCTAGGGACTCTAGACGTTCTCCTTAGGGCAAGGCATCAACTGGCTCAACTAGTCAATTACCCAAGTTTCTCCCATCGTGCCCTCAAGGGAACGATGGCCAAGACACCGGAAAATGTGATGGACTTTTTGAAAAGTGCTGCAAGTATGCTCCAAAAACCAGCAAAAGCGGAACTGGGCATTTTAAGCAGATTGAAAAACAATGGAAGGAGTAGCCCCGTAATGGAGCAGTTGATGCCCTGGGACTTGCACTATTATTCAGGCCAAGCAAAATACCAGTCGGCAAAGCTCAACAGCTCATCCATTGCAGCTTATTTTCCTCTTGGTGCGTGCATGGATGGTTTAGATACCTTGTTTAGGAGCCTGTATGGGATTTCATTGGAGCCACAAGACCCAGCTAATGGGGAACTATGGTCCACTGATGTTCAAAAACTGGGTGTGGTTCATGAAACAGAGGGACTATTGGGATATATTTACTGTGACTTCTTCAGTAGAGATGTAAAATTGCAACAAGATTCCCATTTTACCATAAGAGGTATGTTTTTTTAAGAAATTTTAGCAGAGAAAAATGTACAACAAGATCCTAGCTTTCTTTAAGAATGAAGATGGCTGGAAATCTGGGGCCGGTTGCTCGAAGCCTGGTTAGCGCTAACCATTGGTTAAGAGGTATCAAAACTGATAGGTTGCCATGGTATTTAACGCTGGTTAGTGCTGTCCATGCTTCGAGCAACCCAGGCCTGGTTGTTGGTAATGAAAGACGAAATGATAAATCATTATACTGGAAATATTCTTACCCTGGTCATTGTTTGAATGGAATCTTTGGCATTCATTAGGAAATTAAAGACTTTCTGCAGAAGTGCATATAGGCTTCACAGATGAACTGATTCCAAACAGTTTGAAATAATAATAATTTATTATTGGAGACTTTTTTGAGATTCCATTGCAAAAGGGATAGTAACACAGATTTTCTTGTAACCAGTAGTCCTTGACTGGACTAACATCACACCTTTGAGGCCTTGAATGGGCTAATGTCAAAACTGATCACCCATGCAAATTCAGTGTGTAGTATTCACCACTGTCCTTTGAAACTGTTATAAATATTGGAATCTTGAAAATTGTTTTCAAACTCAAGTTTTATTTTCAGTACACCTGTATATAAACATTCTTCTTTTTTGTTCAGATGTGCCATCCACTGGAAGAGAAGAATCCACATCACTCTGGTTTAACCCTTTGAGACCCAAACTGGCCTGAACTGGCCAGACTTATTTTTATCATATGACCTGTACGGCCCCGCGTGCGCTTTCATTGCAAAACTATTGAGAAAATCCCCGTATGAGGGCCGTACGCAATGGCGCGAGCAGGGCCGGAAAAAGCCGTCCGGCCCTGCTAGGATCCCGTACGGCCCTCATACGGGGATTTTCTCAATAGTTTTGCAATGAAAGCGCGCCTGAGATACGAACTAAAACAACTTTCGGTCAAAATGAGTGACGTAAGTGAACATTCCAAATTTTGTTACCTGAAAAAAAAAAAAAAGGAAAAGTGCGGTGGTCATATGATAAAATGCTTATTGACTGAGTTAGGTCGGGCCAGACGGGAAAAAATTTGGCCCTCAGTCATGGTGCACGGACCCATACGCCATGACCTCGGGCCAAATATTTTCCCGTTCCGGCCTCCCACTCAGTCAATAAGTACATAATACAGTATATGTATTTTACTCTGTCTAACGTCAGACAATTTTACTTGTCAATTGGGAACCCCTGGGAGTCAGTGGGTTAATACATTTATAACTAAAGAAGTATTAAGCAGTATGCCGTCATTCATTGCTACAGGTGGCCGGTTGCTTGATGATGGCTCCTACCAGCTTCCTGTAGTTGTTGTTGTCTGCAATTTTCCACCACCTGGTGCATCGTCGCCTCCCCTTCTCACACACAGTATGGTGGAAAATCTGTTTCATGAAATGGGCCATGCTATGCATTCAATGCTCGCTCGAACCCAGTACCAGCATGTAACAGGCACAAGATGCTCCACGGATTTTGCGGAAGTTCCATCAGTACTCATGGAGTTTTTTGCCTGGGATCCAAGGGTACTCGTGACATTTGCTCGCCATTATAGAACTGGACAAGGTTTGCCAGAGGAGGTAGCTGTCAGGCTGTGCCATGGACGAACAATGTTTGGAGCTTTGGAAATGCAACGACAAGTTCTCTATGCCATGATTGATCAGATATACCATGGTCCTTACCCACTGTCTGGATCAACAACTGACATCTTAGCTGAAGTTCAAGAACAGTATACTGTTATTCCACATGTGCCTGGTGTGTGCTGTGACATGAAAATTCTCATCTTATAACGCAAGATGTTATTTGAATAGTGGCTTGAAAAAAAGCATGGGTAGTTTAAGTGAGGCTTAAGTAACATAATTTATTTTACTCTTTCTAATGCCAGATGATTTTACTTGTCAACTGTGGGTGTCCTAGGGGGTTTGATGTGTCAGTGGGTTATAATAACTGACAGTCACAGCAACAATCAAGTCTTTCTTTATGGACTTCACACCAACTACAGCTGTACCACAAAAATTTGGCTTTATCAATGGAGTTGATAATGTAAATTGACCACCGTACAGGGATTCTAAAAGCTAACCTTTTGAGCATTAGCCCTATCGTCAGAGCGAACCCTTTGTCGATTTACTCTGACGAATGGCTAGTGCTCGAAACCTCAGCTTGTTATTTTTAGCTTTCGGTAAATGCAGCAGTTACCTAAAGAGCAGCATTTGGGGGACACTTTGTGGCGTCAATTGTTATTGGGACAGTAGTATCTACTGTTAAAGACATTGCCTACTTTAATTATTGTTATTGCACATACGTTCTGCACATCTCGAGATACTCGGATTTCCTACTGGTGGTACAAGGATATTTTTAAGTGGTTCAAAACTATGTTGAGAAAGCAGAGCTTAGCAAGTGCTCTTGGTATCCAAAAAGAAAATTGGGGGTAGCCACTGCTGCTCATCTTGGTGTGTTGCTCAATATCTAATGCCTTTGAACTTTAAACTCTTTTATAGGCACAGCTTGGCAACAGCGATTTAGTCACCTCAACGGTTATGGTGCCAAGTACTACTCCTATCTTTGGTCTCGAGCTGTGGCCTCTCGTATCTGGCATCAATGCTTTGCCAAGGATCCTTTCTCCAGAGAAATGGGCGACAGATATCGTCATACCATGTTAGCCTATGGAGGTGGAAGAGATCCCAACTATCTTGTTGAGGACATGTTGCAGACAACACTGACAACATCTGATCTGGTACAATCACTGTGGGATGATCTCAAGACTACAAATCCATTTTATCAATAGACTCTAAATGCAGTGTAGATTAAAATTACCCTAATTTGCACCAAGGGGAGTTTTAATGTGCTCATGTGGACTAAAACAGTAGATTCAAATTAACCCACCACTTAAGGACAGTGCCTACTATTGTTATTGCACATACGTTCTGCGCATCTCGAGATACTCGGATTTCCTATAGGTGGTGCTTATTAAAGTGCCTATCACCTCAACACAGTTTTCCACTCTATTTATTTTTGGAAATCGTCCCAAATACGCGGTGTTGTTTATAGAACCTTTTGATTGAAATTTCACTTTTTTACTGGCTTTCAAAAACGGGAAAAGTGATCATAATTTTATCCATAACCGTGCAATGACGGAGAATGGGTTCGATACCGGGTTGACGTCACAAATTAATTTGCATTGAGGTAGTTCTTTGAAAACAGCGATGCAAATTAAATTGTGACGTCAACCCGGTATCGAACCCATTCCCTTTCATTGCTCGGTTATTAATCACGGTATGACCACTTTTCCCGTTTTTCAAAGCCAATGAAACAGTGACATTTCAATCTAAATGTTCTAAAAACAACACCATGCATTTGGGATGATTTCGGAGAATAAATATGTTGGAAAAGTGTGTTGAGGTGATAGGCACTTTAATACAGAGATACTTTTGCACGGCGGTTCAAAACTGTGCAGAGAAAGCAGAACTTAGCAAGCGCTCTTGCTATCGTAAAAGAAAATTGGGGGTAACCACTCATTTTACAGAGATAATAATTTTATTAAGCTTAAATTTGGGAAAGAAAGCCATACATTGCTTTGTATTTTAAAGCTTTTTACAAATATTGTTGATTAGTTATCTTCTAAAAATGCGTGGTTACCCCCAATTTCTTTTTGGATTTCAATAACACTTGTTAGGATCTTCTTTTCCCATATATTCAGTAAACCGCGCAAAAATACCTTTGAATTAGTAGACACTGTCCTTGACAGATTTTCCGCGGCTACGCGAGCAATTTTTTCAAACTTTGTCGCATCACCAGCGCAAGATGAAAATTGCACGTGTAGCCACCCTTGAACTGGAGACGCGACAGGTGAAAAAATCGCAAGAAAAAAGTCGAAAAAATCGCAGAGATAGTTGCCCGTGTAGCCACCTTGCAACTTTCTGTCAGCACTTGCGACATGACTAAAGACTATTTGGCCAATGAAATTAAAGTAGGAATGTCTGTTTACAGTGCCCAGGTTTCTTAAAGTATACGATTCACGGGGCCTTCATTTTGTCACCAAAATTTGTCACAAGTGTAGCCACCCTGGTGCGCAGGCGACGCGACAAAATCTGAAAAAAATCGCATCACCGGCGCGAGAAAAAAATCGCTCCTGTAGCCGTGGCTTAATGCCAGACGATTAATTTTTATTCGTCAACTAGGGGAATCTTAGGGAGCCTGAGGGATTAATGGGTTAATGTATGTAAACCCCACAACCCCGCACTGGACATGCATGTAATTAGACTCACACCCAATTTTGATATCCAACATGAAGTGTCCCTTCAAGTCTCAGCACTTGCTACCTATTTCTAGCAATGTAAAGGGTTTGCATTATTTTCTGTCAAGGGTTACTGCAGCTTGAGAAGTGGAATAATTATTTAGGGGACACTGTGTGGTGATATTATTGTCTGTAGTCCCAGACAGGAGTGATATTGAAGTTGGGGAGAAGAGCAGACTTTGTGACACTTACCAAAATCATTGTGCATCTTATTGTGCAAATTGCGAAGGGTGTAAAGATTTGGCTGAAAGTATACAACATGACTTTGTTAGGTGCCTCTACCAGCTGCTATGCAGTACTTGTGGTATCTAATAGTACTGCACCTCGCAAGCAAGTACTAAGCTTGAAGTCGATTTTAGAATTTTAGCAACACGGCAATTTTCTTTCATGTTTCCTGGGCAAATTGTAGCTGGTTCCCATTGCAAAACTACAAAAATAGACAGAGATATTGGGAGTTACATTGAGTGTTTTTTTTAAAAAAATTTTATTCCACGCAATTTTATTGGCAGCATATAGAAATTAATGTTGCAAGTTAATCAAAACAATCATTTTAAACTACTACATTATACTAATAGCTGCAACAAGTCCTTTTGAATAGATCTTGTTAAACAACTGGTGAAATTGTTTTTGAAAAATAAAAAAATTAAAAAAATGTTATAGTTTGTTTATTAATATTACATTGGAATATTTCACAGGTAGTAATAAGATAAAAATTATTAATATTATGTTAACACTATATACGATTATTAATTTGCATTAACATGGAATGATTGGAGTATTACAGACAGCGACTAAATCTATGAAAAAGACAACCAACACACTCCACATAGTTTTGATTAATACCAGTTAAAAATAAAATAATAATTGTTCAACAAAAGTGTTGCACTAAAATAATCTTCCAAAGAACTGTTTGCCTTTTGAAGGCATAAATAATTGTAAAGAACCCTTGACGAGAATGGTAAGTAAAGTTGGGGAGAGTTGCATCTCTCAACCAATGTTCTTCAGCTTGAAAACTTTCTTACTTTAAACCTGTCTATTCCTGTAAGCCAAAAAAGATAATAGACCCTTCTCCAAAATGGCGGCCAAAAAGTCAAATAAGTTTAAATTAAAAACTAATACCAGAAAGAGAAAGAGCACCTTTACTTTCGTAACCCTACAAATTTTCGGCATATCAGGTGTAATATCAGCTGAGAAAATATAAGTTGAAAATTGAAAAATTTGCAGACGTTTCTATGATTGGGGGTATGGCGTATACCCCCAGTCATACACATGTACAAGCGTCTGTAAATTTGTCAAATTTCAACTTGCATTTTCTCAGCTGACATAACACCTAATATGCTGAAACTTCACAGGGTTTCTAAAGTAAACGTGCTCTTTCTATTTCTGGTATCAGTTTTTCATTCAGTTCAATTTTAACTTATTGAAATTTGTTGCTGCCATTTTGGAGTGCCTATTATGCAAGTCTTACTTTCTTATCTTCGCTTTGGGTTCAGACTATGCACTACACAAAAAGAAATCCCAGCATGAAAGGTGAGAATAAGAAGCTCCCATTTCAGACCACTTTCCTCCAATAAGGTTCCTTCTGCATGAACACTTCAAATTTTGAGATTGAGTACATGTAATTGATGCATTTTTTACCTATTGTTCTTGAGGTGCCCCAATCATAGATTATAATACATGTGCATTGCATTAAAAATGATACCTTCCTGACCCCATTTACCTTAATAGTGAAATCAATAATTACTATTGTGCTATCCAATAGATAGTGATTTATCTGGTGGATAGCATTATCTACCTAGTTTGTTCAGTGGGATGAGCGTGGTGATGTACAGGGTACATGAGGAAAAACTGAGCAGACCTCATTTTCACGATGAAAATGGACACTACTGAAAAGACAATTGGCCCTTCGCTCCCTTAGAGTGACTTCTAGATTTTACTTTTTGTAACAACAGATGATTTTACTCTAAACTAAAGAGAATGACAGGGTTAGGTAGTTAAAATTGGGCTTTAGCCTAAAACCTTGAGGATCTCAACAATTGTGGAGTCAGAAACCCCTCGGGCACTGGGATTTTTTGATCCTTGATACACTTTTCCAGAAAACTCTTCAGTCTGCTGACCGGCCCACTTTTTTCTTTTGCTGTCACGTTCTCGATCCTAGGAATGTAATCCAAGACAAGAGTGTTGAGCAGTTTTCCAAACTGTTTTTTGTACTGTCGCATAAGTGCATGTCCCGCTACTGACAGGAATTCATAGAGGGCTGTAGCAGTGTAGTCTGCCCATGGTTCCAAGTTCAACATTCTTGCAAGCCATGTCCACCCTCGTTCAAGTCCGTGAGGGTGTGGTCTTGGTTGTGGTCCAGAAGAAGGGGGCACAGAGGAGACAATCGCTGCAAAAAGTCGCACAATTCCAGTCATGCGTTTGAGGTACTTGTCTTGCTGTTCTATCTGGCCGTCCTTATACAGATAACCAAGGGTTGCAAGATAATCTGTGTCTGACATGCCAGCTGCCTTTGGGACATAGAATGGTACAAGAAAGGGGCATTCTTCATAGAATCTAACTAGAATGAGATCTCCAACGTCAGGAAAACTGGACCATATTCCTAAGGTAACAGCGGCAATGGGAAAAGCAGAGCTCACACTTGAAGAAACCTGCTGGGAGCCTTGATCAACCAGCTTTTTGGCTAGCTGTTCTTTACAGTACGCCTGGAGCAAATCAAAACACCATGTATAAATCATTTGTAATAAATCATGCAATAACTTATTCTCAAGGGTTAATAATAATATTATTAACATGCAATACAAATGAAGGTTTCTACATGTATAATGGTCAAAATTTCTGAAGCAGTAAAAGAAGCATGAAACTTAAACAACAAGGACTGCCAGATTGGACTCAAACACTATACTGTCTTGCATTTACAACAGGATAACAGGCGATCTATGTGACCTATATTGTGCTTGGGTCTGAAGAAGAAACTGAAAGTACTGTCTTTGTAATCACATTTGCAATTAACTGTTAGATGTCAAATAGTGGTGTTTTGGTTTGGTCTTTAAATCCATTCATCCCTGAAGCACACCCTCATTGATGAGCAAAATTGTCTGGCATTAGACAGAGTAAAATCTATGAGTAACTTTCAGGACTGAAAGGGTTACAGGTTCAAGACAGTCAATCTTTTTCAGTTGCTGCTCTGATTGTATGGAATAGGCTTCCTTTTGAGCTACGAACTTGTGCATCTCTTCCAAATTTCAAGTCCAAACTCAAGACTGAGCTGCTTATTAATAAAGTATACAAAAATTTGGTTTTATCAACGGAGTTGATAATGTAAATTGGCCACCGTACAGAGATTCTAAAAGCTGACGTTTCGAGCGTTAGCCCTTCGTCAGAGCGAATTAATAAAGTAGCTTTTGGTTTTTCTGTTAGAATTTCTTTTTTTTTTTTTTGTTATTTATCGTTTTTTTTTTTTTTTTTTACAAACAATTTGTAGTTATTTTAATTGGTTAAATTACAATCATAATATTGTAATTTGTATCATTAAATATTATTAGAATAATAATTACATTAAAGGTAAAAGTAAGTAAAAAAAAAAAAAGTAAATGCTTTGTTTATTATTATAGTGGAAGTGCACTTAGCTATCAAGTTAGTTTACAGGCACTCCACTGTTAACAAGGGGAAAGTAACAATTCAAACTTAACAGAAACATTATTAAGAACCCCAACTGGCAGGAGGCAACCAGTTGGCTATTTACAAAGCGTGGTGGAGTTGAATCCGGGACAACCGAAAACAATTCCTAACCAGAGGTTAGAACGGAATTTGAACCCAGAGCAGCCGCATGCAAACCCAATGCTCTAACCACTGGACCACACTGCCTCCACACATGTAATTAGTACTACATCTGTGAAGCACCACTGGAACTTATTATTACCAATATTACTGTACCAGTCAAAGAGAAGTTGACAGTCCCTCGAAACTTGATCCAAAAAACTAGATTCTCTAAAACTTCGCAGATCAAGTCAACATGTTTGAGGGCTTTCAAGGACTTTTGAGGACTTTCAAGAACCTTTCGAGACTCTCAAAATAGGTTTTGAGTGGATACATTGTATAAAGATTGTTAGAGTTTTGCACAGGAGGCCATTAGGTTTTTGTAGATGAGGATTTGCTTTTTTCTTGGGGACAAAGGTGATGATACAGAAATCTGAGGACTTTCAAAGCCTGTGCAATCCATATTATGGGTTCCTGCCATAAATGGACGTGAGTGGAGATAATGAAATCAACCAGTTAAAGTTACATGTAAATATCTAAACAAATGGTCAATT
Organism: Montipora capricornis; assembly: GCF_036669925.1. Taxonomy (NCBI): domain Eukaryota; kingdom Metazoa; phylum Cnidaria; class Anthozoa; order Scleractinia; family Acroporidae; genus Montipora; species Montipora capricornis. The sequence continues at coordinate 14,122,771 of NC_090894.1, read as the reverse complement.
TGCATGTTGCCAAGCCCTAAATGCACCCCCTGCGCAGAAGAGTTGAAAACACTGTCTTTGAAAAAACTCTACGTTGACAAGATGTAACTTTACTCACTGGAGCTGCCTTATGTAAACCCATAGAGATCTGCTTACTCCCAGCTTGAACAGAACCGCCTGAAAGGAATTTGGTTAAGTGCTGGATCTTGTCGAGTATTGACTGGTCTGAAATGGAATTCACTGGAGTCGATACAGCTTTTGTAAGATCAAATTTCAACTGCTTTAAGGACTTGTCGGTATGCAAAGGTTCAGCTGCCTTAACAATCTCACTTTTAAAGGCAACTAAACGTGAATACTCCTTCCAAGCCGTTTCTGAAATACGGGAAGAAAACTCCTTTGGAAGATCAGGTTTTGATTGTGCTGTAGAACCAGAGGTTTCGCTTGTGGAAGTCGAAATCTGCCTTTGCTGTTTCTCTCTGAGAACTCTTTCAGCTTTCTCTTTCTCATCTTTTTCCTTTTCTTTCTTCGCTTCATCTTCTCTGGCCTTTGCTTGCATTTCTGCCTCTTCTTTTGCAGCCTTAAGATCTACCTCCTGGACAAGGGATTTAGTTTTTTGAAGCATGGTTTGAATCACACCAGAACAATCTTGCATGAAGGTTAAATTTGCTTCCGTAATTTGCTCGCTATCATGAGCATTGTCAATTGCATTTTGAGAAATTGTTAGCACTTTCTTAACCTCTCTCAATACGTCAGGCATAGATGTCGCCAAAGCAGATTGATATTTACACCCCTCAAAAATCTGTTGGATACTCGATGCAGTTTCTTTAATACTTTTGAATGAAACTTCTAATTTCATTAAATGTTTCTTGAAAAGTTTCTCTTGTTTGAGAACTTTTAGCCTAAGTTCTTCAACTTCTTTGACTCTTCTCACAGCTTTCTGAGCATATTCTGCATGTGACTGCTCTAGCTGTTGCTGTCTAAGCCTGGCTTCTTCACTTTTCCTTTTCTCGTCGAGTTGTAATGCTTGCAGCGATTGAAGAAATTCTTCAACCTGTTCCGTTTCCTTCTGCTGCAAATAACAACGCTTTTCATTTTCTAGTTTCTTTGAATGTTCTAAAAGTTTTTCTTTTCTGACTTTAAGTTTTTCTTGGGCTTTTATCCACTTTTCTCTTTCTAAATAATGTATAGCGACATCAGTTCCATCATAAGATGCCATAAGTTCCTTTTCTAGTAATTCATAATTTTTCCCTTCAGCGACTCTGTTAACTTCCAATCCATTTTCTGCACCGAAAAAAAAGGTTTCGCCACAAACAACATCAGCCTGGTCCTTCTCTCCCTCCTCTTTCTCTTCCTCCTTCTCCTCTCCAATTTTAAATCCATCTTCCGATGAACTAAAACTATTTTTCTCGCCTAAAGAAATGTTTCTTGTCGGAGAAATGGAGGACAGATCTTCTGGCAATTGTGGCTGTCTTGAGAATTCTTCGACCGATTCTTTAGTGGGCTTCCAGGATGGATCATATTGCAAACAACCCTTTGGACAAGACTTTAAATATTGCAATACGTTCATAACTCCACAAGAAGCACCATTTGTTACAGAAGAAAGTCTTCTTTGCGAGAGAACAGCTCCGGAGGCCGCCATGTTGGCGCTCGGGGTAGCCTGGAATCGAATGTTCGGCATGTGTGGGGTGTGGGGATGCTTTAGGACGGCGCCTACTATTGGTATTGCGCATAC
>NC_090894.1:14106060-14118560 GCF_036669925.1 Montipora capricornis | reverse complement strand
GCCCTCATGGAATGGCTGAAGCGCGGCCAGAGGAAAAGATTTCTAGCCAGATACTCAGGAGTAGGCCTGGTGTGTGCTGTCAACGTAGAGTTTGGGTTTCTGAACCAGTTTTTATCAGAAAAAATTCACGAGAAACTTGTGCTTTCATTTCGCTGTAATCCTCGTGTCAAAGAAACGCTGTAATGTAAATCAGTAAGAGAATAACGAGATTTATATTTGCAGATGACCTGTCCTCTTATTACTAAAGTCAAACTCTACATCCCTATGGAATAAGCGCATTCAAAATATCCTCATATTACTTGATAAAAGTATGTTTGTTTGGTTTTTTTTTTTTTTTTTTTGGAAAAAATGGGGTTTTCTGCTTATATGAAAAATACGTTTTCTCTCCCGTTCTTTTCTTATGCATGATCTTCGCGAAAATTCCATTCTGTCCCTCAATAAACCTAGAACAACCAGTTATGGTCTTAGCTCTTTTTTCTTACGTATCAGCTAAGTTGCAGAATGTGCTACCTGATTTTATCCGTACCTATGAGTTTACTGGTTTTAAAAGAGAATCAAAGGCCGCATTTTGTACAGCGGCTTTCCTTTTTAATGTATATATCTTAAAATATTATGTATTTAGTATGTATCTGTAAATGCTATGTATTTTAGCTGCAAAGACATTAGCTCCTGTAGTTATTCTGAAATTCGAGATAAAATAAAGTTTATGCATGTATGTATGTTACCTTTCACAGGGCGCATGCGCACACTTTGTAATCTGCGACTCCAGTGCTTACCATATGTGAGATAAAATGACTTTTCTCTTGAATATTTAAGCCATCGAATTCTTGCGCTATATTGACAAGGGCGGTTTGGAGCTGTGAGTAGGCGTGGGATTTGTCACATATGGTTTAGGGGCCGACATATCTCTCCCTCAATGCCGTACCGGGAGGCAAGGTCGGTAGCAGAAAGCAGTGAAGGGCCAACTGCGTCCAAAAGCGATCGCACGGGCCGAAATCCCGGGATGACTCGTTTGGTACGACGCTCCAGCGCCGGATGTCTGGAGGTACTGCGTTTTTTTCTTTTGTTCAAACATTCCGTCAGCGCATGCGTAAATGTTCTGTGGCTCTCCGATACCTAGCCTACCAAAAAAATTATCATGCTGGTCTTTACCAGCAATTGACATTTCAGTTCACGATTTTACAGGCATAAACGTAACTTAAGAACCGTGCGTGTCTGGTCTTCTGGAGACAGAGGTGAGAGATGGTTTCATGCAAACTGGGACGCCTAAACTGCTCTGTTGTAAACATGGCGGTTCACGAGTGAAGTTGTCTCTCTGGCCTATCTGTGGACGAATTCCAAGACCTACCGATACAATTTGGGCAGGTTATGAAAGCTTAAAACTTCAATGGATGCGGTATTTTTCTGGTAGGACTGGATGGCCCGACACTTATGAAAAAATATATAAAATGAGAATCGGGAATCTTCCCTTGTCATGGAATGGCAGAATTACCCAGAATTCTTTTTGGGCACGAGACTAGCCCTCATGGAATGGCTGAAGCGCGGCCAGAGGAAAAGATTTCTAGCCAGATACTCAGGAGTAGGCCTGGTGTGTGCTGTCAACGTAGAGTTTGGGTTTCTGAACCAGTTTTTATCAGAAAAAATTCACGAGAAACTTGTGCTTTCATTTCGCTGTAATCCTCGTGTCAAAGAAACGCTGTAATGTAAATCAGTAAGAGAATAACGAGATTTATATTTGCAGATGACCTGTCCTCTTATTACTAAAGTCAAACTCTACATCCCTATGGAATAAGCGCATTCAAAATATCCTCATATTACTTGATAAAAGTATGTTTGTTTGGTTTTTTTTTTTTTTTTTTTGGAAAAAATGGGGTTTTCTGCTTATATGAAAAATACGTTTTCTCTCCCGTTCTTTTCTTATGCATGATCTTCGCGAAAATTCCATTCTGTCCCTCAATAAACCTAGAACAACCAGTTATGGTCTTAGCTCTTTTTTCTTACGTATCAGCTAAGTTGCAGAATGTGCTACCTGATTTTATCCGTACCTATGAGTTTACTGGTTTTAAAAGAGAATCAAAGGCCGCATTTTGTACAGCGGCTTTCCTTTTTAATGTATATATCTTAAAATATTATGTATTTAGTATGTATCTGTAAATGCTATGTATTTTAGCTGCAAAGACATTAGCTCCTGTAGTTATTCTGAAATTCGAGATAAAATAAAGTTTATGCATGTATGTATGTTACCTTTCACAGGGCGCATGCGCACACTTTGTAATCTGCGACTCCAGTGCTTACCATATGTGAGATAAAATGACTTTTCTCTTGAATATTTAAGCCATCGAATTCTTGCGCTATATTGACAAGGGCGGTTTGGAGCTGTGAGTAGGCGTGGGATTTGTCACATATGGTTTAGGGGCCGACATATCTCTCCCTCAATGCCGTACCGGGAGGCAAGGTCGGTAGCAGAAAGCAGTGAAGGGCCAACTGCGTCCAAAAGCGATCGCACGGGCCGAAATCCCGGGATGACTCGTTTGGTACGACGCTCCAGCGCCGGATGTCTGGAGGTACTGCGTTTTTTTCTTTTGTTCAAACATTCCGTCAGCGCATGCGTAAATGTTCTGTGGCTCTCCGATACCTAGCCTACCAAAAAAATTATCATGCTGGTCTTTACCAGCAATTGACATTTCAGTTCACGATTTTACAGGCATAAACGTAACTTAAGAACCGTGCGTGTCTGGTCTTCTGGAGACAGAGGTGAGAGATGGTTTCATGCAAACTGGGACGCCTAAACTGCTCTGTTGTAAACATGGCGGTTCACGAGTGAAGTTGTCTCTCTGGCCTATCTGTGGACGAATTCCAAGACCTACCGATACAATTTGGGCAGGTTATGAAAGCTTAAAACTTCAATGGATGCGGTATTTTTCTGGTAGGACTGGATGGCCCGACACTTATGAAAAAAAATATAAAATGAGAATCGGGAGTCTTCCCTTGTCATGGAATGGCAGAATTACCCAGAATTCTTTTTGGGCACGAGACTAGCCCTCATGGAATGGCTGAAGCGCGGCCAGAGGAAAAGATTTCTAGCCAGATACTCAGGAGTAGGCCTGGTGTGTGCTGTCAACGTAGAGTTTGGGTTTCTGAACCAGTTTTTATCAGAAAAAATTCACGAGAAACTTGTGCTTTCATTTCGCTGTAATCCTCGTGTCAAAGAAACGCTGTAATGTAAATCAGTAAGAGAATAACGAGATTTATATTTGCAGATGACCTGTCCTCTTATTACTAAAGTCAAACTCTACATCCCTATGGAATAAGCGCATTCAAAATATCCTCATATTACTTGATAAAAGTATGTTTGTTTGGTTTTTTTTTTTTTTTTTTTTTGGAAAAAATGGGGTTTTCTGCTTATATGAAAAATACGTTTTCTCTCCCGTTCTTTTCTTATGCATGATCTTCGCGAAAATTCCATTCTGTCCCTCAATAAACCTAGAACAACCAGTTATGGTCTTAGCTCTTTTTTCTTACGTATCAGCTAAGTTGCAGAATGTGCTACCTGATTTTATCCGTACCTATGAGTTTACTGGTTTTAAAAGAGAATCAAAGGCCGCATTTTGTACAGCGGCTTTCCTTTTTAATGTATATATCTTAAAATATTATGTATTTAGTATGTATCTGTAAATGCTATGTATTTTAGCTGCAAAGACATTAGCTCCTGTAGTTATTCTGAAATTCGAGATAAAATAAAGTTTATGCATGTATGTATGTTACCTTTCACAGGGCGCATGCGCACACTTTGTAATCTGCGACTCCAGTGCTTACCATATGTGAGATAAAATGACTTTTCTCTTGAATATTTAAGCCATCGAATTCTTGCGCTATATTGACAAGGGCGGTTTGGAGCTGTGAGTAGGCGTGGGATTTGTCACATATGGTTTAGGGGCCGACATATCTCTCCCTCAATGCCGTACCGGGAGGCAAGGTCGGTAGCAGAAAGCAGTGAAGGGCCAACTGCGTCCAAAAGCGATCGCACGGGCCGAAATCCCGGGATGACTCGTTTGGTACGACGCTCCAGCGCCGGATGTCTGGAGGTACTGCGTTTTTTTCTTTTGTTCAAACATTCCGTCAGCGCATGCGTAAATGTTCTGTGGCTCTCCGATACCTAGCCTACCAAAAAAATTATCATGCTGGTCTTTACCAGCAATTGACATTTCAGTTCACGATTTTACAGGCATAAACGTAACTTAAGAACCGTGCGTGTCTGGTCTTCTGGAGACAGAGGTGAGAGATGGTTTCATGCAAACTGGGACGCCTAAACTGCTCTGTTGTAAACATGGCGGTTCACGAGTGAAGTTGTCTCTCTGGCCTATCTGTGGACGAATTCCAAGACCTACCGATACAATTTGGGCAGGTTATGAAAGCTTAAAACTTCAATGGATGCGGTATTTTTCTGGTAGGACTGGATGGCCCGACACTTATGAAAAAAAATATAAAATGAGAATCGGGAGTCTTCCCTTGTCATGGAATGGCAGAATTACCCAGAATTCTTTTTGGGCACGAGACTAGCCCTCATGGAATGGCTGAAGCGCGGTCAGTGGAAAAGATTTCTAGCCAGATACTCAGGAGTAGGCCTGGTGTGTGCTGTCAACGTAGAGTTTGGGTTTCTGAACCAGTTTTTATCAGAAAAAATTCGCGAGAAACTTGTGCTTTCATTTCGCTGTAATCCTCGTGTCAAAGAAACGCTGTAATGTAAATCAATAAGAGAATAACGAGATTTATATTTGCAGATGACCTGTCCTCTTACTACTAAAGTCAAACTCTACATCTCTATGCAATAAGCGCATTTAAAATGTCCTCATATTACTTGATAAAAGTATGTTTGTTTGGTTTTTTTTTTTTTTTTTTGGAAAAAAAGGGTTTTTCTGCTAATATGAAAAATACTTTTTCTCTCCCGTCCCCTTCTTATGCATGATCTTCGCGAAAATCCGGTTTTGTCTTTCAACCAATAAACCTAGGACAACCAATTATGGTCTTAGCTCTTTTGTTCTTACGTATCAGCTAAGTTGCGGAATGCGCTACCTGATTTTTATCCGTACCTATGAGTTTACTGGTTTTAAAAGAGAATCCAGGGCCGCATTTTGTACAGCGACTTTTTTTTAATGAATATATCTTTAAATATTATGTATTTAGTTTGTATCAGTATATGCTATGTGTAGCTGCAAAGGTAATGTCTCGAAGACATTAGCTCCTGTAGTTCCTTTGAAATTCGAGATGCACTTATGTTACCTTTAGTATTGCGCATGCGCACACTTTGTAATCTGCGACTGGACTGCGACTCCAGGAGCCGACTTTAGTTTGACTTTAGTGTTTACGATATCTCTATCGCTAAGGGCCAACGAGACAGTCACTTTGTAATACGTCGTTCGCAGATTTGTATTAGAGTGCCACATGATTTTTGGAACCCAATAATACTCGTAATTTTTATTTCAAAGTACTGCAGTTCTACTTATCTAAGTTAACAGTAAGAAATAAGAAAAGAAATATAAGTAAATTTCTTGCTCAATATTTGTATCGCGAACAACAATGTAAATGTTAACGTGTTTTACAATAATACCGAAAGTACTGCTATGATATTTGCAGGATAGTAATTATAACAGGAACTTGGATAAAATCAATGCCATGTACAAATTCGTCATTTGAAGCGTTTACAGTGTGAAGCATGTTACGGGGAATCACACTCTCTTGCATGACACATGAAAGTTGTTTCACTTGTAGAATTTTTATTTTGCAAGATACAGCCATGAATGATATGTCAAATTGATCGCTTAATTGTGTACCTTACAAACAATAATAGTATTTCTTTCCTTTGAAAATTAAATCAAACTGTTTACATCTCAATGGTCACAAAACGAAAAACAAACTGCTTTGCTTGACGACAACAGCGGCCGATAAGAACACGGTATCTACGGAGTCGACATATAATCCATGTTAACCTCCCATATAGTCTCCCTACACGTATTCCATATATGGTATCTCTCTATAAATTTGATATAGGTATGCGTTTTCGTCCAATAATTAATGTAAAGTTAAAAATCAAAATTGTCTCTTTCCGCTCACTTTTTGCTTTAAAAAAATTTCAAAATGTAATGAGATGCTTTAATCCACTGTTGTTCTTCCTCTTCGCATTAGTTTACCAAGCAGCGACTGGTTGCCAAGGTTTTTTCAAGCTCATTAGCCAATGAGAATGAACCGTTGTGTCCTCAGCATTACGGAAATTTATTCAACCTGCATCAACCATAATCCATGATTTGGATAGTTGATTTCAACGTCTACTTTTGAATCTGTTGGCAAAGCGGAAAGCTCTTTTTGTGGTTCCTGGAGAAGTTGGAGATGAGACTCTATCGGTATTCGAACAATACTTCTAATTGAAGTGCCTTGTTTGTACGTGTGTGTGTGCATTTCAGTATAATTATCGATCTCATATTCGACTCTGTTTGGATGTCAAGTACAACCACAAGCTCTCAGAAATGTGCATGATGAGTTTAATTCGTCGCTCCAAAGGCGGAGGGTATTTTTTAACGTGGAGTTTGTTATTTCTGTGGCATCAAACGCTTACTAGTGGACAGCCTGGTTACTTTCCAAATTTAGAGGATCTTGCTCCATTTAAGCCAGTCAGATCGTCTTCTACTTGTGGAGCAACTGCAACTGACTACTGTCGGTCTTCAAAATCACCGGCTTCTCTGCAGACTTGTTTTATAAACACTTGTGTGTTTGGTTGTTGCGCGAACTGTGGTTCTAGCAAACCCGATGCTTTAGATTTGGTGAAAAGTTCACTCAATCAAAGTGTTACTCAAGATGGTGAACCGAGAAATGGCTCGAGTGTAAATTCTTACCGGTTTCAAGGAAATTCTTACATACAAGCGTTACGTTTTCCTCCCGTAAACTACGTCAATCCTGGTTTCACTGTAAGCGTGTGGATAAAACAAAAGGCTGGAAATCGTGGGTAAGTGATGACCCGGCTTTGTTTGACTTTATTGCTGATTCACCCTGCAGCTGTCAGGGATACCGCTGTCAGTAGTCGTTACAGTACTTTAAGTAGACTGTGCTGTAGTAGTACATGCTGTGGTGATTCATGGAAATATATCTTATAGGGACCAGTTTGACTGGCTCATGGCAGCGAACACTGGTCAACTTGTGTATGTTTAACTCGCCTACAACTCGCCTTCACCTGATACAAATAATCGACCACATGCGCGAGTTTGGTTGTGGATGAGTTTTTATGCACTGTGGGTAGGTAGGCGACGTTGTGTGTGTCAGTGCAAGCGAGATGTTAAAGTACCTATCACCTCAACACTTAATTTATTCCCCGAAATCGTCCCAAGTACATGGTGTTGTTTTCAGAACCTTTTGATTGAAATTTTACTTTCTAAGGCCACGTTCAAACGTCGAACTTTTCATGTGCCGAATCGAATGCAAATGAGAAAAATCTCTTGTTTTCACTCATTTGCATTAGATTCGGCACATGAAAAGTTCGACGTTTGAACCGGGCCTTATTGGCTTTGAAAGAGGGGACAATTGGTTGCGTACCTTTGATCCATAACCAAGCTAGCAATGAAGGGGAATTGGATCGATACCAGCTGGGTAAGGGCTGACACTCACAAAATAATTTGCATTGCTATTTTTAACCCTTTCACTCCTGTGGGGTTCCCCATTGACAAGTAAAATCTGGTGTTAGCCAGAGTAAAATCTAGAAGTCTCAGTGGCCCTTACAGGAGTGAAATGGTTTAAAAGAACTACAATATCTCAATGCAAAGCTGTCTGTGGCATCAACCCGGTATCGAACCCATTCCCCTGCGCTGCATCAGGTTATGGATCAGAGTGTGACCAATTTTCCCACCTGTCAAAGCCAATAAAAAGGTGAAATTTCAATCATAAGGTTAAAAAAACAATGCAATTTATTTGGGACGATTTCGGAGAATAAAATGAAGTGGAAAAGTGTGTTGAGGATAATTAGCCACTCTCAAGGGCTAGATTCTAGAATTAACACATCCAATTTACTAGTTGCATATAAAGCATGTACATTGTATTATTTATGGGATGCCTCATTCTGCAAAAGGATGCTGCTACAGGAATACCATTATAAGTGTCCTGGTACAGTATTTCTAAAATCACTCCAATGATAGGTGAAGTACTATCCTTGAATTTATGTAAGTAGTCGTAGTTAAACTTGTCTGGATTTAATTTTGTGCATTTTTTTGACAAATAATATATTAAGTTATTTCATAATGGTAGAGGAATTAAATATTCTTTTGCTTTGATGCAAACAATGGGTAAAATTCAAAAGAATAATAATTTTGTTAATAAAATTGAGGCTAGTGGGAGACTTTTGCTCCGTCTATCAGGGTAACTTACATTTGTAAGATGATAATATTATACACTGATCAGGAGTTTTAGTCTAGGGGATCAAACGTGTAGCTAAAACACAGCGGATTGTGAGTCACTGAACTTCCCTTGCTCGTGCTGTTGTATCATTGTAATTTACAAGAGATCAGGTGGACCTGCAAGTCTTATCAGGGAAAGACAATGATTTCATGATCACCTGCAATTAAAATCTATGACAGAATGGTGGTATTAAGTGGTGATAATGGACAGCGAAAGAACATCTATTTTCAGTTTCCTGAGAATCTCATTTCAGTGCAGAAACACCCAATGACAATTATGAGCTATCACACGCTTGTCAGCTATAAATGTGACAAACACAGTACATGTATCTCCACCTTCCCCTCAGTCAACCAATCAAATTGAATTGTGAGGTGTTAAAATATCTACCAATCAGAATCGACAGTCATGATACTGATGTAAATATTACATGGGAATGGCAGAGGTTCTCAGGGACTGAAACCAGAGATTAACTTTTTTCATTGTCTGTTGTCGCCGCTTCGTGTCTAAATTTCGTCTGAGAAGAAAAAGAAAGAAAAACCTCTGGAACCTGAGGGTAAGAGACTAATACGTGTATCACCATAGTAATAATTATTTTTATTGTGACATTATATTATTATAATTGTGACTAACCTAATGATCTTTTTTGTTCCAACCCTTTTTTCCAACAGAACAATCATTTCCAAGGACCAACGGAGTACCCCACCTTATTCCAATATTTTCCAGCTTATCATACAAGATTATGATTTGACGTTTCGTTATATGCCTGTTGGTGGAAATGCGTCGCTTACAGTAACATACACCCTTTTACAGAGTGAGAGTGAAAAACTCAATGCAGACGAATGGCATTTTATAACTGTAGCAGTCATTGATAATAGTTTGTCATATTACATTGATGGCGAGCTACTGACTGTCAGTAGTGTCACTTTAAGTGGTCCCCTACAGGATTCCATTGGTGTGATCATGATTGGTAGGAATGATGCCGGTAAGAAGATTGCCAAGAGCATGGGTTTTAATTTAAGCTACATGTACACTGTACACTGCATTCAGGTCTCAGTTAAAAGTCACCCACTCGCAGACATTAGTTTGCAGGCTTATAATCTGGCCCTAACAAACTATTAAGGCACTGTTACACTGTGAAAAGTTTTGTGCAACGTGTCTCGCAATGTTTTGGCTACAAAATTGTGGCGGGACAAGTTGCACGAAACATTTCACAATGTAACATACCCTGCAATGGCCAAAATCATTGCGAAGACAAGTTGCAAGTCAGCTGTTGCCGAAAGTAGAATTAGGTTCTACTTTTCGTGCAACTTGTCTTGCAACAATTTTAATCATTGCAGGGTATGTTACACTGTGAAATGTTTCGTGCAACTTGTCCCGCCACAGTGTCGCCAAAACATTGCGAGACAAGTTGCACGAAACATTTCATAGTGTAACAGCACCTTTAATGATTTAGTATTAATGAAAGTAAGTCAGTATCTGAATGAGCATTTGATCACATTTAACATTACATGTTTTTTAGCAAGGGAGACCAAAGTAAAGGTATTATTTATAGGCCCTAACACTGTCAAAATCAGAAAGGCACACCCTGAAATGTACAGAGATGTCCAGAAATGGCCCTAATTACCGAGATGCACATAAATTTCAATATAAAGCTTCATGAAGTATACCCCTTGCTCTTTGACTTTTCCCCTTGGAACTTCAATTTTAACATGATGACACTCATGTCTTGGAATCCAGACAGGTAACGTCACATTTGAAATGTCCCACAAATGCTGCTCTAAAGTATGGATAAACAGGGGCAGTCACCTGTACGGAAAACACACTCAGGTCTCAGATCACAAGTCTCTGTTTTACCAATACAGAAACAAACCGAAAAATTTCATTGAAGCTAACCTTTAAGGCCTAAAAACTCTTGTTTCTAAGCTCTTATTAGGCCTAAGGTTAGCTTTAATGAATGTTTACAGGTTGGTTTGTTTCTGTATTGGTAAAACAGAGACCTGTGACCTCAGAGACCTTTGTTTTGTACCTGCTGGAAAAAACAGCTGCATTTACCTGAAGCTAAAAATAACCCTCATCTTTACCCTTACTTTATTGTTGGAAACAAGTAGCAAAGGCTTCAGCTCTAAGGAACACTTTGTGTTGGATGTGAAATTGGGGCTGCATCTTAAGTTATGTGCATTTTTGGACATATAAGTGAAAAATATGACTCAGAGAAGGTTAATGTAGATTGTTTCAATTCCTGATGATTCCAGCCAACCACAAGAAATTAGAGGGCTGCAACCCCTGTGTGGAGTCGTAAAAATCTCTTTAAGCATGCAAAGTGCGTGGCTTCCTGCAAATTCCTACAAGTGCAATAATCATTCATTATTAAATATTATACCAGCCATCTGTCAACAGCAATGTCTTCTTGAGTATTGGTACTTAATACTGTATTTCAGCCAATCTGATTTCTAATCTGCAGTTTCCTTTAAGAATTTGGGAATGAACCCTTGAGGAGATAAAGTTATAGCGGCAGAAACTGTGCATTCATTTATCTCATGGGCCTTGTAACAACTGGCAATCAGATGATCTTTTTTAGTGGTCTAACTTTTTCACTAGTCTTTGAATGCATAACTCCTCTCTTTTCCATAAGGAAATAAAAAAAAGCAAGAGACGAAGTAATCATCCTGCAGCAAGTTGAGTAATTATGATTCTGTTCAAATCCACTTTAAGAGCAACGGTTACTTTATGACACCTAATGCCAACAACAATCAATCAGCAGATATTTGATGACAAGCCAAAAAATTAAAAGCGTAGTGCCAACTACATAATTATAATTATATTCAGTAATGCTGTTTGTCAAATTCTACAAAAAAGTCATGTAGATATATAGGGTGGTGCGATTTTTCCTGCTTTTTTTCTTTCCCTTGTGCCAACTTGAAGATTTTTATTATTTTCCTCTGGTTCTCTTAGAGATTTCATAACTATATACCTGCCATCTGATTTGAAAAAAATGGCTGAAATTTTTACAAAAATGTCCACTGGTCTGTTTGTCCTTGTGATAAACTATAGATGGTTTTCAATGATGCGACGGGACGGCCATGTTGAATTCGCACAAAACAATTATAGCTCATTTTTTGCATTACAAAGGACTTTTTTCTCTATTGTTCTGTGCACCAACATGGCTGCTGTGGCGTCAGGTGAAAACCAACTACATGTATAATAGCTGGTATTCTTATAATAACAATAGTTCTGCTCTTCTTTTCCTTACATAATCTTTAAAGGGGCTAGGTCACGCTATTTTAGGTAATTTTGTTCAATTTTGTTAATTATGAGCTCTAAACGTCAAATTGGCAGAGCAAGAGTCTTTCATTTGCAAAATCACGGCCACATAACTACTGAGAATGATTTTCCAGCTGTGTAAATGACATTTTGATATAAACTGATATAAATTTGAAAAAAGGTGGGCTGACGTTTTTCAAATTTACCGAAATCAATCCATTTCAATCCTCTCCAGTTTTGTCCATCCATGTCCCTTCTTGGCTTCCCGGTGTTTTGTTACAGTTCTTCTATAGTTTTGAACAGTTATTTTGATATTTTAGTTAATTCTACGACCATTCGATCAGTGCTGAAATTGCCTAAAATTGTGTGACCTAGCCCCTTTAAATTTGATTTGCAACTTAAAGCTGTGGTTAATTTTGCTTGATTTGCATATTAATTTACAATAACATTATTAATTTCAGGCAATGATCAATATGAGGGTTTGATGCAGGATATACTGACGTACCCACGAGCATTGACAAACAGGTAGTAAAATTAAATCAGTTGTCAATGAATGAGGAATACCACAGAGTTGGGAAAAAAGCAAAATTCAATAATAATTATTATAGCTCATGTGCAAGTCTGACTGTCTTACCCCATTCTTCTTGCATGCTGGCAGTACTCTCTCGATACCCAAAACAAGTGAGCCCGCGAGCTCGTGGGCTACTTCTTGTCAGAAGACTGACTTAAACCATTATATTCTTAGTTTTATATTTTTTTGTTATTAAGAAAAATTACTTGTCTGTGTGTGTGTGCATAATAAT
>NC_090894.1:14061060-14098560 GCF_036669925.1 Montipora capricornis | reverse complement strand
TGATTAGTTTATAATAAGGGAGTGACACTGAAAATTAGGATTATGAGTAAAAAGCAAAATTTAAAAATCTCCAACATGGTTGATGGCCCATAAAGCCAACTCTTTGACATAATAACATGTAACTTGTGTACATGCATGCAGTTCATCAGAGGTACCAACCTCGGGAGATGTAAAATCTGGAGATTTCTTCCATCTCAAGTGGTACATGTACCCCTTCTGGCAGTTCTAGCGGTCAGCGGTTCTTTTGCATATTATGCGTGCGCCTTCGCATGTCCTCGGGGTGTGGCTTGGCTTAGCGTTCTGTGTGTTGGCGCTCGGGTGCTTTCAAGTATGTCCCTGCCCTCCCCTCCCTACTCAGTCCTTTATGGTCCTTTATAAGCCCCAGTTCTTTATAGTTTTTCCATTGAACTCACTGTTCAGTGTGATGGGTGCTTGATTTAGAGTCTGGTGTGGCGGGCGGGGTTCGTGGCTGCGGTTGTGGGTAGGGCAGGCTTATGGGGTGTTGACCACCGACCAGGGCTTGGGTCGTTGGTACTAGTCCAGATCCTTGAGCACCCAACCTCCATTTGCGACACAGGCGTTAATTATTATTATTATAACCGTGTCATTTTTTTGGTCTTCATAGGTGTGAATGTTTTGGCAAAGCAGAAACTTACCATAATGTTGAGGGCATTGGAGAGCAACTTGGTCGTTGTGTTTGTGACTGTGAGCCATCAACAAACACTGAAGGAGAAAATGTGAGTTGATGAACTTTGAACAAGTGATAATTAATTTTGTATTAAATTTTATTGTTTGCATCATTAAAATATTTTGTGTTAACATTTAAAATGCACCACAACCTGGTCAGTACTTTAGAAGGTTTTAAATAAACAGACAGGAGAGGGACAATAATTAAAAAAATTAACTATAAATAACAACAGGAGGTGGGCCTGAAGCATTTACTAATTATTGGCGACTTATATTATTGCACCGTCCTATTAAGGCAAACAGATTTAAAAGTACGCAGGCTTTCACAGTAATTTCGCTTATGGCAGAAAAATAGTACTTAAACCTGCTTTTAATTTCTCAATTGGCAAGCATAGTGACTGTCATAAAATCTGCAGCAATTTAAGACAAGGTCATTTGTCAAGTTGTTTCTGTGAGGTATTATACTCCCAGGCAGCTACATGTATGCACTGTGGGGAGTAATATTTTACTTAGTGTACAATAGACTTGAAACACATTTATTTATGTAACTATTAACATCATGCACAAAATCAAAACATTGCGTTACAGTATTTTTTATTGACATTGAATTTGATGATTTTACTGTTCCAGTGTAATCGCTGTAAGCCACTGTACAACAACAAACCATTTCAACGTGGCAACAGAGACAATTCCTTCCCATGCATCAAGTGTGAGTGTAATGATCACGCTGACAGTTGCGTTTACAATGAAACCCTGGACACTCACCCTGGCTCTCGCATACAAGGTGGAGGGGGGTTGTGTATTGACTGTCAACACAATACAACCGGACGTTTTTGCGAGATGTGTCAGGAGAGATATTACCGGGAGACCAATAAGAGTCGCAAAGCCGTGGACGTATGCTCTCCGTGTGAATGTGAGGGGCCAGGAGTTCAGTCTGGAAAGCTGGATTGTGTCAAGGTTGGTAACAAACATTAGATAAGAGACAGTTAAAGCTGAAGTTGAAGTATATAAAGTGAAAAACTAATAATCATAAGAAACTGTAGCAAACACTGCTAAAGAGTGCTCAATACACGTTTGTGTAGAGCGGTGTATAGAATTACAGTAAATGACTAAATGAAAAACAACAGCAACAATGCAGCAACAACAATCTACTGTCATTTGTGAACAAACGATCCGAGCTTGTATCCAAATGCCGACATGAAAACAAGTTTTATCTCAAGAACAATTAAGGCTTATCCTACACAATTATAGCTATTGTATTGCGCTTGTTTTAGCTCAGCCAGTCTTACACCACACCCCCAGTTCCGCCCTTCTCACCCATTGTAATCAGGACCCCATTGTTCTACTCATCGTAAATATGTATATATAGCTAGCTAATAAGTCTGTTCTTCATTAAATTTGCCTGATGAGTGCATACGCATGAAACTCAGAGTCGCAGGGAATCTTGTGTATTTTCATTTAGTCATGTAATTCTAAAGTGAAAAACTTAATTAATTGTTTGCTTATTTGACTTAAGCACTTCTTTCTGACAAGTATATACTAGAAAGTTTGATTCAGGAATCAAATGTATAAGCTATTTCAGAATGCTCGTTTTCAACCTAGACCATGATTATCCTGGCCAGAAAAACATCAGAATTTGATATCAAACTTATTAGCCCAAAATTTTCCTCTCCATTTGGTATTAACATTTTGGAAGAAGCACAAATTATTGTTTATACTGCATAAGTCATTTTCACGCGTTTTGCCACTTAGCCAGGTTTTGTCTTGAGTTCTCTAATTAATTTTATGGCTTGACTGCAAATAAATCAAAGCAGAATTAACAAACAACTTGACACTAGAAATGCAAAAATGAGGTTTACCCAGTGTAAGCCAAGGAGAAGTGTAAATGAATGGTGAGTATTAAACACAAAACCAGCAACGGAAGTCAAATGTTGTGTGAAGGAAAAATGGAACTGTGTTTAACACATCACTCGCACCCCCCCCCCCCCCCCCCTGCCCCCACTTTTTCCTTCACTCATCATAATGACGTGAAAATAAGGATATACACGTACAAGATTCTCAGAACAGCCTTTGCTGCTATCATTTTGAACTTCAGAGCTCACCAGTAAAGTTAATAAAAAAGCCCAATAAACAGGCCAAATTTATCTTCAAAAGGAAGAACTTAGAACTTTCTCTTAAAAGTTTAAACCTTTTATGTCTCTTTTTAGGATGACTCAAATTCCAGTGTTCTTGCTGGTCAATGTGACTGTAAAGTAAATACCATTGGCCGCCAATGCGATATGTGCAGAGATGGTTTCTTTGATCTCAAGGCCAGTCACCCAACTGGTTGCATTCCATGCAGTTGTGTTTTGGATGGCACCAAGAACAGAAATATTTCGTGTCACACAACCACAGGACAGTGTGACTGCAAAGACAGAGTGACAGGTCAAACATTTTCTTTCATTTGCATGCATCCTGAAGAACATTATGTCAATGATAAAAGAAAGTCTACTCAGAAATCACGTTTTGTTTGTTTTTTGTTGTGTTGTTGAACTGCAACCAAAATTTGAGAATTAAACATTGCACAGCTTCTTGCATTTGGTGTTATAGCTACAGTATGCTTGTCATTTTCATATATCACACAGCACACTTCTTGCAGAAGTGAGGCCAGGTGTTTTCTGCTTAAAATCTGGTTGGAAGTTGACACCGTTTATCAGGGGTTTCAACAGAAGCCAGTTACCGGCGGTATACCGCCGCCTGCTTTGCCTCACACCGCCGGCTAGTTTGCCTTGATTTTCACTAAAAATGCTATCATAAACTTGTCAAACTGCTGCCTTCAATGTGCTATCATGGACGGCTATTTCAGAAGTTATTGAAACCCCTGGTTTATGTATCAAAAAGAACTTATAAATGTTTTTTTCATACATTTGTTTGCCTCATGACACACTAGTCTTATATTCCTTGGGGAGAGAAGATTGTGTGATGAGCTCAGAGAATAATTCTGCAAAGTAGGCTAGTAACCACCACAGCTCTTTGACAGAATTGTTTTTCTTTTAAGGAAATGACAAGAGACATTATGATGCTGAGTGCTGCTATTTATTCCACCAGGTACCACATGCAATACTTGTAGGACTGGTTTTTGGGATCTGACTGGGCAAGATCTTTTGGGTTGCAAACCCTGTGACTGCGACCCTTTTGGGACAGTGGCAGGGCTGGTTAATACCTGTGATCAAGTCACAGGACAGTGCTCTTGTAAAGTTGGTGTAACTGGAAGACGATGCCACCAGTGTTCAGATGGTTTTCATAGTCTTACTCCAGACGGTTGCAGCTCATGTAACTGCTCTGCTGCAGGAACACTATCATCATTCGTGAACAGATGCGATCAAGACAATGGAACTTGTTCTTGTAAACTCAACGTGGAAGGCGAAAACTGTGATCGATGCAAACCAGGATTTTACAATCTGCGACAAAGTAATCCCCAGGGGTGTACGCAGTGTGCTTGTGATACCAAAGGAACAGTTGGAGGTTCAGGGGAATGTGAAGAACAATCCGGAAACTGTACTTGCAAGCCACGTGTGATTGGTCAACGATGTGATCAGTGCGAGCTTGGCACATTTGGTCTTAACCAATCAGATCCAAATGGTTGTCGACCCTGCAACTGTTACCCCAATGGCACAGTTGGTGGTGACAGGAAAAGTTCAGGCAAGTACATGTACACAAAAAAGTTCTTTGCTTGCGGTTTCTTATTTTATGATATTTAGAGACAAGGATAAAAGAGACTGGCGTTACAATTCCCTTTGGATCTATAACCAGTAATGTAAACACACGCAAAGTGAGAGAGAAAGAAAGGTACCACAAATTGGTGGGCAAGTTGGGCAGGGAATATACTCAAGGCTCGGTTTGTACCCACCGACTGGGATGAAGACCGGATGACAGGCCTAAAGCTAGTAATGCTATACCAAGGGGGGTGCCTCATGCCTGTGATGGGAGGCCGGCATGGTGGCTGGCATTATTAAGCCGGTCCAGCAGTAGTTCAACGACCTGCCCCCTCCCTGATGGACTGTAGGGGTGCCGCTGGCAGAAATTACCCACGCTTAATTTATGAAAACTGTGGAAGGCGAAACCTACATTGGTAACCATAACAAATTGAGGAAAGCGTGCAGTTAGAAAGTCAAGCAATAACTGGGAAGGTAGGAGGGGGTGAAATTCATTAGCTGAAACTGAGTTTTAACGAAAGTGGTGAATGGCGAGATGCTTGCTGTTTAATGGCAGGTGTCCTGCCAAATATTAAGGAATCGCATGATCTGAGTACTGCCAAATAAGGAAATCGCCTGAGGGAGTAGGCCGCGGGAAGAGTTGACGTTATTGCTTGCTAACATTAACTATAATTTTATGCTTAAATCTCACTATGTAGTGTACCCTCCATCATTGCAGACCAAACATATTGTTTTTTGTAACAAGTAAATTGAAAAGCTTATTGACATTTTAAAGGTTAGCCTTTTGTCACAGCAAACCATTGGCGCCAATTAGCACCTTGACCCTTTGTTATTGGCTTGACAACGCATGAAAGGCATAACTTTGAACTGCAGAGAGAAACATGTATAAGTTTTAGATAATCGCAGTTATAAACGTTACTTGAGCAGCGACGATAGGAAAGCCTGAAAACTTCATGCTTAAAAGGAATTGGCACACATTCCTTTTTTGATACCGGTACGGTGCTCTGCTAACTTGAGATATCAAGCCAACAGCGAACTGACGACGCAAATCAAATCGGGATGTAGGTGTACAATAAGTCATTGGCACAGATAAGCGTGAGGGAGGGGCCCAAGAAGCCATGAGCGCCCAGTCTTTCAACCGGGTGCAGCGGGTAACCAAGACAACCCTGTCAGTGGCCTCCGTTCGGGCACCGTCACACTGCTAACCAGTGGAAACTAAGGGCGCGTTCGATTGACCGTATTCCGGAATAGGAATACATGGCATAGAAGTTAGAAATCCTTCGTTTTTACGGAGATTCACATTAAAATTATCAAACACTTGCTAAAATGCTATTTTAAACATACATTTATTATCCTTGTTGCTTTAAAAGTGCCAGACGTACCGTTTTAAATCATCACTCCACGTATTCTTATTCGAAACAGGGTCAATCGAACGCACCCTGAATATAACCCAGTACTCACCACAGGGAAGGCATGTAGGGTGGGGGGGGGGGGGGGGGGAAGTGGGTGGCAGACAACTTGCAAATACAAAATTACAGTACCCAACACGATCGAAAAGCACTGATGTATGTGAGAGAGCTGTGAAAACCCGTACGTCCCTGCCAGGGCCCTGCGAGAGGGAAATAGTACACTGTTTTTTATAAGTTAAGAAATTTATCCTAGCAAAGAAAAATTCCTTCAAGAGCCTGCCCATAGAGTAACCAAGTTCCTCTATGACTTTTCACTATCTGCTTTCAGATGAACTTCAGTGTGCTGGAAGCAATGGGCAATGTACGTGTTTGAGCAATGTCATGGGCCTCCAATGTGATTCTTGTGCTGCCCAGTACTATTGGAACCCCATTGGCCAGGGATGTGTACAATGTCTGTGCAATGTTGTTGGTTCTGTTGGTCAAAATTGTAATGATACTGGTCAATGCACGTGTAAGACCAATATTACTGGGCGTCGGTGTGATACGTGTATTTCCGGTCACTATGGCTTCGCAGTAAGTGGCAGGTGAGAGAAAGATACAGGAACCCCAGGGATTAACAGGGTTGGCACACACCAATGATCTCTGTCGTCTAGATTCACAAAATGATGGCTTGGTTCTTCCTTGATCGTTTAATGGGGCTACAGTATGTCACGGTACTGTGGGGGTGTTGTGGGGAAATCTCTTGTTGATAACGAGTTTTGAACTAATGACATGGTATCGTGAAGTGGAAGTACATGGAAGTATCGTCAGTGGTATCGTAACTCGTGACTCGGACTTTGCCGACAAAATTATCGTTACATATCAAACAAGATGATTCTGGGCATCCCTGACTTCTTTCAAGACTTCAGTTGTTTTTATTTCTTTTCGGTATTATTATTTATTTTTTTTAAGTTTTTGGTGGTTATTGGGACACTCCATTCCATTTTATGAGCAATTTGTGTGTCATCAAATCACTTAAGTTGTGTGACAGAGACCCTTTATTAACTGTAGAAACTACTTTTGTGCTTACGGAGTAATCCTTGCAAACCTGGCCTCAATAGCTCTCCTGTGATAAAATGATTAGTGAATAAAAACATGGAAAAAGACTGAGGAGTACGGAGCTTGGTTTAAAACAGACTGAATGTAAAATATGGACTAAGCATATTGACGTCAGAGTAGAAATACAAACAACTTGCGCTATCAGTTTCCATGTATTAGGTCTGTTTGCTGTCAACTCGACAAATAAGGAATTATTATCATGATAATTAAAGAATCGTATATATCATATCATATATCTTTATTTACCCTCGCATTTTTTGAGTAGCTTGGTGTAGCTAATATCTCCGAGCATTTACCCTCCCAACCATGATACACCACAGAAGACAGACCACAACACCGGGAACTACATGCCCTACTCTAGAATAGAAATTTATTCCTTTTTCTGTGCTTAGTTTTCGCGGTCGTCAAATAACTTGGGTAATCCTCATTTTATTTCACTCCAGATGTTCACCTTGTAATTGTAATCCAGCTGGAAGCGTTGATACCCAGTGCGATGAAAGTGGATCGTGCTCGTGTAAACAGAATGTGGAGGGTCTCAAATGCGACCAATGCAAGAGTGGAACAGCTTTTCTTCAACAGGACAACGAATTTGGCTGCAGTGGAGGTAATAAGAGGAACTTAAATCCACCCTGCAGTGTTAACTAAAACAACCCGACTCGCCTTTATTTTGCATGTGGTGCCTTCGTTAAGTTCACATCGACCTATTTTTTACCTTGATGAGAATATCATTTTTCACTTCAGGAAAAAATGTGGACGCCTTAGCGAAACGACCCGGGCTAAAGGGTTTGAAGCTTATTCAGTGGCGGTCTTTCATGTGCGAGAAGTTTCTTCTTCTCCAGCAAGACAATTAGTTTTCGATTCTCTTAAAAAGACGTGGAAGAAATAGATTTTTAGAACAAGGCTGGGGTTAGGTAAACTAGTTGCTTGGAGACGGGCAAAGCCGGACTCGAACCTACGACCTCCGTAACATCGGTCGGGCTATCCATCCCACGGGCGCATTACACTTAAAAGCGTTTGAAGTCTGATTGTAATTTTACAAACGCCATTATTTTACCTGTAAAGGTTTCGATACTTTATGCCATTCTCAAAAATCCGATAACCTGTTCCTATTTCCTTCTTTATTACTAAAGAAAGTACCTCCTTTCTTTCACTTTTTCAGTCCCTTCTGAACAGCCCGCCCCATTTGCTAGAGTCTTGTCTTCACGCATTATAATGTTGACCTGGTCTCCGCCCGATAGCCCGAATGGCATCATAACACGATACGAGCTGTACAGAAATGGTTCTCAGATTTACAGCGGGCTAAACCAAACTTTCAACGACACTTCACTTACTCCAGACACTGTGTACCACTATTACCTCATCACTTTCACTGCATATGGTAGTACAAGAAGCTTGGAGAATGGCAGAGTCTACCGTACATTTCAAGATGCACCGAGAGGAGTTCCCGCTCCCGTTATCACTGACATTTTTCCGCGCAATGTAACGGCAACATGGCAGCCACCCTCCATGCCAAACGGGCGCATTATAGAATATAGATTAATATCTACAAGTAGCAGAAGTCCTGCCGAAGTTGTTCACTGCAGGGGTATTATTTTGTCATGTGCTGTGGGTGGTCTCAGACCTTATACAGTGTACAACTTCGCAGTCGAAGCATGCACCAATGGCGGATGTGGTCGAAGTAATGACACTATCATTCTTACGCAACCTACACTTCCAGACTTTCAGCCGGCGCCGAATGTGACGTCATTTCCGGGCGGAACAGCGGTGTTGGTCGTGTGGGACGAGCCACCAGAACCAAATGGCCAGATTTTTCGTTTTGAGTTGTATTTGCGCAGATACCCATTTAACGACGATGGACGTCTGATTTATAGCAGCAGTCCAGAGCATGATTCTAGTTCTTCGAATTTTAGGCGGGCTAATGTCACCGGACTGACACCAAATACGGAGTACGAGTTCAGGGTGCGAACTTTCACTGCGCAAGTCCAAGGTGACCGTGCGAGTAATTGGACACGTCACAGGACTGCAGATGGAAGTAAGTAGTGCATGTTTTACAGTGAACAATGCTAACCGTCCATAGGAAATTAGGGAGTTTAAGAAACGACAACGACAACGCCACAAAACAATATTATCATTGGTGAAAAGAGGAAAAATGTAGCTTGGTCCCTTCAAAGACCCGAACGGACCCGACTGACCCAACGCGGGTCGAAAGTTACGATTCAGAGACCCTACCCTACCTCGGTCTTTGAATCATAACTTTCGACCCCGGTCTGGTCGGGTCTTTGAACCGTGACTTTCTAAGCTACATACAAATTTATTAGCTATTGTCAAAATTATCAGTGTAAAAGAACAACTGTTAAATGACACTCCAAATTTTTCCTGTCTTTTAGCAGCTTTTTCATCTCCAATAAGATTAATTTTAACTAATTTGTCTGGATTAAGTAAACCTGGATATACATTTCCTGCATAAAAATTCTTGGTTTGTGAAAATGATCCTGGTGTTGAGCATTTTTTCCCGTTAAGAGTTCATCCAGGTTCTCTTTTGCCTTGCTGTATTCAGTTAACGGTGACCCGAAAGATATGGCTTTTCAAAGACTGACAAGATACCCTGGGTACCAGAGGCGTTGTTCGGCGGAAGACACGAGCAGCGAAAAAACTACGAGGACGAGCTTTGTTGTCTTCGGCCTTCACGAGCGGCGAAGCCGCGAAACCGGAAACCGCGCATGAAAAGCCTCTGGTACCCAGGGTACTGAAAAGAGTGCTTGATGTAATTTGTGAAGAAATTGTCTGCTTTATTTAAGTTCCTTCAGGTGAAAGTGCCATGAACACTCGCGCCAGTCCTATTAACAGCACTGCAATCAGCGTCTCCTGGAGTCCTCCCCAGACCCCTCAAGGTGTTATCATTCGATACGTCATTTTCAAGTACCAACCACCATCAAATGCAACTGCCGTGAGATCCTTAGAGGTGCCTGGATCCCAGAGGGATGGTGTGATCGGTGACCTAAGACCTTATACGCAATACAAATTTACCGTCATAGCGTGCAACAGCTATGACTGCACTCGGCATAGCCCAGAGGCCCGTGCACGCACACTTCCTGCAGGTACGTAACCCATAATAATTGCGATAAGAGTGAGGTAAGACCTGAGGACTTCGCCCTTGGAACTAGTTTCGAGATATCACACACACACTTACTCCTTCCTCATCCAATTCTGATCAGACCCTCAGTATCTGAAGAGTTTTCTTTGGAAGATCTTGCATTTTCCCTTGTCTAAACCAGCATTGAGTGAGGCCGGTGTTTTGGGAAAAACATTTGTAAATTATTATATTGAAAGTGAAGGCGTTATCATCGATATTTTGTGCCCTTGTAATATTTGTTCAGTGGCTTTTGTCCCAGGCTGTGGGTCCCAAGTGGCATCTAACTCATGCAACTGCCGTAGATTAAAAAAAAAAATGAAGAGAAAATGCAAATGTGGCTTCTCTTCTGTGGTATTAGGGACTGAATTACGTTGGTCGTTGCGCGACCAGACCGCGCCGAAAACTTATATAGAGCACCTCTGGAAGGGTTTGTTCCACAGTCAGATGTAATTAGCTGGGAGTCGATTTTGACGAGAAAGGAAAAGCAGAGAACCCAGGGAAAGACCCTCGACTGAGTCATGGTGACTTCAAATCAGCCCACACAATTGCTGAGGTCGGAGACGCGGTCACCGCAAAGGCCACTATCCCAGCCTGACCCCCAAAGAACGATCATTTCGCCAAGAGCAATTGGAGGATGTTTGTTTTTCTACTTCACGGTGTCCTAGCTGTGTGTGTATGTTTGTGTATATGTACATTCTTGAGCGAGCCTTCTCTTATTTATGTTCATTTAATTTCAGCGCCCAAGGGTCAAAGTCCACCAGAAGTGATCTCTGTGGATCCATCGACAGTTTATCTAAAATGGCTTCAGCCCCAGACTCCAAACGGCCCCCTTCCGCCAAGTTACAACCTAAGCCGAGCGTTCTCCGCATTCTATCATCCTCCCCCGTTGGTGGAAGCTGGAGTGCATTTTCCAGGTCTTGGTTACTACAAGTTTCCCTCAGACTTCGTCACTCCGGGTGCAACAAACGATATCGAGTTCTGGTTTCGCACCCAGTATGCTAATGGACTCATGCTGTTCCTTGCTTCACCGGATGCGCAGAGAGACCTGTTGGCTGTTGAAATGCGTGATGGCACACCATGGCTTATATTTGATTGTCAAGATGGCCCCGCGGTCTTTAACATCAGCCAGAATGTTCGCTTTGATGATGGAGCATGGCATCACCTGAAGATAGTTCGACGAAACCAACTGGGAACGCTCACTGTAGACAACTACAGCGCAAGTCAAAGCAGCCCTGGTCGGGCCACTTCTATATCCGCTAACAGCGGTGTGTACTTCGGATTGCTTCCTCCGCCTCCCTTGTTCACCCTCCGGCGTAATATCATCCAAAATATCACCTTCATTGGTTGCCTGCATGGAATCATGTCAGATTCAAGGACCCTGGACTGGACCTCTGCGCTTGAGGCTGTCGGAGTGGAACCTGAGAGGAATGCTTGTCCAGAAAGAGACAACGAAAAGGCAATATACCTACGAGGAGGCGGCTTTGTTGCTATGAATAAAGAAGCCATTGGCCTCGATGGTAACATATTCCATTTTACTTTGATCTTTCGATCTCAGTTATCCTCTGGGTTGCTCCTGTTTGCCCGCGGTCTAGAAACAACATTTGCAGTCCAGTATAATCGAACTCAAGTGGAAATGAAATACTCTGACGCAAGTACAGAAGGCTCGTTCACTGTTGAGATATCGTCTGGAGAAATTTGCGACGGGCAGTGGCACAATTTGACCTTGAGCAACTCATACATGATTCTCGATGGCAAAGTTGGATCCATAGCTGGCTTGATTGATCTTCAAATAACATTAAGTGTTTATGTGGGAGGAGTGCCATGGGGTTCTATCGAGGACACAGTCGCACGTCAAGCTGGACTGGATGTTGACGCCTCGTTTGGTGGTTGCATTAAAATATCCTCGGTCGGGTTAGAGATAGATTATGCACAAAGTATTACGGCAATTTACAATGCTGATCTTGACGGCTGCCCTCCCAAGTCTACGTTCGCGGCCAGCAGTCAAATTGGAAGCTGTTTACCGTTCAATAGCAGCACAGTGTATTCTGGGAAGACGGAGACATTTAATGATTCCACAGTTGAAAGTTTCACAGGTAATGAGTGGACGATTTTGTGATGCTAGGAGAGGTTTTTTTGATTTTAAAATTTTATTTTTTCGTCTATTTACGGCTGTTTTTACACCTTGCTCTTTTCTTGTCCCGTGAGAAAAACCTGTACCACGAAACAGTCCTTTTTCTGTTGAGCATACTTTATTGTTACTATAAATTGACATCTAAGAGCCCAGCCCAGCCCAGCCCAGTGGTTAGGTCGATTGCCTTGACATCTGGAGACCTGGGTTCAAGACCACTCTTTGAATTTGATCCTGTTAGTGCCTGGTTCCACTTTTCGGTTGCACTTGTAAATAGGGAGTTTAAGAAACGACGACGGCTACGCCAACGACAACTCCAAAAAGCAGTAATATTATTGGTTAAAAAAAACCAAAAAGATCGTGCTGCACGTGGGGCACGCATTTTTGAACATTTCTCTTCAGTACTCGTCAAAACTACTACGTGAAATGACCAAATTTAAGGTTTTGACGACAACGTGGACAAACTACGGTGATTCTTTCAGTCTCACTCTTTACTTCACATCCGTCCGTACCTATCCCAGTTTTAGGACACTTCGTTCATACTTAATAATATAAACAAGATGGAATAAACATGAAATACTTAGAACAACTTAAATTTTGAAGTGACGTTTTCGTCGTCGTAGCCGTCGTGGTTTCTTAAACTCCCTAATAGCCAAATGGTACGGCGAAATCGCGTGGTCATAGGATGGAATCTCGTTCGAGCCTGGATTTTTTCACGGTTCTCTCCCAAATTCTAAAGTTACTTTAATATCTAACTGCAATGATCTCGGCTCCCATCATTCATTTCATACCCATTCCGCAGCTCATGTGCATGAAATTTGAAATGTTCTAAAAATCGTTTTTTGTGATCTGTCAAATGATAACCTGGTTGTCGGCCATGCCCAAGCCACCATTGAGTCAATCACAGAGCAGTGAAATGTCCCAATCTTCATAAAATTAGAAATAACAACATTGTGCGCTCAACACTGAAGAAATTCGTTTCGTATAGCACAGGTTTTTCTTGAAATGGATCACCTCAATACTGAATACTGAACGGAAAGTATCAGAGCCAAAGACTAACGTAAAAAGACAAGAATAAACGAAAGCGACGAGATACGAAACCTCTGCTAGCGGGGTTAGGTAAATTGCATGGATAGCGAACGTTCCTTTTGTGTTATTTGGATCGAACGTAAACATGGCACTTTTTAGGATCGAAATTACAGATTGTTTAGTGAAGGAGGCGAGTCAAAATAATCAAGCTGTGAAGGCTGAGTTTGAAGGATGATGCTAAAACAAGAAAAATTCATTGGCTAACCTTGACACTTAATTCGATAATGTCCTTCAATTCTCAGACGCGGTAGTTGGCTCGAAAGTTATGTTCTTCTTCCCCAAAGCTACGTAATGTGTTTTCCTTCTTTGTAATGTTTAAGTGAACAATTTAATTGCGTAACTCTTTAATCATATGAGAGCCAAATAAAATACCGGTAGTCGCATTTACTGTTCACTTGAAATAATTAGGAGCTCTTTGCAACTCCATATCACGGCTAAAATAACGTGGGATGATGTGACGTCTATTCATGCAAAATTTTCTCTGAGTGAATATTTTCGCCACTTTTTTGGAATGAAGCTTTTCCGGCTAGCTAGAGTTATGTAACCGGCCTTAAGAGTCTTCATGGGCCCGATGAGGATAAGTAAGAGTTATGTAAGGAATCTGTTGCAATCAGAAATGGAGAAGTAACTTGTTTGCCTCCAAGAAAGCCATCATCGCCTCTATTGTAAATGTAAGCATTCTGATGTGTTCCACGTTTTATTCTAATCAGTTTCTTACTGAGCCCGTTCCAGTTCCTGATTTTTTTTTTTCTTTGGATCTTTTGGACCCATATGCGTATTCCCTGGTGTATTAATGAATTTCCTCGCCAATGAGGACTTCCTTTTTTGTTTGCCGTTCAGATTATCTGTACAGAGTCGAGAGCTTTCACTCTGGGACGTTAGGCTCGGCCCCAAGCCAATGGATTTTCACTCGGAGCGGACAGGGAGGTGAGTGGCATGGAACCAAAATTGGCCAATCACAACAGGCACATAAAAGCAACTGAGCCAATCATGACGCAAAGAATGCGAACATCTTCAAAACGGTTGTGAGCTTTACCTACGTTAAATGTATGGACGATTTGGTTGTGAAATTTAATCTGACAAATGCATACATGTTAGCTAATATTATTTGATGGTTTGTCACAGAATGTGCCCAGATATTTTGCTCGTTGAGGAGTATTTTTTCTGGCCCCGAAGTAGCAAGAAAATTCGACCAATGAGCAGAACACCTGTGTGTATTACTCGTGATACCATCAAATAAAGACTTACTTTTACGCCGCAGAAACGTTCCCAAAACAAAAATTTGAAGAAATAAAACAACAATCTCTTTAAGAGATCGATCCGAAGACACGTTTGGTCGTGATATGTGCCATCTTCAATTGCAAATTTGCTGTTTAAATTTCTGTTTTGTATGGGGGAAGACAACAGTTTCAAATTACATTGATAACATTATTTTCAAAATATCCCAAACAAACCTTTGCAACAACAGTAGAGGAAAGAAGTTGTATCATTAAGTGTTCAGTGTCTTATGCTGCGATATTTTGCATGTCCTTTTGACTTTTTCTGGTAAAGTAGTTTAGCAGTGGAGTATATGATAAAACCTCTTTCTGCCACTTTCATGGCTATACATTATAGTTTTTTAAACTAACCTCGACCATCTTTTTGCATTCAATCAAGCTCCTAGTGGTATCCAGGCCCCAAGAGAGCTGACACCACTGCCGGGTGGAACAAGAATGAGAGTAACCTGGGACCCTCCTCAGAGACCAAATGGAGTGTTAACAGGATACAAGGTGCTTTCATACAACACCAAATCTCCTCGGGTAGTTCCTGAGGAGACAGAGTTCTTAGACGCAGGGGTTCTGAATACCACCATCTCAGGCCTGCAACCTTATACGACCTACGAAATTAGGATCCAGGCCTTCACAGTCGGCGGAGGCTCCGTGGGACCTGGTAAAAATGCCACGACGGAAGAATCAGGTATTAAAGCCTCAATTTACAATTCGATTCCACTCCCAGTAGACCAATTGCATCAATCCTTCACTTAGCCAATTTTCGCAAACATAACGATGTAACCGGTTTTATCGATCCAATTTTCCAAAAAAAAAAAACAAAAACAAAACAAAACAAAAAAAAAGACTTGGAAATTGTGTACCACGCCTAAATTTCTATTTTAGATATCTTTTAAACAGAAGCAATTTCAGATGATGGAGATTATTAGTATTTGCACGAGGAAAAAAACTCTTCGCCCTCCAGTCACGCGCTTAAGCGGGCTCAAGATTTCATCCTTGGGATTCACAAGTCCAAAAGGACTTTCTCTCCTCTTGTACCTTCGCTGGGTATAAGAATCAATCTGACTTCTTTTTGTGGATACTGATTACGTTTTGAATTTCACCAGAGAGTGATGGTTGTTTCTCGCTTCTGAACGTAAGTTCCAAATTATGAAAATTTATATACTGGCTAAGTGAAGCATCCTGTGAGATTTAGAGAGTTTGATTGTCAGTTTAGTACATGTAATAATGAAATAGACCCCCCTCTCCCCTCCCCCAAGCTTGATCAATAAACCAGAAATACACGGCTGTATGTCAAGCACTTTTAAAACCACAACACAAAAACAGTCGTTTTACCAAACACAGTGACCATCTTGAATTCTGTTCTTCCCAGAACGGGTTGTTCAGTGTGCAAAAGCACACATGTTACGGTCTTGGATGTGGTTTAATTAACCGATTGACTCTTCAACCGCCTTCCACTGACGAGTAAAATCATCTAGCGTTAGAGTAAAACCTTCTAAGTCTGACTCCTAAGTCAATGGATTAATCCTATTTTGTATTTATAAAAGCAACTATGGAAGTCATGTGGTCCGAAAATGTTTGAACCATCGCTACCTTAAGTGAGCTAGCCGGGAATCAAACTCTGTGGCCCCCTGAAAGTACCGGATGATCAGAGGCCTTAAGATCTGCAACAGCGACGTCGACGCAAACGTCATGTCAAAATGTAACTTTGCTTTATCATAAGTCTTTCCCGATTCTTCCATCTTGTTGACGTCATGCATTGTTAGTGAAGTATCCTACAAAAGGAATTGGTTCCAGAGAATTTAGGGTGAAAATAGAGAATGAAAGATTCTCAGTTTCATGCTCACCTTGTCGTCAAAACGTCAAATATGGTGATTTCACGTCGTCTTTATGCAGAGGACCTAAGAAATATTTGCCAAAATCCGTGCTGCAGAACGATTATTTATGCTCATTTAACCAATGATAATCATTGTTTTGCGGCGTTGTTGTTGCCGTCGCCGTCGTTTCTTAAGGGAACTTAAGCAACGACAACGGCGACGGCAACGAGAACGTCACAAATTTGCATATTTAGTGGGCAAAAACTATAGCTTTGCACGCTCTGCACGTGCGTTTTTCACTTTTGTCCATTTCTTTGCGGTCGTCATCAAAACAACAACGCGAAATAACCAAATTTGAGGTTTTAAGAAGAACGGTCAGCACTTGACGATAAAGTTTCATTTTCTCCCCTAAATTAAGCGCCGTCCCGACCAATGTCATTTTAGAGGAACTGCCACACCCTTGTCATATTAAAAAGGTTGAAATAGTCACGAATTGATTACGATAAAGCGAATTTATATTTTGAGATGACAATTAGGGCCATTTATACGAGAGAAAATAAGCCGCGGCTAACTCTGGCCGCGGCTTACGTAAGCCGCGAACATCCCGTATAAATGGTACAAAATCTACGTTCACGGCTTTCTCAAGCCGTGGCTTATCCTGGCCGGGGAGTTTATACTCGTATAAATAGTTCCTTTCGCGGCTTACGTAAGCCGCGGCCAGAGTTAGCCGCGGCTTATTTTCTCTCGTATAAACGGCCCTATTGTCGTTGCCGTCGCCGTCGTCGTTGCTTAAGTTACCTTTAAGCTCCCTGGTGGCACCGAAAAGACACCGGACTACAAGGAATGTTGGTGAAAAAAAAAATATATATATAAAGGACCCAGCTTACCCAGAACTCTTGTGGCTCGATGGTGAGGGAATCCAACCGGTGTTAGGGAGGCCGTAGGTCCCGAGTCCTGCTTGTAACTCTGATTTTCTTGCCAAGCAACTGGTATATCATCTTTCTCACGTGCACTTTACATCATCACTTCTATCAACCGTTTCGCCGAATTATTTTATTTGCCACTTTGGCACCCTATAATATGTTCTACAGAAAAAGAGAATTTTTAAAATGGTTGCCTAAAAAATATTGGTCTTTGCACTGTTTTTGTCGCAGCCTTTCATGAGCAAGGCGACGGTCTTAGCTCTTGGCCTTTCGTTTGTTACTAAGAAGGGTTGTGGATTACTTGTATTTGTGGAATTATTGAGTGACTGTAACCAAATTTACCATCCTTTTAGTTCCAGACGGTGTTCCAGGCCCCGCTGCCGTTCGTCGTCCAAGAGAACTTGAGGTGTATTGGTCCGAGCCTTTACACCCTAATGGCATCATAATTCTGTACAACCTCACTTTGAATGGACAGTTGATATACAGTGGAACCGATAATAACTTCACAGTCTCAAACTTGGAGGTTTACACTGACTATCGACTACAGCTCACCGCCTGCACCCGAATTGGTTGTGCCGAAGGACCCCTTGCTGTTATCAAAACCGGAGAGTTACCCCCTGAGAGTGTTGACCCCCCTACGGTTTTGGTTCGCGGTCAAAGAGAGGTGGAAGTGTCCTGGAATAGACCTATCAAACCCAACGGCGAAATTGTTCGTTATGAAGTACTGTTTGCAACAAGTGATGTTCTCGGTGTATACGTGTCGAAATTTAATGCAACTCGTAATGTTTATAGTACCGTTGTCGGAAATCTCACAGCAGGGACATTGTATTTTGTCCGAGTACGGGCTTTCACAGGGGGAGGGGGGACGTATAGCA
Organism: Montipora capricornis; assembly: GCF_036669925.1. Lineage (NCBI taxonomy): Eukaryota > Metazoa > Cnidaria > Anthozoa > Scleractinia > Acroporidae > Montipora > Montipora capricornis. Next base: position 14,080,438 of record NC_090894.1, on the reverse strand, counting down.
ATGCGTCTCAGGTGACGACTTACGAAGACATCCCTGATGAAATTCCTGCGCCTATTGTGTTGGCTCTAAGTCCATACGCTTTGTATGTCATTATGTTGCCACCGAAAATGCCCAATGGAATCATAACTCGGTATGAGCTGTATCATAACTCCGTATCGGATCCTGTGTTGAATGAAACCCAGCTTGCAAATTACACTGCAACGGGGCTCACTCCATATAGCCGCCACATTTTTCGCGTGCGCGCATGTACGGCTGTTGGCTGTTCGTTTGGACCACAAGCGGTCGCTTTTACTGACGAAATTGCACCGAATGGGACAGTGATTCTGAACGCCAACATTCTTAATGCTACAGCAGTCACTGCACGTTGGACAGCGGTGGCAACGCCTAATGGAAGATTGTTCTACCATCTGATGATTCGTGGAACGTTCCTTGTACCGGAGTCAGTCGAGCTTAGAACCGAAGAGCGCATAGAAACGGGAATTTCTGTGGAAGAAGCCAACCAGGACTTCATCTACAACGGACTTCTTCCTTTTAGTAATTACACATTTTGGGTGAATGCATCCAATTCTGTTGGCTTTGTTGTCAGCAATAATGTGACTGGTTCCACCCCCGAGGGAGGTAAGTCTAACCTTTGGGCCTCGGAAAATTGTATGAACTAATTACGTTTTTTGAGACGTCAATAACGCCAGATTCTTACCCCTTTCGAAGTAAAAGGCAACGCGTACAAAGGGAAAATTCATCGATTACTGCTGACCGTCCAGTGATTAGGGCGTTGGGTTTGCATGCGGTCATCCCGGGTGCAAATCCCGTTCTAACCTCTGATTTAGATTTGTTTCCGGTTCCGGTTGTCCCAGATTCAAATCTACCACTCTTTGTAAATAGCCAACTGGTTGCCTCCTGAAAAGTGGGGTGCCTGTGAACTAGCTCCGTCGATAGCTAATTGCACTGACTTTCACTATCAACAAAGCATTTACATTTTTACTTTTTCTAACAAAGGAGTGGGTTTCTAGTTTTTTCCTACAACATATTTCTGATTTTTTTTTGACTTAGTACCTGACGGCGTGGAGGCTCCAAATGTAACAGTGTTAAATTCGATCTCAGTGCATATCACGTGGCAGAAGCCGATGTTACCTAATGGGATTGTGGTTGCATATGCGTTGATTCAGAAAATAGGAAACGTGGAAACGTTGCTGTTCAGTGGCCTGGGGTTCAGTTTATCAGTGACTGATCTCCAGCCTTTCACGGTCTATGAATTCCGCGTGCAAGCCAATACTTCTGCAGGGTCGGGGCTCAGCCAGTGGACTCGAATAAAAACAGCTGAAGACGGTAAGCGTGATACCTTTTAGTAGGAGATAGATTACATTACATTGTCTTATTACCATAGTCCAAAGCAAAGAAGGAAGGATGTGACCAGTTGTTGTTATTTTTAATGCAAGAATAAGTTTATTTTCGACAATGTGCAAGAAAATATTTGTCTAACTGGCCAAGGAGTAGCACAGTCGGTCAGTGCGCGGTCCTGGTGCAAGAGGTCCCAAGTTCGATCCCCGGATCTCACATCCTTGTTTTGACTTCTTTCCGTTCTGCGTATTTTAAGTAGCTTTAAATACCCGTAAAACGGAGCACTGATGAAGAGGGGGGAGGGGAGTGGGGGAGTAAAATGAGCGCACCGTCGACCTCAGGTTTTTCAGTTGAATTACTGTGACGAGTTATCGACGTTAAATATGGGTACTTTACTTTACCTGTATAAGGTATTTGCCATAAATGAGGCGTGTATCCAATTTGGTGCATTTCACCAAGACATAAGTGAATTGCCAGACCCAAAACGAGGTGAAAAGGTTAGCAAACAGTGCGCAAATGAGACGATGAGCTTAACAGACGTAAATCAATGGTATCTTAAACGTCGGTAAACAGAAAAGTGTTCAGAAAAAATGAAAGAAATTAACTCGGTTGGACTGGTTACGTCAAGTGACAAGCAGAGAGGTAGGGATACACAAACCTCATAAGGGGATCCAGGGCCGTATCCAGAAAATAATTATGACTGAGGCAATGTCCATTGTTAAATTCTCTTCGTAGGTGTTTTCGGTGTTTATGATGATATGAGTACATTTTGAAGACAACACTGGAATAACGCTTTATTTAATTAAAAAATCACGAAAAAATCACTGAGGCAAGTGCCTCGGTTTGCCTCATACTGGCTACGACCCTGGGATCCACAGAGTAATTTAGATGTCCAACATCAAGGTTAAGCCAGGAGATGATAAATGTTGTCGTGTCTTTGTATGAAGATGAAGGGAGGGAAAAAATGGAACCTTTAGTTACAGTGAAAGGGGCTCTCTGCATAGCACGAAAAGGGTCTTAAAATCCGTGAAAACTCAAATATAATGACTCAATTTATTTCTTTACTCTGCGCTGTTGAGGCGAAGCAATTTACCGCTCTGCTTTTCTTTTACATAAGACAAGGTCATGAAAAGTTATTTCGGCACAGTAGTGGCCGGAAAGCCCCCCTGACACTATTGCACCTTTACGTTTAGATTTCTCTTTTCTTTTAGTTCCTGGTTCTCTGGATCCACCGCTATTCACCAATGTCACCGCGACTTCCCTCACACTGACCTGGGTCCCACCCAACAAGCCAAACGGAAATCTCTTGCACTACGTCATCTTTCAAAATGACACCGAGATCAAGCGAGTCATGGGAAATATCAATAGCTCCACGGTCACTGGTCTCCAGCCCTTCACGTTTTATGTGTTCAGACTGAGTGTGTGTACAGCGGTTGGCTGCAGTAACAGCTCAAACTCAGATCCCCAAAGAACTTCGCAATCTGGTTAGGTTCTAAATTAAATATTGCCTTTAATTTCGAGTTTACTCTGAATTGTAGAGCAGAAGAGCGTGTCCGAGGAATCGTGCCTTTGACTGAATTTAAACCCGGATCTTGTGTTTTTTTGAGAACAGAGTTCTTGATAAACCGTAGTCCTCAAATCAGAGCAAATTTAAAAATTAAAGATAATAGTCGCTGCAATTGTCAAGAATGGGCTGTAAAATGGAACTTCAGAGTTGCACTTGTATAGAGCTAAGTGGTCCTCCTCATGCCGTGAGTGATTTTAAAATATCTGTTCTGCATATTTTTATCTTTTGTTTTATCGGTCCTTACGTATCTGTTACGTTATGTTACGTTACGTTACGTTGCGTTAGGTTTGTAAATTTATTATGGTTCATTTTAATTAGTAATTTCTATTGATCGTTTTCAGGTCCTCGGGGTCTGTCCGCTCCAAGGCTTTCATCCCCTGCTGGTAGAACAGTAATAATAGAATGGGATCCGCCTTCAGAACCTAACGGAATCGTACAGAAATACTTGATTCAGCGTAGGCGGCTTATTACAAGTGGAAATCCTCACGATGTCAGAGAAGTAAATGCGTCTGTTGTGAGTTACACTGATAACACCGCAAAACCAGTCACTGGATATCAGTACCGCATCGTAGCATATACTGTAGTCCCAGGGGAACCAAGTCCATATAGTAACGTCACTACGGGGCAAGGAGGTATGTGATTGGTTTACATCTTATGAGGCAGATAGTGACAAGGAAGATGTAAGTTCACAATGCGACCACGTTGACTACCAGACGTGCTTTTATGCAGCTCTGGCCCTAGTTGTTCAACCGTTGGATAGCGCTATCCACCGGATAAATCACTATCCAGCGTATAAACACTAGTGGATAGTGGATAGCGCTATCCATCGTTTGAACAACTGGGGCCTGGTTTGTAGACTGAAGAATGAGTGTAACTTACAAAGTTGCGAATCAAGGAAAGGATGCTAAGAAGTGAATGCAAAAAGGACTATTGTTTCAACCAGTGCGTCCCAGTCGTAAGGGCTCTTGCCTTGAGATCGGGAGATCCCGGGTTTAAGACCCGTTTTTAACCCTTTCATTTCCAAGATCGAAATGTTCATTCTCCTAACTAGTACCATAGATTTCTTTGTTGGGTAGGCATGAGAATTTGGTCTTACATCAAGATCACGCCTCTTAAGCTGATAATAATGGTCATTCTCAATACCTGTCTGACTGACATTGCCTTGAAATTGTGAAGAAAATTTACATACTGATCACTCCTGACGGTCAAAGGGTTAACATCCTAGTAGTCCCTGGTTCAATTTCACGGCTGCACTTGGAAATAGCCAACCGGTTTGCCCACGGCCCAGAAAAGCCCCTTTGGGAAGTGATCATTTAAGTATGCATGTATCCTTAGATCATCCGGGTTGAAAACACTAGCAAAGGTGAGGAAACGCTGGGTCTCGAATTGTAACTATGTGAGTTATATTCTTTCTTCTTCAACTAAGCCATAGTAGCATCAACCCGTGTCTGCATATAGCGAACTCAAGCTAGAAGATTGCTGTTCAACAACCAATCCTTTCCTTATCATGCCCATTAGGTTTAAAGAACGGACCGAAATTTTATCAATTGCGTTCCCTTAGAGGCAAAAGCCCTTTTTCCTTTAATAGGGAGCTTCTGCGCCTATCAATGTTAAGCCCTCGGGGGAGATCCTGGGCATATGTGAGGCATTTGATTTTTTAGAATAATTTTTTTTGGCATTACCCTAGACATAGACCCCGTCGTTACATCATTCTGAATTGAAATGTCCTGACGCAAAACCAAGAGATTTACAATTTTACAATACAGAATACGTTTCATTCGCTCAGCCTTCAGGTCATGATCTAAATAAATTGATTTCACTTTTTGCCTTTTTTTTTTCAAATTTAAGTAACAGGATTCTTTCATCTTTTGTCGTTAGACCCCGAAGGTATCTCACGACCGTTTGTCCAAGCGCTCAGCCCATACGCAATATATGTAAATTGGAGTGCCCCCCAATACCAAATGGTATCGTGTTACATTACATCATCCAAGTCACGAACGTGTTAATGTCACGCAATATCACCGTGGATGCTAATGCGGCATTGCAGATTAATGTCACATCATTAGATCCCTATATTGAGTACACCGTCGTTGTCTACGCATGTACCATCGGAGGGTGCGGAAACAGCTCATCAATTCAAGTACGCACGCTTCCCGCCAAACCTGAAGGGCAACCTGCGCCCACCGCCACAGCGCCTTCGTCAACGTCTTTGCGCGTGAGCTGGGACCCACCAGAGAGTCCCAACGGGGTGATACAGGGGTACGCGCTGTTCAGAACAACCTTGGAGGATATGGTAACTCGAAATGTCAGCGAGCCCACTGAGTATGTTCAGGTGTTCTTTCTCAGCGATGCTTTGCGGCGGGAATATGACGATTTGAACCTTGGAATTTACTCCTTACATCAATACAAGGTTAGGCGGTAAAATGAAAACGTCAGCTATGTATGACTTTCGTTTTTTTTTTTTTTTTGTAAAAAAGGTAGAGATTTGGTGTGTTCGTGTATCAGTTATAAACTCACCAAGCCTCGTCTTGATGACCAACGAATGGCCCATTCAACGACGTTGCACTTTTGTGTCGCAGTTAGTGATGCAATCGAGGAATATCGTGGTCTATCGTTTTGTTTTTCATCTTTTCGTGCTTCATAGATCACGGTGGTGACTGCACAAGGTAACACCTCAAGTAACTCCTCCCTCCCCTACAGAACAATGTCCGCTCCTCCACTGGCGGGTCCATCATTAAATGGAACTGCCCTGAATCACACCACTGTCTTGCTGACGTGGTATCCGCCAGAAATTAAGAAGTTGCGAGGCGGTGTGGTGGCGTACGTCGTGGAAATAGAAGAAACGTCCCTTCCGGGCAGGCCTGTGAGTCAAGTCGCTCAGTTACCAGGAAATCAGACTACTCTGTTCGTTTCAAATCTGAGGGCGAACACTCCGTACATATTCTATGTAAGTGCTTTTTCTTCCTTTTATTGTGGTAATGTTACGGGGTTGTAACGATGTTCGTAGTGCCAATAGGCCTGCAGCGCGCAATAAAAGATTATGGTAATTTCGCGTCGGCGAAACTTTGAGGGCTAAATTTTTGAAGAAAACAATTTTTCCCAACGTTCGACAGGCCTTAATTTTTCGAGATACTTTTTTTTTCCTCCAATTTCTAAGAAATTTCCTTATTTTTTAAATAACCACCTCATTTTTTATGTTAAAATGCCAAAAAAAAAAAAAAATTACTTGCGAATCGCAGCCATTTCAAACCGCCCGCACCTGAGCCCACGTTCCCATTCGCTTAGCGGTGACGTAGCCTTTGCGTTATTCAGCTCTGTTGATGAATTTAGAATTTATGAAATGTCATATACTTTGAACTGCGGAATTAACACGAAATAAAAGTTAGGAAGACCATCACAGATAGATAAGCAACTTAAGCTGATTCGCAGGTAAGTCTGAAAAATTTCCCGTTCAAGTCTGGATAGTTTTGTCCTTACATCTTCTTATAAGTTGCTAAGCCAACTTCGATGATCCTCGAGACTTTCCGGCGTTTCACTCAACATATAATGAAGCGCTCTTTCCTTGTTATCTTTACCAGGTTGAGTTAAACAACGGAGCGGGCTCATTTAAGAGTGACGGTTTCCAGATTACAACTTTGGATGGACGTAAGTAAACACGCTGGGCTAGTACTTTCAACAAGTTCTAACCAAGACGTCGGTTAAGAAAAACCACCTAACTTCAGAACTCCCCACAAAAGAGTTTCATCAAGTGGATGAGTGCTTCTTGATTCATTTTTCGCCATCAGTGTTCACAAACATTTTTTTGTTAGCTATCTTGAAAACAAATTAAAAGACCAGGTTTTAAAAAGAAGCAAATGGCAGTTTTGCAAATGGCTTTTCGGACCCGGAAAGTTAACGGGACTTTCGAGAAACGAGCCCTTGTTCTTAAACGGCCTTCTGTGTTTTTTTAGAACCGGAAGGGTTTGATCCGCCAGCTCTTTACGTCATAAGCAGTACCGAAATTCGTGTGAGCTGGAATGCCCCTGCACAACCCAATGGAAACGTGATATCTTACAGGATATATGTGTGAGTACAAGAACATTTTATGGTGGCATATTTCTAGCTAGGCTGTAATTGCTAAGCCTCACGGCTTAGGATGTACATTGTCATTTATGCAAAGGGTCTATACATTAAGTGTATAATATTGTAGACTCCCACGCAGACACGTTCCTGCCCCACGCGTGACGAAGCTCTAAGAGTGTCTGCGTGGGAGACTAGCCATATTGTAGACAGTTAATAGGTGTGCAGTTTCCAAAGGAGCAGAGCTTTCATGTTGGACACCTCCATAGCTAAATAAATAAGTAATGGCAGCATAAACATAGATAAGTTAAATTAAGTGAACGATTAATGTTAATTAAGTGGAGGTAAGTAAATTAAAGTGAGGTGAAATTTATTATTTCTTAAAAAAAGCAGGAGGGTCGCCAGATTATTTTACTCAGAATCAAGCTAGCAGTAAACTCAGCTTTGATTTATAAAAAGATGACATTTCCATTGTTTTTTAAAGGAACTAAACGACAGACGCTCAACCGCCTCGTCGGTTAACACTCTGCTCTGTCTGCATTAATTTCTTATATTGTACTTAGTTCGCGCTGTGGAGATCACGTCTCCATTCAATTCGTCTTTTCATTATGTAAAAGTCAGCAACGTATGTGGTAAAATGTAATCTATGGTTATGTGCTCAGGTTCTTCACAAAATACTTTATGGTAGTCATTTCATTTTTGATGTTCTACAGAAATGTTACCAATGTGATGAACACCAGCAGTGGCCTTGTATTTCAAGCTGTTGTCTCTGGTCTCGAACCATACACTCTGTATATCATAAAGGTATGTGCTATGAAAAGCTACTGATCATTCAGTTTTAAAGGCAGTGGGTGTGGAAGTTAGGTATAAATGCGGAGAAGGGCGTTTTTGTATGCCGACCCCAGGTATACCTTTATTCAGTCCAGTGCATTTTTCTTTGGTAAAGGGGGGGGGGGGGGGGGGGGGGGTGGGAGCGGAGGGGGGTTGGCTCCTACAATACAAACTTCTACGACAAGCTGATGTTTGAGATTGATCTCCCATAAAGAGTCGGTTGAGGAATTTATCATCTGCTTAGGTCCATCCAAAGGCCTACAACGAGGGAATTATCTGTATCGCTTCCCCCTACGATGGGCATACATGCGACGATCACATTTTCACTGCCCCTATACGGGAATCTTTGTTTAAATTTTGCATCAATAGCACAAGGCTATCGTTTTCTTGTCAGTCAGCCGAGAATAAAGAACTGAATAATGAAAGTGCATTGCTTTATCAGCTATCTGTGAAAATTTGAACCCGATAAACCATATAATCTCAGGGCGCTTTCCTTTTGTCAGAACTGGTCGGCTAGACCCAATAATTTGCAAAGAAAATGCAACAATTTGAAGAAACACTTGCATGATAATCCCTCGCATTCTTCTCGGGGAGTATATATCATCTTCGACTTGTGTTAATTCGGATGCGTTGTAGAGTTAGTCCTTCTAAATACCCGGTCTGGCCGGTAAGCGCCTTCAGTGTCCGAGCAGTGATGCGTTAACCAGAAAATGTATGGCATCATTAACGCCCTTGTCACCCAAGATTGGCACATAACGTGCTCGTTGTCAAAGCCAAAAGGCTTAAAATGGACATTGAACTAGGTTTAACAAGTTTTTCCCTTTTGAAGTCAATCTGAAAATAACATGAGACGTTCTGAAAGCAAACTCGTATGTTAATGAAACAAAATGTAAACATTTACGTCAGTAAAGATCTCCTTCTTCATCAGGTCCGCAATCCCTTCTGAGGCCGTTATGAGTTTATGTCAAATAGATTTATCGACAAGGAAAGAAAATGTATGAATCATTGAAAAAGTGCGAATAGTCCTTAGTTTAGCTTTTAGTTTTTGTCTCCCTAACGTTTTTTTTTTTTCATTGTCTTACCAGGTAGCGGTTTGTACAACTCACGGATGCACTATGAGTGAAGCACGAACGGCAACGACTCATGCTGCAGGTAGGAAACCGTTTGTGTCACGTCGGGTGTGCAGAGCAAAGCAGTAAAATGTCTTTTGACAATTTGACTCTATTATTATGCAAAATTTGTGGGGCCATTTTCTATTGTTTTGTATACCAACATGGCCGTCTCATCACGTGAATGCAAACCAAGAATAGATAGAAAAAAAGCACACCGTTTAAATGTGGCAATGCCTGTTATTACACCGTAACCAATTAAACAGGTTTCAAACACGTTTAACCAAGACCTCAAGGAAATATGCGAGAAAAAGCCACTTCCGGACTTCGGAGGACGAAAATAGCTATGTAGTATCGATTGAAAGAAATCCTTAACTTTGTCAATGTCTTCTTAGGCCTTTAACCTGCAGACAAAAATTCATGGCAAGTTGGTACATTCTGTGATAGCGGCACGGGGGAATGTTTTCGTGCTGCATGCATGGTCTGTGTAGCAATATTTTGCTCCCAATGAGCGTTTATCTGTTTTAAAATATCTAAATCAAGCGATTCACTAGGCCATAGTTAATATATTGAGATGGTTATGAAACTCCATATGATCTCACGTCGAGGGAGTTTAGTTTCCTTACGTGAAGTTCTTGCAGTGAATGCTCGAACTAAACTTAAGGTTTATTATTTTGTTTCCTGTTATGTTAGATCCGACAGGTTTTGCCCCGCCGCATCTTACTGCCGGCCCAACCTACATCGAAGTTCGATGGGGTAAGTATATTTTGTTATTTAACATCCAATATGGGTAAAACAAACGATTACTTTGGAAATTAGCCATTTCCGAGTTCATGTCTGCCTCCTCTTCAAAACGAGTCTAAGTGCGAAGTTGTTGTGATGGCAATTAGTTTTATTTTACATATGAATGAAAACTAATTTTCGGAAGAAAAACTTCGCACTTAGACTCGCTTTGAAGAAGAGGTAGACATGAACTCTGAAATGGCCTAATAAAGTAATCAGCTTGCGCTCAAAATAACGTTATAGCGATGTTTCTCGTGACGTCACCCATTGTTATTAATATGCCAACGAGAGTCTAATTGGCTGTTGACACAATGACTTCTTTTGTTCCTTTGTTGGCAAATTTGAATATCAAAAGAAATGTGATGCCAATGTTTGTAAACAAGAAATATCGCTATAAACTAGAAAGACAGCTTCCATTGGTAGGAGACACCTCCGTAGTCATATACAATGCACATGCAAAGCTTGGGGCCAAATCGCTGGAACATGCCACAGTTTCAGCGTCAATGTCATTTTTGTATTTCTTTCCAGAGCCTCCTTCGCGTCCAAATGGTATGATGTCAGGTTACCAGGTTTTCAGACGAATGGTGTACCCATGTCCTACAAGGTAACTTCTTCAAGTTTTGAGAGGTTTATCAATTCCACGCCCCTACTGAGTACTCGCTATGCAACTTAATGTTAACCGAGAAAACTCAATGAACTCGAAGCTTCGCGACAAAAAAAAACGTCTGTCGAGCGTACGTAATTTAAGTTACAAACAGCATAAATAAACTTTGAAAGAGTGTTTCCCTGAACAGTTTGAATTTGCTGTCTTCTTCAATCCTTCCTTCTTTTTTTAAGTAGTTATTTTTACTTTTCGCGTGATTTGGCTGCCAGTTCCCACTTGCCAAAATTTGACTACATTTTTTGACACAGCCCCTTTAAACCACAAACATTAATGATTTAAACCAATCACGGCAGACAATTCGAAAGGAGTGAGCCAATCAGAAGTCGAAACGTGCATACATTGAGCCGACGACAAGCGCTGGGAATCCTTGTAAGTGGCTTCTGTTGGTTGATTGGCAGAAAACGTGGTACCTGCTTTTTTAGCTACTCTTGAAGAAGAGCCCCAGCAAGTCGAAAATTTCTTTCTATTCTCCACTATAAAGCAGACTCTATTTATTCTTGGGTTTCACTCAGGTGATCAACAGCCATGTTTTCAACGAAAACAAAAGAATACGTTAGCATAATAATAGCTTTCAATTCCCGGAGGATTGGATCAGGACACCAACATGGCGGCCGTGACGCCATGTGAAATCCAAGAATTGTCTTTATCTTTCATAATTAAAAAAAAATCTCTGCCTACAAGCCAGAAGGCCCATCAAGCTGGCGCTTAATTCATAATATAATTTGGATGCGTTTAATTTATTGTCGTCCTATTCTTATTCCTACAAATTTTGTCTGTTTTCTAGTCCTCCTCCGACTGCTAAATGCACTTTCATCGAGTGTGATCTGTCGGAGCAACTGTGTGGTGTCACGTGTTACAATCCAGCCAACCAGGTTAGTCCTAGATGTCGCTGATGCCATGGGTTACCTCTGTGCTTGTGCTTTTCATCGTTGTTTTCGTCCGGCGATCACGTGGGCTGGAGATGGGATCTAAAGCAACGATGACGTCAAAAAGAGAGCCAAATTCACTAAAAAATATGCCATTTACTGCAACGTGTTTCGCGTGTAGAATGTGTGCCAATTAAATGAAATTAGCCTAACCGGCGTTGGCAGAAAGCGAGAAAAGAGAAAGAATTTTCGTCATGGGCTCGTGTACTTACATCCTCCATGTAACCTCAGAAGGATCGACCTTAAAGTTCCCCTAAGGTTTTTTTTAATTTCTCGTATAAATTAAACATCTCCTAACAAACTTCTGCAAAAAATATGTATTTCAACAAAACGGGAACATTTTGCCTCCACTACTTAACCGGACACTCAAGGTAGGTGATATATGGACGCGTTAGCCAGCCAAGCCGCCTTGCAGTTTATTAAGCATTGGAATAGGTACAAGAGAAAAGCAATGCACCAGAACCGGACACGAAAACCTCTAAAAAAACCACCAGGTGGAAAAAAGCGGGAAACGTGTACCCCCGACCATGGCAGTGGTGCGACCCTCGGGCATCTTGGGTATTCTACTTGAAAGTATCACATTTTATGACATATTAAGCATCAAAGTGCGCTAGTGGAAACAATACTCACCGTCCATAAGTGTTGATTTCGTATTATTATGTTTTATTATCTACAGGCGTGTTGTAATGGAGTCCTTCATCCGTATGATCCATTAAAAACCTGCTGCGGTACAAATTATTTTCGCAAGAATGATGCATCAGATGTGTGTTGCGGAAATACTTTCCATATCAAGCGTCTTGAGTATACGTGTTGCTATGGAGATTACATCCGAGTTCCCTCAGGCAGTGTTTGTTGTCCAACGTCCCAAGGGGGTAGAGTAGTTGGTCAAGGCAATGCATGCTGTGGGGACACCCCTTATGACAGAAACGGCGCCCGTGTGTGCGTGTGTGGCGCTTTGTATGATCCCACACCAGCCAGAAAGTGCTGCGGCAGGAAAGTTGTATCCGCTGCGCAGGTCTGCTGCGGCGACGAGGCCCATGGGAGTGCGTATGACTTGAATTCCGGAAGAGAATGTTGCGGAACACTGTACGTACCGACAGATACGAGCCTGTGCTGCAACGGGCCAGCAGGTGACGTTGTGGTAAGTGTTCTATTCATTTTATCAGTCGCATTGACCACGGCACCGTTAATTACTTGACGCCTTTTTTTTTTTTCGCTCAACAAGACAAAGTGGTGCTTTATTGAGGGTTTTTTTTTGAGCGCGTTTTTTTCGGTTAATTAGTCAAAGTGGTGCTTATATTGAGGTTTTTCTTTTATTGAGTATCGAATAAAATATTAAGCGATTCTTTTGGATTTTCATAACCACGCTTCTTGATAGGCTCAGTAAAATTAAATCGCGTAACATTCTTAGAGTGCGCGTGTGCACACTTGTAGAACACGTTTTCCCGCGTTCAGCGTCAAGTAGTGATGTACGTTTTGATTGGCTCGTTAGATTGTCCGAGGTTGTTGTCCTGTTGTTGTGGAAATGATTTGTCAGTTTGCTTTTGACTTTATTCATTGAAAGTTTGGCTTAATTAACGTCTCTGAAAACAGCTATTAAACCGATGTGACAGACTAGCAATACTTTGATTGCGTAAAACAAATGTGTCTGTCTCCAGTAAATGTTCAAGAGACAAGAGAGGGTTAGTATGGTTTCTGCGCGAAGTGTTTGGCCACTTTCTGAGCCATTCAGAAGCTAGAGTTATTGACCCCATGTGTTTTTCCTTGTTCAGCTTGCTGCAAGCGATGCTATTTTGTTTTTGTTATGTTTATCCGTCAGAGTTTCAAGGCTTGTGTCTTACACTGCAGTTAGATGCGTGCATCGACCGATTGTTCACAAATCTCGTAAACATTTCGTAAAAATATCCGATTTTAACCTCTGTCTTTCAGGTCTATAACTACACCAGTGCTGCCGACAAATCGAACTCCAGCCACAAGTGCTGCGGCAAGGGAAGAGTGGACAGCAGTTTGAGCTGTTGCAATAATCGTGGTTATGACCCAAGTTATCAGACTTGCTCGTCCATATCAAGCAACGGAACAGTTGGGTGTGGCCCGGGGACGATTTGCAACAAGACCGAGGCGCACGTGGCAATGTGTGGTCGCTGCGACTTTGATAACACAACTCTTAACTGTGGTTATGTGCCAGGTTATTATGACCTCTCGCCGACAACTGCTGTACCAGATATTTGCGCGACAAGTTTCGAAGAAGTTCTCAAGAATCAATACAATCCAAACTTGCGGTCTTACAACGACACCAACCTTGAACCTCATACGCTTTACGACTACTATCTCGTGGCTATCAATAACGTTGGCAACGTTTCTAGTACAGTTGCACAGATCCGTACGTTAATGGGACGCCCCGAAGGTCTCCTTCCGCCAGTTGCAGTTGCTTTATCCTCATCTGAAATCCGACTAACTTGGCTAACGCCAACAAAACCAAACGGTATCATCCAAGAATACAGGCTTACTCGAGTAACCGAGCGACAGCGTCGTGTGATATACACCGGCCTTAATATGACGTTTATAGACCGTGCGCTAGAGCCCTATACTGGCTATCGATATGTCATTGAGGCTTGTACAACACGGTGTTCATCTGCGGAAATGACGTCACCGATCTTTACCGACCAGGCTGCCCCCGCGTTCGTAAACGCTCCCATTTTACTTCCAGTAAACTACAGCGCGATAAACGTAACATGGAAAACACCTTCCAAGCCAAATGGCCTGATTATCCGTTACAACGTGAGCCGTATCGTAAACAGCACTTTTAAGGTTCATTTAAATCCCAACGACGAGGGACTTAGTATGAACCTTGTGATTGGTGGATTAAAGCCTTTTACGAATTACACATTTGAAGTTATTGCTTGTACGATAATTGGCTGTAAGGCAAGTCCATGGGCATCTACTTTGACACTGGAAGCTCCGCCTGAAGGCGTGCATGCGCCAAACCTTACTGTTACAGGCGCCAGGGGAATCGAAGCCATGTGGACAGAGCCAGACGTTTTGAATGGGGTGATTGTGAAATACTCGCTTTACAGAGGTAACCTTCTTGTTTATAACGGCACAGACGTCTGTTTTAAAAATAGCAAAGGTAAAGACGTTTGTGTTTTTGAAGACAAAGACAACGGTTTGCAACCAGTGACTACTTACGACTACTCAGTGGCCGCCACAACTGGCGGGGGTACCACGCGAAGCAGTGTGACTACTGCTACCACCCCTGAAGGTTCCCCTGAAGCCATTCCCAAACCTCGCCTTTCCGTTCAAAGCGCCTCCAGTATTTTTGCGGAATGGGACGAGCCTGGACAGCCTAATGGTAACATAACGAGATATGCAGTGATTGTGAACGGCACCGAACACGATTCCGGCCTGAACAGAAGCAAGTTTATCGCGGGTCTGAAACCTTTCACTGTGTACTCTGTGCGAGTCTCTGCCTGCACAGCTCAAGGCTGCGGATTAGGCGACCGTGAGTATGCCAGGACTCAGGAAGCCCCTCCACTCGATCAGGAAGTACCCTCGTTATCAGCTCGGGAGTGGAATGTTGTCGAGATCACCTGGTCCCCACCCAGCGTTCCTAATGGCATCATCACACGGTACGAGATTTATCGCAGGAATGGAAACAGTGCCCCTCTTCAAGTTTGCATCACTTCGCAGCTAACGTGCTTGAATACCGGTTTGTTGGGCGACACGGTGTACTTCTATAAAGTGAGAGCTAAAAACAGCGCAGGTCACGTAGATAGTGATTGGGCTGGCGTACGCACCTTAGAGGGACCCCCTCAAGGTATCAGTTCACCCTCACTAAGCGTGCTCAACTCTTCTGCCATTTATGTATCGTGGACAGCGCCCACTCAGCCAAATGGTAATGTCACGAATTACGAAGTGCGTTACCGGGAGGCGTTTCAAGTTCCCGATAGTCACACCACTGTATCTGCGCGTGTGACCAGTAACGTCTTCAATCTTACCGTAAACGGTTTAAAACCTTTTACAGAGTATGAGTTTCATGTCGCTGCCATAAATAGTCGACACGAAGGAACCAGTCCCTGGGCGTCAGCAAAGACGAAACAGGCTCCTCCGGCAAACCTGCGTCCTCTTCAAGCTTATAAAGCGGCTGATGGTAGGAGCATGCGCATCTTCTGGGACGAACCAGAAAATCCCAACGGTGTTATTACTCATTATTACCTGTACAAAGATGGCGTACAAATCTACCGCGGTTCCACGCGCCAGTATAATGTTTTAAATCTTGAGCCTTATACAGCATATGAGTTTCAGCTGGAAGCTTGCACCGCGGCTGGCTGCTCGCGGGGAAATGTACACGTTATATTCTCCGCGGAGGTGGATCCCCAAGATCAAGCACCACCAAGGATTGGGTTTAAAAACGCAACTTCGATCGAACTCAAGTGGAAGCCTCCTTCCAAGCCAAATGGAATTATAACGGATTATGAACTTCGTCGAACAGTCTCGCCAGTTCAGCAGCGAAGGAAGCGTTCTGTTCCGTCATGGTCCGTAATTTACTCCACCAGTGATACCAACAAGACAGATTATCAGTACTTGGACACCGGTCTGAAGCCATACACACGCTATAGCTACATTGTGCGAGCAAATAACAGCGGTGGATATGTTGATAGTGATCCGGTTACCGTGACAACAGACGAAGCGCCTCCCACGTTTGTGGACGCGCCGATTGTAACACTCGTGGACGCGTATTCTTTGAACGTATCGTGGAGTAAACCACTAGAGCCTAATGGAGTCATTCAGTATTACCTTGTATTCCGAAATGGTTCCATCAAGAGTAAAACAAACGATTTTAGGTTTGTGGATCAAGGCTTGAATCCTTATACAGTTTACAGCTACACTGTTGAAGTTTGCACAGGGGCTGGGTGTACAGTGAGTCCCTCGTCAAGTCTTCGCACAGCTCAGGCAGTACCCTCTGGAGTGCATGCTCCGGTCTTGGAAGCACTCAGTGCGTTGGCCATCAGGATATCCTGGCGAGAACCTGACAAGCCTAATGGAATTATAACGCAATACCGGTTGTACGAGGTCGGGGTGAATTCACCGCAGTACACTGGAGTTGATATGTCCTTTACTATCAGTAACAAAGAGCCGCACACCTTGTATTCATTTTTTCTTGAAGTCTGCACAGTGGAAGGGTGCACCCAAGGTCCCCCTGCCGAAGTTCGCACCAAAGAATCAGCGCCCCAGGATCTGGCTGCACCGTTTGCTACAATTGGCGGCTCGGCGCTTGTGCGTGTCGAATGGAGCGCTCCACGAAAACCCAATGGTGTAATCTTGTACTATATTCTTTCACGCAACGGAACTCAGATTTACAACGGCACAGATTTACGATTTAATGACCACACCGTGGCTCCATACACTGTTTACGCTTATGTTGTTACAGCTGTGAATTCGGCGGATCGCGTGACAAGTCCGCCAGGCTTCAGCTCCCCTACAAATCCAGGTGCCCCCGATAATGTTAGTGCGCCAACTCTAGACGTTCTTAGTGCAACAAGCATGAAGGTTACGTGGTCAGCCCCAGGGATACCAAATGGAGTAATTACGAAGTACGAAGTGTGGTATAATTTTATAGGATCGCAAATAAATCGTCAGATCGTAGACGCCAGACTTGTAAAAGAAATCACCCTCACAAATTTACTTGCTTATACACAATATGAAGTCAGAATTAATGCCTGCACAATGAGAGGATGCAGTACTGGGGAGTCAGATTCCGCTCGAACATTTGAAGCACCGCCAGAAGGACAAGATTCCCCTGATTTCCCAAGCTCGGGTATCTCTTCCCGGAGTGTGTTGGTCACATGGAACGAGCCGCGAAAGCCTAATGGATTTATATTAATATATAGATTGTACCGACGCGAGGTGTTGCGCTTTGACAATCAGCCGGCAGATTACGGCCCTGAAATTTCTGTGGCGAACGTCACAAACGGCTCCGCGTTGGCATTTAACGATAGAACCGTGAAACCGTATTTGAAATATGAATATCGCGTGACATCTGCTAACGTCGCGGGGCAGACATCAAGCGCTTGGGCGGTGGTACAAACAGATAGTGCTCCCCCAGAGGAACTGAAATCCCCGCATGTTAACAAAACAAATACTTACAGCTTGGAGGTGTTTATTTTTCCACCCGGAATTCCTAATGGTGAAATAAGGAGCTATATACTCGAAGTCGCCAACAAAAATATATCACTTGGCGTAAACAATGTTATTCTGGTCTCTGGGCTGGATCCTTTTACCAAGTACCGGTTGCGCGCCTATATTTGTACTGACGGGGGATGTGCCAGCGGACCTGTCGCTACGTGGACGACTTCCGAGGGAGTTCCTGCGGAATTTTTTGCTCCCCGTCCGATCCAAATCAATGCGACTTCAATTTTGCTGGAATGGGACGAGCCAGGGAAACCAAATGGAATAATTCAACGGTGAGTTATTTCCTTTTTGCGTCTTCTTTTCTTTGTGAAAAGTCCGGCACCCAATCGGTTGAAATCGGGTTGTAAATAGTTTCTTCAGAAATGAAAAGTAAGTACTTTGTCTTCACAGTGAACTAGTCATTCAAAAACGAAAATAAGGGCCATAAGTTTTTAAATGAAAATCTAGGCATTTTTGCGATGCGAAAACAAACCTGAATCGCGTAAACGTGAAAATTAACCAAAATTTTAAGAGCGTGTTAAGAATATTCCTCAGGCTGAGAGTCGATTAAGAAGGCTTTTATTTTGCTCATTTGTATTTTAAATGAAAGCATAAAATAAAGGTAGATAAATGGAAATTAACCCAAATACTTAAGGGCATATTTTGTGTAAAATAGTGGATTACTGGATTGTTTTAAGTACATAGTTGACGCTTTGACTTCCCGAGACACTTCGTGACGCTTACCAAAATTCTGCGTGCATCGAATTAGGTGCAATCGTGGACATACTGCTGTAGACCCTTTGAATAAATGGCGCCCAAATTTGAATAACAATACTTGATGCATCGTTAGCCTCACATTCATGAGAAAAATCCTTTGTCTTGAAACATAAACACGAGGCTAAGGATGTATAAAGTATTGTTACTCAAATTTTGGCGCCATTTAAGCAAAGGGTCTATGGGCTTCTTTAGGAATGCAAACAACGTTACCAAGCCTAAGAGCAGAGACCCAGGTTTTTTTTTATTATCGTATTACAATAAGTTAATGTGCCTTGAGCCTGCGATCCCATCGAAACCCAGTACCGGGTCAGCGGTCAACTTAAAAAAAAGCTGACCTCGATGAGCTCTAAACTTGAGCCTGCGATATGGTCACTTGATACTGGCCACATTGGCATGCGTGGAGGGGTGGACGGTCGTGCGGTCGTATGGGTCGTACAGTGACCAAAACCAAATTTTCTACCATATTTTCTTAGCAATAGTGCTTCGGCGCGCGGAGCTCTGATAAAACGAGGGACTAGTCGTAATCTCGCGAACGGCGACAAACTGAGTTTTCAGTTGTGCAGGGATGTACAATTTTAAAATTTTCACACTAATTTACAAATTTTCGACTTTTAAGCTTTCAACTCGCTAGAGTATTGATCACGGGGTCACGTGATGTGCGACTTGGTCAGCCTCGACCAGATCGCTGGGAGGTTGTATCTTTCGTCTTTCCTCCGAGAATGGACCGTACTGGCAGGATTTGTAGCTGCATCGATTCTCAACAGCTTTTTTCTTTCTTCTCCAGGTACGAGCTCCTCTACCACCAGTTTTGTGCGATTGGCTGTCCCACAGCAATACCTAACAACGAAATAAACGTTGACCTTTCCAAGCGTTATGTTGTGACAAACCTTTCTCCATTCACCCTGTACAGCTTCAGAATCCGCGTATACAATTCTCGATACTCGGGATTGTCGGATGTGGAGATGATAGAGACCCAAGCTATAGGTAACACAATTGTTTTTAGTAGATCTTTTGTCACAGGAGTGAGAGGATTAGCCATGTTCCAAACAGGGAAGGGGTCCATTCATTCGCGCTCCGAGGTGCCGTTATTCTCTCAATCTGTGTGCTGCTTACTATAGGTGACGGCATTAAAACACCCGCGAGAGTGTCCCGAGAG
>NC_090894.1:14031060-14058560 GCF_036669925.1 Montipora capricornis | reverse complement strand
GGCAGGTGTTAAGCAAACACATTTTCAAAATCTGAAGAAACAAAGAAAGTGACTTTTTTAAGTACCACTTAACAGTTTTTAAAAGGACGGGAAATGATTTAGCTGATTCAACTAGCCTGATGATTTAGTTTTGGAAGTGTCGATTATAGGTTCTGGATGACTTCAAAACATCTGAAATAAAAATAGAATCATTACATAGAATTAACTTTGGCGCCTTATTGCCATCAGGTGAAATTGACCCAGGGACGTCCGCACCACAGACGGCTTCAGATGAATGGTACCGTAGTGCGTGGTTTATAGCTGTCATGGCGCTAGTGGCCATCCTAATTCTGTTTGTGTTGATTGCATTGTGTTTGTGGCGAACAAGCGGAAACAGAACTGTTTATGTGCGTGACAGAGAGCCACTTCCGCCGCGCACGAAACTCAGATCCAGGCCTCCCTCGATGTCAAGTCTTTACACTTCCAGTGACTGGAAAAATGGAAGCATGGTTGTAAGTTCTTGGTTATGATAATGTGCGCCGGGGGGGTTGGGGAATGGTGATGGTGGCAAGGTGATTGCCAAACAATTATAAAACAATATGACTTGCATCAAGCCTCTCATCCTCCCATCCCCTGATACACAAGCAACGAAGAGGTCTACAAGGACAAGGACGCCTCAAAACGATAACTTTGTCGGGAAAAAACATTGGCTCTACACGCCCTGCATGCGCGCTTAACATTTTTGCTCAGTTTGAATTTCAGGTTGTCCGAAAATGTGCACTTAACGATAATTTCTCAATCTCTTTCTTGCCTTCAACGCCGCCAATGTGAATTTAGGTCTTAGAATGGCGCGCATTTTGCATGCGAAACGAATTGTAACAGTGGGAAAACCATATTTTTCCGGTGCCGTTCTTGTTCTTCCTGTCCTCCTTGATGCTTGTTATCCCTAGTAACACTCTCTGAACGGTTCCTAAATACGCGCGGACTTAGTAAGGAATCCATTTTTGCTACCGCGCGACTGAAGAAGCCGGGAGGCTATGAAATCTTGTTCATGAGGCGAAGAAAGTAGCTGGATATGATTTCATTTCCCACATGAATCAGGTAGCTCAAAGAGCACTCCACTTTGTTGCATTTCTGTTTCCTTACAATTCTTTTTCTTTCATTGTGGTCGTTAATTTTTTTACCTTCTTCCTGTTGTACGTTGTTGTGCACAGGACACGTATTCGATGCAAGTTCCATACCACAGCAGTACCACAGCCTTGGTTGACAGTACAGAGCGCCTCAACAGGACCCCGAACCCATATGAGCAATTTCACCGCAGCGGTAGCGGGCGCAAGGTCCCGCTAGATTCAAACCCGGCGGAATGGGACGGATATGTGAAGGCCTACAGCAGGGACAGAGACTCGGGACTGGTAAATATGCGATTATTATGTAGTTTGAAAAACACTCGAAGCAAAGAAATTTACAATTTCGGATGGATGCCAGGCGAGAGTTGTTCCCAATATTAAGTTTTCTGTTAAACTTAATTTAATACGAACTGATTAGCATGCGAACAAGGCCTGGGATGACTGCAATGACGCATCAATCGATAACCTTCTGATTGTAAGTCGAAGCAGCTATCCTTGGTCATGCGCAATCCTAGTCTCATCTTTAACTTCTATGGTATATTTTCTATTTCAATTTCCCCCACTTTTTTGGTAAAAAAATTCTATTTTGTTATTATTTTCCCCTTTATTGTGCTTGTCACTTTACCAGAGGATCCTCAAGTCATAAGTCGTTTGCACAGAATGCAGCAACAGTCTTGTGGTTTTTATTGATTCAAGTGCCCTCGATGGGCCTCCACAGACGAGGGAAGTTGTTAACGACGACTATATCCAGTCGATAGCTTAATTCAATCGACAACTGTTAGTGTTAGGAAATGCGTTTCCACGTACGAGAAGTTTAATTGTCGATAACCAGTACGTTTTGGGGGAACGGCTGGATCAGTGGTCCGCGTCGTTTGTCCGAGACTAAGCACCCGTCGCAGTTGTATTTTGAAATCAGCTTGGGAGGCAGGCGACTTTCTGATTGGTGGAAAAATACAATTGGCTGAACTAATGACCCAGCCGTGGTGTGCGCGTAGGAATGCGGGTGCTCAAAACGGCTGGTCAATCCAGCGTAAGGAAAATAGCGACAAGAAATATGAAGAGCCGCTGACTTCAAAACTCGTTTGCATCGCTGCGAATTAGATTAAAGTAAATGATAACTTGCTCACAGATGGGAGAAAGGGAGTTGTCGATAACAAAACGGCCGCGTTTGTTATCGACAGCTTAAGCACTTTTCCTTTTCAAAAGGAAAACTACTTCGTGTCGACGGCTTGATTTTCCGCTATTTGTAGTCGGTAACTTAATTCACACACGCGATGTTTTGTCATCGCTCACTCTTTGTTATCGACAAGTAAAAGATTATTGGTAACAGCTTGCCACGTCTATGGAGGCCCTAAGTAACTGTTTGTTTTTCTTTCTTTTGTAACAGTTTGACGACGACAAATATGATATTTCTGACAGTGAGCCAGGCACACCATACCAGAGCTTCAAGAGAGAGCACTATTTTACCGATACACATTTATAGCACTAGCTCTTCTGCACATAGTGGATTGTTAAATTTTCGTAAATAGTATATCTCTATGTCTGACTGACATTTGACTTCGCATAGTAAGCGATTTGAATGTTTCTTTCTAGTTGTAGGCCATTTTTTTAATCACTCGTGGTTGGTAGTGTCAACTATGTATGCATGCAGACTACAATACCGGCCTAATTTTGCGCATGCGCTCAGCATTCGTCAAAGTTTTGCCCGCCATATTGAATTTTATTTCCAGTTTGAAGAAGACGAAGGTGAGGAAGTAAAAGAAATTGCTTCGAAAAAGAGAGGAAAAACTGTTCTGGCAACTCTTCCACCTCCCTTCGCTCCCCACCCCAACAGCGCTTCCTAACAATTCGCTTGCGCGCAATTCTTTGTATCCTATGACATGGTCAAACAATATCGGCCGCAATAGGACGTTTTCAACCAACCTCTACAGACACTAATATCAATAGAGAAATGTACGACTTCTGGTGGGCGAACAAAAGAAGCTAATGAGAGATCTTTTGTTTTCGCCCACCAAACATGGCGGCAATGACGTCATGTGAAAACCTCCTATATAATGAGTAGACTTATCTACCCTTAAAGAGAAGTACATTGAGATATATATTTTTGTAGTATTACGTTTTATGGCCTAGCAATAAAACTGTCATGAAATAATTTGTATATAATTAAAGCTTACCGTCCCAGCCATTTGTGGATGGCCTGCTTTTTTGATTGGCTTTTTAAAAACTGTTTCATGTTATGTTATTTTTGATAAAGTGCTGTTCGTTTGTGGATGGCCAACTTTTTTTATCACTCTGTTTCGAGGCAAGTTTTATGTTATTTTTGATACGCTGCTGATAAAACTTTTGTTTAACCTAGATCATATTGTTTTGACGCTTTGAGTGAGCAAAGGTAATTCCGCTGTAAATATTTAAACTTAGTGGAAGCAAAACGATTGAATACTATTAAAGGCTCAGCCATTATGCAATGATGCACTTTCAATACTTAGTACTTTATTTAGAAAAAGGTAGGATTGTGTTAATGTGGTCAAAAAATATAAACAAAGATTCGCCCATGGAACTACCGAATGATGCTAACCCTTTTCACGGGTTTTGAGTGCCCTGTGACATTTGCGCCGATTTTAAGAACCTGACTACCACGATTCAGTCTGCTCCACCAAACCCAAGACGGAGAAAATTTAATTTGAAAATACAAGGAAATTTCCCTTGTTATAGTATTCTGAGCTTAAGTAGCTGAAACTATCAAAAAATGCTCACCGCTTTTTTTTTCTATCTGATGTGTTTAAAAGCAACCAACGGTCATTTTTTCTCTACTTTCATTTTAGAAGGCGTTATAATTCGTTTATTATATAACTCGCTCCGTGAGCGGGCAATTGCAAGCTGAACCATATCCCGCGCGGTGATTGGCTACCCGAGCGGGCAAAATGGAGGTATCTTGCCCGCTCGGGATTTCTCACTTGGTCCCGCAAGATCAAAGGTCATTTTTGGTGTTTTATCTCGTATAATAAATCCTTTATCGATCAAGCTTGTTCGGTCACGATGGCTGGATATCGGCCTCGTTCTTTTTTTTGGATGTTTATTTAAACACGCAAAAAACAGAGCTTGGCCAATATCCAGCCATCTTCACCTCATGCTTCGTCAATAACCCATACATACTTCGCGAGCAAACGCTCATTTTAGGGAATCGCGTGTCTCCTTTCGCTCGACTCTCGTGGCTGCGTTATCTCGCGCTCCCGCGCGACAACTCTCTATCCCCGCGATGTTAAATGATGCAGGGGGCGGGCGATACTTGTTCACTTGTTTAATGCGATGTTCCCCGGTTTTCAAATATTTAAGACCCCATGTAATTTTCCTCTGTTCACATAATTTGACAATAAAACATTGCGATAAAAGTGGAAAAATTGAAAACATCTTGTTTAAAAAAGCGACGACTTTCAACGTTAGCTTAGACATTTTCAAGTCAAACTTAACGGGTACGAATTTAAATACCAATTGAAATCCTAAGAGATAACTATTTTAAAAATGCAATGGTGGAGATACAAGGGTAAAAAGATGATAGTAAGGTCTGGATAGTAGCACACATGTTACAATTTTAACAAACAACACAACGTTTTTTAAAACATGCTTCAACAGAATATTCCGTGAAGTACAAAGTATACAGAGTTGAAATATATATATATATATATATATATAAGCAAACACGACAATGTAAAATATTGCAAAGAAAGTTTTATGGCCTATAGCAATAAAACTGTCATGAACTAATTTGTATATAATTAAAGCTTACCGTCCCAGCCATTTGTGGATGGCCATCTTTTTAACACTCTTTTTTGATGCACGTTTGTGTTATTTTTGATACGGGGCTGTTAAAACTTTTGTTTAAACGAGATCATATTGTTTTTTCGCTTTGAACGAGCAAAGGTAATTCCGCTGTACTGATATTTAAACTTAGTGGAAGCAACGCGATTGAATATTATTAAAGGTTTTGTTTTTTTAATAAAATGATCACGGAATCCCTTTCTTAAGCGTTTTTAAAACAAAGTTTAAAAGAGCGATATAAATCAGACATCTTCAACAGGTAGAGTGCGTTCGTGCCGCGGAGGGGGGCCAGATTCAAACGGCGCGGTAATGCTCTGTACCTATAACTAAACAATGCGACTTTCCCGTCGCATTTAAATTAGCTGTTCATTAGCCCCGCTCTTCCCTTCAAACAATCAAAGCCGCACCCAGCTTTTCAGAAAAGTTGATTTGGGGGTTATGTTATATATTCCCCCCGAAAAAAACAAAGGAATCCGAGCTCATGTAAAAATAATGTAGAATATAATTGCAAAGAAAGTTTTAAATTAACATGATAAAGTTGATGATTTAGTGTAGGTTTTTCCCATTCATAATTTCATAATTTGAATATGAATAGCTTCTTTTATCCTAAGCTGGAAGGTGGTAAAAGCGTAATATTTTACATTGTGATGTTTTCTTTTGCTCTTGTTTCTAATTAGCATTTTGCGCAAACTATATATTCAACTCTGGTCTTTGTAATTCAAACTGAAGATGACAGAAGATTTTGTTGAAACATTTTTTTAAAAAACGTTGTGTTGCAGGTTCTTAAAATGATATTAAGTCACGTAAAAAGTTTGGGACAAATAGTCTCTCTGAAAATCAATTAATTTTGTATTTGAGCCTCTCAGGAATTCAATTCGTATTTATATTCGTACCAAATTTTATCCAGTTTGACTTGAAAATGACGTAGAGCTCACGTCGGAAGTTGTCGCTTTTTTAACAAGATGTAGGATTTAGAATTTAAGATAATTAAATATATATGTATGTATGTTTTATCAGACTGTTGTCAAATTGCTTGGCAAATCTATTCTTCAGAATGTTTCCCAATCAAATTATTCCTTAGACGGGGGTACATACATACATACATACATAACTATTTTTTATGTATGACATACGATGTTACAAATACTTTGTTAAGGAATTGGGAAGACTCTTTATAAACTCCCCGGAATATCGTCAAACTTTTTTCAATTTCTCTCTCTCAGTTTGATAACTGAAGTTTAATTAATGTAGTGAGTTATGAACTGCCTGTGGCACTGAAGTTTCCCACTTTGTTTAAATTAATGAGACCATGATCATCAATATTAAACACATTATTTTCCCCTTGACAGTCGTTGCGCATGTTCTAGGGTGTTGACAAAGGACGAAGCAACCATATACTCACTCATGTCCGTGAGGGTCGTATGCTTGTGGCCAGGTTTTCAGCAAACATTTCCGCTGATCAGTAAAAGCTAATAGCAATCGTCACTCTTCATCGTTGGAATTAAATTCAGTCATTTACTCACCATGATCTCGCGTGTCATATGCTATTTGCTCAACTTCGTTTTGTTTTCTGTGATACGGGAAGGAACTCGTGCGGTTGGTAAGTTATCTTTTCCTTATCCAAGTTTTTCTCTTGTCCTGTTTTTTTTTTTTTTTTTTTTGCGAATAACTGAGGGTTTCTTTCACATCCACATAGCTACCATTCCACCATGACTGTTGTTTAAGTTTTAAGTGGCTTTATCACCGACTGACAACTTAAAGCTGACACTTTCATTTGTGGGGTTTTGCAAGCGTTAAAGAAACCCCACTGGATGTCCCATATTTAGGGTTGGAATTGAACACGGAGTATCCAGCTCCCCAGCAAACAATACGCCATATCGCCTCTGCATCGTCAATTGAAGCAATTCTTCCTAAAAACGAGCGTTCCACCCAACCCAATAGCTTGATCTAGGATAATTAAATATGTATGTATGTTTTATCGCACTGTTGTCAAATTGCTTGGAAAATCTATTCTTCAGAATTTTTCCCAATTAAATTATTCCTTAGACAGAGGTACATATACATAACTTTCTTTTATTTCGGATTGTAAGAGTAGCACATAGCGTAGTTAGTATAAAAAGGAACAAAAATATTAGGCTTAAAAAGTCAAGGGCTTAACTGCTTGATTAATATTTTAACAATTATACCAATGCACTGATGCAAGAAGGGGTAACTCTTAATTTGATAGCCTAAGTGCAAGCGGCCCGAGCGATGTGAGTCGGTTGTATTCGCAGGCCATTTATTTGACGGTATCACAACCTTTTTAAAGCTATTTTGAGTGGCAAAAGGCGAAATTCTGTTTCGGCGAGGATCATTTGGCTGCTAATTTTGCAATCTGCAAAACGAGGAAATGCAAGTTCAGTTTGAGCGTTGTTGGCAATTCTCCCAAACACCAATTAATGAGTAAGTTTATTTTTGACGTATGACATACGATATTACACATGCTTTGTCAAGGAATTGGGAAGCATCTTTGTAAACTCCCTATCGAATATCGCCAAACCTTTTTCAATTTCTCTCTCAGTTTGATAACTGAAGTTTAATTAATGTAGTGAGTTATGAACTGCCTGTGGCACTGACGTTTCTCACTTTGTTTAATGAGACCATCATCATCAATATGAAACAAATTGTTTTTCCCTGACACAGTCGTTTGCGCATGTGTTAGGATGCTGACAAAGGCCAAAGCAACCATATATACTTACTCACTATTATCATAGAGTGATCTGATTTGTATCCTGGATGGATATCAGAGAGGGCTGTAATATTAGCAACACTTTGGCTAATCAAGAAAAAGTCGAGCCTGCACTGTACTTTAGGGCTGCGTCGTCTCCACGTGTACCTACTAGTTTCCGGGTGCAAAGCTTTCCATATATCAACTATAGATCAAGTTTCTCAGAGAACTCCTTGATGATTTTACGACAGTTTTGGTGCGTTTTGAGGGAGCCACCTGATTTATCCTTCTCTAGATCAAGTACAAGGTTGAAATCATCTCCTATGATAACGTCGTCGCATTTGAAGTCATCAAGGTGTCCAAAACAATCTAAAAAGAAAGCTAGGTTGTCATCATTTGGGGCATAAATTTTAGCCAAGGCTAAACGTTTGTCATTGGCCTTTATGTCGCAAATTATAAAGCGCCCTGAGGGGTCAACAAAAGTTCTTTCAATTTGTAAATTAAAGTTATTATTAAAAAGTATTCATACTCCGGCTTTATTACTTACGTGCGTACTAAAAATAGTTTGGTAGCCCCACTCAGCAGACCATGCGTGGTTAGTGTTTTCAGTGCAGTGAACGTCTTGTAACATGCAAATTGAAAACTTTTTCGATAGAAGCCAGTTGAACATTTCCCTTCAATTCGTTTTGCGTTATCTCTTAGTCCCCGGACATTGAAAGAAGCAAAGCCATGTTGATCTTGTGGCGGTGTTTTGTGAAACTATTCCTTCACGCCTTAGCGCCAAGGCAATGCAACGACTGCCCATTAAATACTGAGTAAGTGTTAAATGTTCAGTAGGAAAGCAATTGCCAGAGGCACAAAAGTCAGTAAACAAGCAAAAAAATATACAGACTCTCGAACCAAAGCAGTGAAAAAATATTTCGCAGTCCTGAGGCACAAAAAGAAAATTCTTGGAGAAAGTAAACAAATAAAGGTTTGGACCTACTCGAGATGACGTGCACAGTACATAAAAACAAAACAAAAACGTAAAGGTGTTTAAGATCCCGTTTTATGAGACCACATTCCCAACAGGCCAAAGTGTTGGAAAACGTTATCATCAACACCAATTGCGAGTTGGTCTTCTTGCCGTAAAATTTGCATATGACATAATTAAGCTAATGTTCCGAGGTTCGTGCCTTGGAGGGGTTTAGCAGTTTGTAAAAAGCGTTTTACTTTAGGTACTCAGGGATAGCTTTGTGATTATAGCGTTCTTTGTTTATGATTAGGTAAAGGCCTTTGACTGTTGCATTTTGGATTACCTGTTCTTCCCTTGTTTTCGTCATAAGGATTAAAGCTCTTCTTTCAAACTGAATAGCTCGATCGTAATCCTCTGTTCTGTAGGCATCGTTATTAATATATAATAACTAGAAGACTGCTTCATCTTACCTTTCTTGGACCATACCGTATCTCTGTCTTCTCGGCTTACGAAACGAGCAATTATAGGCCTATTTTCACCCGCTACTCTTTTCCCTACCCGATGTACAGCATGGAAGCGGATCTGTGTTTTGACGGCTTTTTCAGACATTGGTTATAAGTTAAACTTGACTCAAGTTCTCTAATTTTTCTCCTTACTTCGTCCAAATCAGCTTTAAAATCATTGCGGGGCTTATCCATGTCAGAGTGAATCGTCGCAAAACCTTCAGTGACTACTTTGGTCAGAGAGTCAATTGAGTCTTTCAAGTCTTGATATATAGTTTGTGTCGGCCATTTTCTCTCCAACCGAGGAGTCAGAGCCGCGCTTCGAGCGTTTTCTTGTGATATACTATTTGCTCCACTTCGTTTTGTTTTCTGCAACACGAGAAGGACCTCGTGCAGTTGGTAAGTTGTCTTTTCCTTATCCACCTTTCTCCGTCTTGTCCTGTTTTTTATTTTTATTTTTTGCGAATAACTGAACGTTTTTTCCACATCCACATAGCTATCATTCGATCATGATTGTTGTTTAAGTTGAAGTAAATTGGCTTTACCAACTGACAAGTTTAAGCGGACACTTTCATTTGTTGGGCCTCGCGATTTGAACACGGAACATCCAGCTCCCTAGTGTACGCCATATTGCCTCTGCATCGTCAAGTGAAACATGAAGCAATTCTTTCTGCAAACGAGCGTTTCAACATGGATATTCCACCCAAGACAATTTTAAGGTATTGATTGTAATCGAAGACTTTAAGGTGTTCAACAAAATAACTGCTACAAAAGACGATCTTCTTCAAGAATTACTCTCGCTACAACGGATAAGGATTATAAGAAAAAGAGGGCACGATTAAGAGCTTCCTTGAATAAGAACTGAGCTAGAGATTTAAAAAGTTGTTTATAAACAGATGCCTTTCCTTGCTTATTATTTTTTTAATCTTGTAATTTTCGTACTAGCATAATGTTGTCTTTTTTTACATATAGATCCTCCTCTCATCTTTTGAGTCCAGTTTTTAATATAAAAGACTTAATATTAAATTTCTGGGCAACCATAGGGAAAAAAACTACGAGGATTATATTGCTTCGGAGGCACCGTTGAAGAGGGTCCGTTGTTTGCGGGAGGCGCGCAACATGTGTTCCGAAAGAAAAGTCAATTCACGAGATCGAGAAGCAGAAATGTTTCCGATTCTTCTCTTCTCAGAAGTACTTTGGCGTGTCTCTCGAGAATTGATTCCACCATAGTTAGTAGAGGACTATGATTCCACGTTTGCGCGCCGTATGAAAAGGACGGGGGTGCGTGTAGGAAATATTGAAAAGAACCCCTAAGAGGTACCATGATCTATAAAAGTTCCAAATTATGGGTTTTAATTAGACAATATTAATTAATTAGTTAATTGTCTCCTGTCATAACTTTTCGGGTCAATACGCTAAAAGGTACAGCTAAAGCTCCCGCTGTGGAACGTTTGAGGCTGAACACCCTAAGAGGTACCAAAACCGCTTTTTTTAAGTAATGATCCGTGTAAGGTGGATAGCAATTTCTTTTCTTATGCGGCAACGGTGCTTTCCCCGCATAGGAATGTTATTATTTTTACACAAAGAATGCATAAACCTACAGGAAGGCCGTTAACGCAATGAAATTCATTTACAGCCCATTTTGATAGGGTGTTTTTTTGTGTTAAAAGAGCTTGACCAATCAAAAGAGTTGAAAACAAAAGCCAAGAAACGTTTACAATTTTACATGTTCCCCACATACGATTTCTGTGGTATTCAATCTGAGACCAGATTTTGTTATATGGAAGATGGTTGGAAAGATATAATACTGCTTTATGAAGTTTTGTGAACTTTTGCCGTTTAAGCCAATCAGAAGTAAGTACAGACAATAGAAAAGTTATCATCTTTTTGTATTCCAATTGAATTCCAACATGTTCGTTGCCGTTGTTGCTATCGTTCTTATCTGGACCGTTTCTTAACCCCTAAAAGGTACGACGAGCACCCCCAGTCCTTTTTATATGGGTCCCCCCCCCTATCCTGGGCGCCGTCGTCGTCGGAATCTTTGTGGAACCGAACAGTACAACCCACAAAATGTCCACAAAGAAGGTCGTCGTCTGTTCTAATTCACAGACATTAAAAAAGACGCATAGAGATATGGGTCTTGATATAGAAAACTGTGCTTTGAGAATGCCATGCCCTATTATCCCTGATGAAAGTTTGCTTTCTCACACTGACATGCAAAATGATGAACTTACAACGACAGCAGATCCCTCTCGTATGACATACTTCAACACGCAAGGTGTCCTACTAAAACGAGTCAGCGCTCTTTCAGCCATTTTTTTAATGGTCCAAATCATGGAATTCTCTCGCTTACACAGTCAAAAATTTCTCAAACCCCCGTGTTTTTTATAAGAATATTAGCAAGCTTACATGGCGATTTCATATTTTTTTCTAGGAGTTCAAAACTGTCCTCAGAGCTTTTTTATTTCAATACACTGTTCATAAATATGTAACATCATATATTCATATCTATTAGATTATACTAAGCCAATAAAAAAACTGTATTGTATAGCGATACTCACCGTTACGTAGCCCATTGTCATTAATGTGCCAACCAGAGATCTATCGGCTGTCCAAATAAAGGTTATTTTGTTCTGTGGTTGGCAAAATTTAAATATCAGTATTTCTAGTAGGTATATTTGGTGCCTGAGATGCAAATAATATGAATGTCGCCCCAAAAATGCAAATATGGCGGATCACTCGGTTAGCCCGGGCCGAGCTGCTTGAAAGCGAGGTTAGCGAGGACAAGCGTTTCCCTTGATCCCTGCGTATGGCTTCACGTACACAAATTAAACAGAGGACGATATTCCCGGAGCGATCGCCAGCAATATTAAAACAACGAAAAGCTTCAATTAATTCTGGCTAAAGTACAGAGTGAATCCTTGAAGGGGTTGAAAACAAAGCACAATTAGTGAAGAGTTAAGATGGCTGGAATGCTTCGGGTGATTCCTGCTTCACTTTGAAACTTAGAGAGTCATATATAAATGAAATGTTTATTGTTTTGTTTAGGGTCGAGGAATATGTTTAATTCTTCTAGCGCTGGAGCACTGATTGGGGTTACTGTAAACTGAAATCAACAAATCAAATCAACTGTTGGTTTTTGAGGAGAGGGGAAAACCGGAGTACCTGGAGAAAAACCTCTCATTGCAGAGTAGAGAACCAACAAACTCAACCCACATATGACGCCGAGTCTGGGAATCAAGCCCGGGTCACATTGGTGGGAGGCGAGTGCTCTCACCACTGCGCCATCCCTGCACCCCCTAAAAAGCGCAAGGAACGCCAGTTTTCTTTGCGAAGAGCACCGAAGACAACGAACTCCAGACGTTCAAAATGAAGATAGAGGCTGACCACGGCCACAAACTAAAACACGCTGAACGCGTCAGAAGAACGGGTGAAACAAATTAAGGGGCTACTGACGTATTTTTTGAGGTGCGTTGCTAAGGATGTAATGGTTAAGTAATATGAGAGAATTTGGCATTATTTTGGTCAGTTTCCAACTTTTAAAAACCAATGACCTAAATATGATGTCATCATGCCACGCTCATGGTCACGTGACCAATAAGAGAAATCTCTAAATTTGTCTCCGTATTTGCTACGCAATTTGGGTATTTAATCAGTGGTTTGATAATTTGTATTGGTTTTTGCATCCAGCTAAGCATGGTTTTCTTTTTATTGGAAACAACAGTAAGTGCGGTGATTTTTTCTTCTATGGGTTTTCTTGTCAGCTCATGATATGATGACGTCAGACACCGGAAGTAGCATTTCACTTCCTTAGCAACGCGCGAAAAATCCGTCTGTGGGCCCTTAAGGCAAAAACAGAAAAAAACGCCTTCAAAAAAAAAAAAAAAAAAAAAAGAAGAAGGCAAACAATGCCTTTAAAAAGCCAGCTATCTCTCTAACAGACGTTCAAGAACAAAAATATCCCGGACCCGGGTCAAAGTTTCGGAAGTAGAATCAGTCCCTTTTACCACCGACATGCATACCGGTTTAGTTAGAATTGAATTGCTGCAAAATCGCGAGGCCAAAAGGCTGCATTCACATTACTGCAGAGAGAATCAACACCAAGCAACTAATATTTAGCAAACTATTCACCTCAGTATCGGTGGCAAAGGATATCCGGAGTTTGAGTAGCCAATCAGCGCGCGCGTTCAACGCGATCCACTGTTTTAGTATATAATAATATTATATATTAATAAGACGAACTACTTTCTTGGAAGGAAAAATATCACTCAGCAGTTTGAAGGTGAAAATCTCAAGTCTCGTAGAACAAAAACCATTGCTAAATGAAATCTTATGAAGGATCCACCTAAAAGAGGCGTATATACGTCTTACTTCATAGAGGAAAATTATGGCAAAGGCAAAAAAACCAACGTACAATTATAACAAACTTGAATTGCGTGGATGCACTTCTTTCTCATCAAAAGCAGGGATGGAAACTCAAACAAGGACACGATGTTCGCCTATAAATGATTTCGGTCCTTCCTGATTATATTTGGGTACACAACAACTCGAAGACACGACGAAACAGAATATAAAGCAAAGCCTCACTAACCTCGCTTTCATCCAACTGGGCCCGGGCCGTCCGAGTGATCCGCCATATTTGTAATTTGCTTGCTATCACGTGGTACAGGATTAAACACATGGTATCACCCACATGTGCCACAAGATGTGTTTGTAAGAGACGACTCGCATTATCTGAATGTGTCAAGAGTTGGTACACACACGGTTGCCGATGTCTTTGACTGCACTTTTGAATGTCTGAGTCATCCCTCTTGCCTGTCTTTCAACCTGGCTGCATCAAGAGGAGCTGATGGCAAGCTCTGGTGCGAGTTGCTGTCTTCTGATCGATACAGAGACCCCGACGAATTTAGGATCAACGCAACTTCACACCACTTCTCTGTTCAGGTGAGGTTTACGAAAGGGAAAAGTGTTGCAAGAAATTATCCCAGATGGGAGCAGGTGCTCCAAACTGAATGGCTTCATGGCTCAGTTGTTAGAGCATTGCACCAGCATCGCAGAAGTCACGAGGTCGTATCCCGTTGAAGCCAACTGACTCTTTCAGGTGTCTATAAACGACAATTGCTTAAATTGTCCAGTTATGTGCGACGATCACTTCGTCCTTTCGTTTCTAATTAACCCACTCTTCATTCAAAGTGACATTTGTATCCTTATTTTAAAGAGACAATTGCTTAAATCTCGCATATGGAA
The DNA here is from genome assembly GCF_036669925.1 of Montipora capricornis. Taxonomy (NCBI): domain Eukaryota; kingdom Metazoa; phylum Cnidaria; class Anthozoa; order Scleractinia; family Acroporidae; genus Montipora; species Montipora capricornis. The sequence goes on along the minus strand of NC_090894.1, from coordinate 14,044,226 downwards.
TTTAAGTTCCTTTTCCGATCGGGTGGCCAAAACATTTGTTGGTTCTATAAAGTGTCAGACAATTATCCTGTCTTCAACTTACACTGTAAAGGTTAATAATTTGTTTACAATTACGTCTGAAGAAAGTTGTCTGTATCCTGACATGGAAGATTGTTTCTTTCAAAATGAAAATAAACGTTGCTTTGAAATCGTTAAAACACAATTTGTAAAAGCAACACAAGTACTTCAAGAATCACCCCGTAGAACGTGGAGAAGGCATGCGCATGTCAACGAGTAAAAGGATTGCTCGATGTGTATAAACAATGAATACAAACAAGTTCAAGAAAAACGGAAAGAATAACCAAAACTCGGTCATTATGTCGAAGTTAAACGATTTTGGGTATAAAAGACGATCTTTTTTAAAATTTCAGATCCAATGTGCCTCTTCACCTTGCCAAAACGGAGGTTCATGTGTACCAGACTTGAAAATGAAAACTGTCCGCTGCAACTGTAAGATTGGCTTCACGGGAGATCACTGCGAAATAGGTCAGTATTTGATGTCACTTAAGTCGATCGAGGTGCTGGGGTTTCCAAGCAGTTTGCGCCCGTACCTGTGATCATCTGAATGGCATGTTTGGTGCTGAAAGTGTTGATCAAGTGGCAAGTTTTTCTGTTGTATATTACCATTAGTTTTTTCCTCTCTTATTTTGAAAAGAAACTGGTTAAATCGATGTTGAACCAATCATTTTTGTTTCTCTTTCAGCTGCCTCATGCAAAGCCCTGTTCGAAGCTGATAAGCAGGAGAAGTAAGTGAATAGCATTTTTTTCCCGAAACGCGATTAACACTAAAGTAAAAATTACTCTATTTTCATTGGACGAGAGCAGTTCAGTTTTATAAAGTCCCTAAATTATGTTACTATGGCGACCAAGCACGCTTGACCAAGGGCCCTCAAATCAGAACAAAAATGATCGACTATAGTTTTGCTATTCTTAATGCAAACAACGTAAAAACCAAAACAAAACATAATGAATGATGGTAAAAGAACAGCAGTCAAGCGCAGATGAAAGTTTTTCATAACTAAACGCGATCGAAAACAATATAAACAAAAAACTTTGGGGATTTCCTCCTTCAATTCGGAATAAAATGGAACGTCTTCTCAAACGAAAAAAGGCTTAAACCATTGAAAATCATTTTCACAACCAAATTTATTTACATTTTTCGCAAGCCGGAAAGCGTTTGAACAAGCGATAAATGAATTGCAGAATCGCGTAGTTTTCTTTTAAATATCTCGAGCGCCGCTTCGTTTTCCGGGTTACAGTTGCCTTGTTGATACAAAACAAAACCTTTTTCTGGATAATAATAGGGAAGCCATAACAATTCACAATTATTGAAGTCATTCATTGAATTTTTGAAACAACTCAGCTCGTTTAGTCTCTACTATTCTGAGAAGTTTTTACCCCAATGTAGTTCACTTGAAACTGCTACCTCATGGTAATCTTTCTTCTTTTTTGACTAAATAAAATGGTGGTTGTCACGAAAGGACTAACAGAAATCAACTTTGCACACACCGCTTGACCGACGACAATGATCTACACTAGGACATGGCCGCACGTAGAATGCGGTGCGGTCCAGCGGTTAAGGCGACAAATTTGCATGCCCATGCTCCAAGTTCAAACTTGGAAACATCGGAAACCTCGTGTGAGATTTTCAAGGTATTCCAAACCCTTGCGAGAGTAACTACAATTTCCACTTCCGAACTCAACATATTTGCTTCAAAATTAGCGTTTCCAATCCTTCAAAACGCGATTATTGGATGCATGGTTAAATCCTAAACTGTCCAATACACAGATTGAACACAAGCGTGCTTACCACACTTCTCTTGGACTCTGGACTAACTTCCGTCTTGTGTCAAATGGGAGATTTCGGATGCGGAGCTGGAGGATGGACACCGGTCATGAAGATTGATGGAAACAAGGTATTATTTTGTGACTTACTCCAACCTGCCTTGTTCCACGGAACGCTGATCACTTTTATTAACATGCCAGCGTGCGGACTCCGGCGCATTTTTGGCTGTCTCTGCGCAGGCCTGAATCGTAGAAACTTTGAATTGAAGTTAAATTCCAATCGACGTTAAAGTTTTTTTAAGTAGGTCGGACTCACTACGCTGAATATGAACTATATACCTGTTGTGATACAGTGCATACATAATTAATTGACCACTCCAAATGGCCAATGAAACGGACAGGACGAAACAATAGCTTTTTCGAGGGGAAAACTAGTTGGTTAGGTACATCCAGTGGTCAGAACGGGTCTTGAACTCAGGATCTCCGGATCTCAAGGCGAGCGCCGTAACCCACAATAACAGACAGCTGCGTAAACATAACATAAACATAACCATTAACATAACTATTAACATAACCATTAACATAAATGAGGTAAATCATGTATAAAAACAATTTCCCTAACTAAAAAACATACCAAAAATTTTGATAACTAAATAAATTCGTTAGCTAATAATTCAATAAATATTCAACAACTGATAATGTTTCGGCATGTACAATATGTCTAGGCAAATCGTTTCATTTCCTTACAATGCGAACAAGAAAGAATATTTGTAACAATTACAAACCGCGCTTTGCAGTTAAGTTCGTAGTCGTGATTAGCTCTTGTACGAGTACTTTTGGCAAACTCAAAGAAATCTGGGAAAGATGGATTATGAATACCAAAAACTATTTTATAGCATTTAGCCAGAGAGTGCATGCAGACATATTCATGCATCAATGGCTTGCATGCACTCTTTTTAATGAACAAAACAAAGGACCAAACCGCCTGAGTATTATCATATGATATGTATTGGGAAAACAAAATATACAAGCGAAAAAAGTCTATTGGACGTGCGTCTAATTAGGGGCATCTCTGAAAATAATCATTATGGTAATGAGTGTATTGCAATTGCTATTTTTATTCTTATTGTCCATTATGATTTCTAGTGGGAAGTCCTTCCTGGTACAACGGTCAAAGCTAATGTTGTCGCTGGTCACTAATGCAGGAAGCAAAGAAGTGCGTTGAACACTTTCTTATGCGAAGCGCCGAATTAACTGATCCCTCCAGAGTTACCGTACTCCAAACACGCCATTTCAACCGACCATGATTACTAAAACGTAGCTTTAATGTCTGATCCTTTTTGTTAGAGTTTCTTTCCTTGTTTTTTTACAGCAAACCTTTCTCTACAATAAGAGTTTTTGGAGCAACAAGGAATCCTACAACCTTCCTGGAGGACAGACTGGGTTCGACACAAAAGAAACAAAGTTACCAACTTACTGGAACACATCCTTCAATAAGATCTGTGTCGGTATGAAGATCTCTGCCGCACAATACCCAAATTTCGTCGTCATTAACAAACGGGCTGATTCTCTCTATTCGCTGATTGCCGATGGGCAATATCGCAACGTACCACTTGGCCTGGCTGAATGGAAGAAGCTAATTGGTCCACAAGCCTCCTTACAAACTGGTGCTTGCCTAATGGAGGGTTTTAATGTTCAGTGTAGCTTTACTGGAAGCTCCAAAGCAAGAATTGGCGTTGTTCGTAACAACGGGGACAACTGCGATTCTTGTGACTCAAGACTCGGCTTTGGCACTGGAGGTCTTCACGATACCAACAATTCGTGTGGAAACAATGCCCGGCACGGAGTTGACAACGGTGACAAGCATATCAGAGCTATGGGATATATTTTGGTGCAGTAAGTTGTCTCTTCAAGGACTGCTAGACCCTGTAATCATTTTTAGACAGTGCTATTTACTAGGATAGAACTGACTTAACCTTATCAGCACCGAATGGCAGCGATCGAAATTTTTTTTAACGGAAATCTCTCTAGAGCCTTCAAAAACCTTACAGTAACGAAACGTTTCTCAGTACACACAAAAGAAGACATTGTCGTTAGTGAACAACTGTTAAACAAAGTTGGTTTTAAAAAGGAACTTTCTCAGAATGGCCAAGCTATTTCTGGACGAGTCAGTTTTGAAGAACAAGTTAGTAAATTTCGGATAGGAAAATTGACAATAATGGTTTTGCATGGTGACTGTATCTTTGGTTAATACTCATCTGTTCCACATATTGTATTTTAAATTAGGAAGTTTAGCAAGGACAACGACATCGAAAACAAAACTATAACTTATTGCTTACGGTCTCAAGTATTTCGCACGATTATTCGGTCTTGTTCATCTTTAAAAATACGGGCAAACTATCCTGTAAGTAAATGGGTATGAGCGGTTTTAAAATTAAAAAAAAAAAAAAAGCAAACAGAAAACTGAAAGGTTCATTGTCTTATGCTCACTTTGTCGTCAAAACCTACAATTTGGGGATTTCACGTTGCAAAGAAATGCACGAAATTTCCTTTCTTAACCAATCAACTTTTGTGGCGTTGCCGTCTTAAGATAGTACGCGTGCTTTCATTGGTCAATAGATGTGTTTGCATGAGTATAAAGACATGACTGCGTCTTGGGTTTGCATAGCTGCCTCGAATTCTCCCAAGCCCCCGAGCGTTTAGATCAGGTTATGACCATCATATAACTGTCACACTTAGTCTCACTTTGAAACCGAGGCTGTGAAGTTTCCTATTTGACACTCAGTGGAATAATCAAATTTGAAATTAACTGCTGCAACAAGACAATGATTAAAAGATAAGTTAAAGAACAAGACGACTTAGATCATGCAGCGTTGATTACCACGTAAGAAATGAGTAGTACATTGATCTACTACCTAGGCTCTGGAGTGTTCGGAAGTGACAAATTAATATTCGATACTTTGGAATAATCATAAATGTATTTGTAATTACTGTTTCCGGGTCGTAATTAAAAGTTGAATTGTGAACAGCACCACCATTTCCTTTGGTTCTTATTATAAGCAGTGGAAGAATATTTAGTAGCTTTCTCGGGATTTGCCATCTGCCGTCGTGGCAACCAGACTAATACTATCAGGGTCTCTTTGTATTCTGCTACGCGAGGAAGACTCCTTTATGGTGAACTTCGCTGGGGGTTCGTAATCGCGAAGAGCGCACGTTGAAGGCAGTTGACAAACGACACTGGCGACAGAAGAGGCGCCATTCCATGTTTGGAGGCAGGTCCCTCTGTTGCATAAACTTAATTTAATACGAACTGATGAGCGTGCGAACAGGGCTAGGGACGACTGGAATGACGCATCAATCGATGACCTTCTGGTTGTAAATCGAAGCAGCTATCTCGGTCTTGCGCAATCCTGGTATATCTTCTTTTCTTGTTCTTTTTTTTATTATTTTCAATGTCAATTTCCCCCAACCTTTTTGGTAAAAAAAATCTTTTTCTTATTTTTATCCCCTTTATTGTGCCTCCACAGACGAGGCAAGTTGTTAACGACGACTATATGAAGTCGACAACTTAATTGAATCGACAATTCTTTTTTAATTTCTTTACTAATACAGGCTTTCAAAACTAAAATACAGAGCATTTCACCTTGAAGTAAAGTAAAGTAAAGCAGACCTTATTTAACGTCGATAACTTGTAACAGTTTTTAATTACTGACACGACACACCTGAGGTCGACGGTGTGCTCATTTTACTCCCCCCTCTCCTTCAGTGCTCCGTTTTACGGGTATTTAGAGCTACTAGCTACACGGAAAGGAAAGGAGTCGAAACAAGGATGCGAGATCCGGGAATCGAACTCAGGAACTCTTGCACCAAGGCCGCGCACTAACCGACTGTGCCATCTTTGCTCCTCCTCCACCTTATAATACATTAGTTGATATTTCAAAGGGACAGAAAGGAATTAAAAATAGCAAGACGTAAACAGAGATAAAAGACTAAAAAGAAAAAGTAGAAGAAGTGATACATCCTCTCAAACAATGTATTTGGGGCAGCTTATGCATAAATTGTTGTCCATTTTGCTCTAATTATAAATTTCCTTAGTGTGTTTACTTATTTTTAAAAGCAATTGTACGTGCACAAAGGATCTTTTCGTTGAGTAACAAGCTGAAAATTTCAAAGCTGTTACTGTCAGGAAATGCGTTTCCACATACAAGAAGTTTAATTGTCGATAACCAGTACGTTTTGGTGTAATCTTGGAAAATATAGACTTGATTCCAGCCGCTTTGGGAATGCGGTTAACATCCTCGTTCCAACGAACGGCTGGATCACTGGTCCGTATCGTTTGTCCGTGACGTAGCACCCGTCGGGGTATTCAGCTTGACAGGCAGGCGACTTTCTGATTGGTGGGAAAATACAATTGGCTGTACCAGTGATCCAGCCGTGGTGTGCGCGGAGGAACGCGTTCGCACAAAACGGCTGGTCAATCGACCTTAAGGAAAATAGCAATAACAAGAAATATGAAGAACCGCTGACTTTAAAGTCGTTTGCGGTGCTGCGAAATGGATCAAAGTAAGAGATAACGTGCTCACAAATGGGAGAAAGGGAGTTGCCTATAACAAAAAGGCCGCGTTTGCTTAAGTAGTTTTCCTTTTCAAAAGGAAAACTACTTTGTGTCGGCGGCTTGATTTTTCGCTGTTGGTAGTTGGTAACTTAAAGGCCAGTTTAGTATTCTAACGGTTGGAGTGGATCTAGCATGAAATGGAGGCTAAGGCGGGCAAATTAAGTTGCATTTGAAAAGATTTGCCCGCTTTAGCCTCCATTTCATGCTAGATCCAGTCCAGCCGTGAGAATTCGAAAATGGCCTATTCACACACGCGATGTTTTGTCATCGATAATTCTTTGTTATCGACTCCTCGTCTGTGGAGGCCCTAGGCAACTGTTTTTGTTTCTTTTGTAACAGATTGACGACGACAAATATGATATTTCTGACAGTGAGCCAAGCACACCAAGCCAGAGCTTCAAGCTTAAGAGAGAGCGCTATTTTACCGATACACATTTATAGCACTAGCTCTTCTGCATATAGTGGATTGTTAAATTTTCGTAAATAGTATATCTGTATGTCTGGCTGACATTTGACTTCGCATAGTTAGCGATTTGAATGTTTCTTTCTTGTTGTAGGCCATTCTTTTAATCACTCGTGGTTGGTAGTGTCGTTGTTTCCCCGGTTTTGAGTATCCTCCTTTGTCAGTTACGCCGATTTTGAGAACCTGACTACCAAGATTCAGTCTGTCCCACCAAACCCAGGCAAGCAAATCCAAGACGGAAATTTTAAAAAAAATCAAGCCTGTGGCTTGATTGTTTTGGTTAAGTTCCTCGAAGCCTTGCGGCAAGAAGAAGAAAAACTCATTTGAAAGAGATTGCTCCCATACAGTTAACTCCTTCTAAGAAACTTAGAGTAGTAGACTTTCAACGAACCACCAATTGTCAAATTCGGAGAAGACGCCTAAAACGCCTAAAACAGCTCGGAACGACCAAAAAAACACAACACAGGACTCAGTTGACACTTTATTTCATCTTTCATTGAATTGTTTGCTTTCAAACTTTATTGCCGAGCAAATCGCAATCGCCGTAATTTTCTTCTGTATTTATTCTTCTTACGATCGATAACAACAACCACACCAACGTAGGGTGGTCCGCCTGTGATGCCACGAACCGCTTCGAGCCGTCTTTTTTCGCTTTGAAAATCGCGCTAGATCATCAAATGAAACTCTCATGAATGCATCTTGACTTAACTAGACGCTCTAGGGTTTCCCGTGGTTTGTGTTACACAAAAATAGAAGGCACTGAATTGGGTGGTGTTAAACTGCAGTGTTCCAGTTAATATTTTCAAGTAGGGGATCATTTAGATCATTTGAGCATTTGAGGGGTCATCCAGACGTCGTGCAAGCAGTGGCCCTTTGGTTCACATGTTGTCAAGTTGAGTATGTCCCAGGAGCGAATCCGCAAATTCCACAAAGAGAGAAGAACAAAAATTGCGTCGAGAGCGCTCCTCCCTCTCCCCGCCCCGCAACATGCCCTCTATTCGAAAAATGTGATGTATATCTATCAAGGTAAAATGTGTTTGAAATAAGAAAAGCTCTGAAACTGAACTAACGATTATTTTAAGTAAAACCGCCTGATGCACACTGCACCACTTGAAAGTCGATTGGTTACAGAAGCTCTTTAAATACTGCTCAGGGTAAAAGCTCCCTCCACCCTTCCTTAAAAACCGCCCCTGATGTCCTATCCCGTTTTCAGAAGACGTTTTCCTGCCTGTCATGCATGCCTTTCAGTACACTAAGCAAACGTTTATTCTACACACTAAGGAAGGACCGTACATGTTGTTTCCGCTTCATAATTCCTCTTCTTTTCAGTCTAATCTGATGCCAGGACAATTTTTGCATCAAAAAGTACCGTAAAAGCCGGCAGTTAACAGTAAAAGGCAAGCTAAAAGATACCCTGGGTGCCAGAGGAATTTTGTTTCAAGGTTGGAGAGAAGGCTCCGGTCAACGGCCGATCGTTGGTTTGGAGTCGCGATGCTAGGAGACCACAAAGGTTAACGTGATCACCTTGCTTACATTGAATGAACTACAGGGAAGAATGTTAATCGTTCGTCGTTTGCAGAGTAAAACAACGTAGTTTTTCGCCAAGAAACTTCTGTCTTTCGTTTTTTGATTTTGTTGTGATATTTGGCTGAATATTTACATTTCATTTGTCGGGTCAGGAAACCTTCTTTGTCTGTTTTAATCAAAACAGAGTTTGTAATTGAAAATCTAAACATAAATGAGATGCAAAAACATATTTGCGAACACGGCAACCTGAATTAGCGCAAATTACAACGCTGACAAATACATAAGCGAAGGAAAAGGTTAGTAAATATGAAGTTTTTTACTATCTGAATGTTTTTGGGTTAGATTAAAGCCATATAATAATAATATTGCGGAAAAATCTTAGTGTTAATGAGTAATGTAAACAATCTTCGCACTGGTTAGTCGAAGCATTAAATTGAATTAACCGGGAACTTAAAGAAATATTTTTGGCTTCATATTAGACAACTTCGTTTTACACCATAGTTACAAAACAGATCTTTTTCTGACGTTAAAAACTACAGCTACCTATTAATCAGTTGCCAGAAAGAACACGACTTCCTGTCATATTTATGAAAACTGCTCGCGGGTTGTCAATTTCAACCCACGTGTGCAAATTTGTTAAACTCGAATATTACACAACACGATGAATTAGTAAAGGCCGAAAATGTCACAAAAACCTTTTCCAGCGAAATATTTTCTTGAAACAAAGAAAATATTTGCTATTAGACGCAAAAAAACCTTCCCATTTCATTGCGTGTGTGAAAATAAGAAACCCAATTCGTGTCAAATCAACTATACGCAACAAAATAAATTCAGGATCAAACCCTTTTCTGAAGAATCTTTTCCTTAAATAACGACGCAAAACATGGACTACAAGCTCTCATTCAAAATAATTCTTGACTAACAAGAACAAGCTTTCTTTCCAATAAATCTTCACTGTCACACTTCCAACATGTTTTACCTGAAGACTGTGCAGAGTTGAGTACAAAATAAATGTAATTATAAACAGCCAGACAACTGAGATGCGACTTCAGTAAACACGTACAGATGCATTCAAGGCGTTCGATTCCCTCAATGTTTGTTAAGCCCATACAAAATTTGCCATTTGGTTTTAGTGTTGTACATATTAAACAAAACAGTTGGTAAAATATTAATTTAGAAGCAAAGCTCTGTCACTCAGTTGATACGGAGATCAAATTGTTGTCGAAGTCCATTACTCGTCGCTTTTAAGATTCCAGATATTTTTTTTCACCGCCTGTCTTGTTTATACAATTGACTTTCCATTCTTGAGCCCCATAAGGGTATATTTTGTTTAAAAATTCACTAAAACGCCATTCCCGTTACAATGACTTCCGACGCCATTGCAGGTTAATTACATGTTCTACTGTGTCCACCGGATAAAATCTACGCAATTCTACTACCCCGTGAACCCTAAAAATAATTCGCGGAGATGACTCTACCCACAAAGACACTACTTTGCAGGGGAATGACAGGAAAGACTTTTTTATGCGTCGAGGTCCATAAACACGCAAAAAAAGAACGAGGCTGATATCCAGCCATCTTGACCGAACAAGCTTGGTCAATAAAGGATTTATTACATAGGATAAAATACCAACAAATTATCTTTGATCTTGCGGGACCAAGCGAGAAATCGAATCACAGTGCGGGATTTGGTTCATCTTGACCACTCACGGAGCTAAACTATTAAATGTGGTGTCCCTCAAGGTTCCATTTCAGGCTCACTATTTATCCTTATATCAATTATTGTAATTCCACCTGGTCTTCTACATATGTCTACAATTTAAATAGAATATTCTACTTGCAAAAGCGTGCTGTGCGATCAATAACAAATTCAGTTTACCGAGCTCATTATGCCTCTATATTTGCGAAACTAGGCATCATCGACATTTTTCAAATAAATTCATTTCAAATTTCTAAGTTCATGTTTTATTATCACAATCAGTTACTATCTTCGATGTTTTTGAATTTATTTGAAACAAAGCAGGTACGTACACAATTACGGTACTAGAATAGCCAACAATTATCGGCCACTTTTTGTCGCGCTAACATCAAACAATTTGCAATTCTTTCTCAAGGTCCAAAAATCTAGAACTCTCTTCCTGGATGAATTATTAATTCATCTAGTTATCTGGACTTTACGAAAAATATGTTAGGGTTTCTTTTTTAAAGAAACTGAGCTACAATGTAGTTGTGTCGAACAAGCATTGCATGAGATTATTCAGATTAATGATAGGCATATGAGGGGCCCGTCTTATAAGACCGGTGGTTTCTTGGGGTCTCCTCGAGCTCACCACAATAATTGTAATATCCATCCTTTTTTTAATTAATGACTTTATTCTTATCATTAACTGCCTTAGATCTTCAGTTACAGTTAATAATAAGCCATGGGTAGATTCAATCTACCCTTAGCCTAATTTGCATAATTTTTTTTCGTGGGCAAAGCTCGTCATGCGTACTAACGGTTATTTTTTCTGAAAGTTCTTTGGTTTTCAGGCTAAATATATTTTTTTACTGAGAAGCCTATTTTATAACCTTTAAAATAGATATTGTAAGCCACATTGTTCATAAATATAAGTCCAGAAAAGTTAATTAGTTTCAAGGGACTTTGAGGACCCATGTTTTCTTCATGACGAAAATGAGTTCTTAAATTTAATTTTGACGTATGACATGCGATAATGGACAAACCTGCGGGTAGCAAAGTTGATTTCAAAGAGTAATATTGTGCTTCAGGTTAATGGCAAGTAAAGAATACACTTCATCACGTTAATTATTTACTACGGAAGAGTGAATCTTCAGACGTCGAAGACAATTTAGCAGGTGTTCTCATAAAAAAAAATGTCATTTCCGTTCTTTGCCCGGGACGCTCTTTCTAATTTTAGATACTTTGCCAAGGAATTGGGAAGAATCTTTATAAACTGCCTATCGAATATTGTCAACCTTTTCTTGATTTCTCTCTCTCAGTTTCATGAAATTAAACTAATTGAGTGAGTTAAAAAACTGCCTGTGGCACTAAAGTTTCCCAATTTGTTAATGAGACCATCATCATCAATATTAAACGAATTGTTTTTCCCTGACAGTCTTTGCGCATGTGTTACTGTGTTGACAATAGACGAAGCAACCATTTACTCAGGTCGTATGCTTGTGGCCGGGATTTTAGCAAACATTTCCGCTGATCATGATCAGTTAAAGCTAATAGCAATCGTCACTCTTCGCGCTGGAATTAAAGTCAATCATTTACTCACCATGTTATCGCATGTGATATGCCATTTGCTCCACTTCGTTTTGTTTTTTGTGATACGAGAAGGAATTCGTGCGGTTGGTAAGTTAATATCTTTTCTTTTATCCTCGTTTTTCTTTTGTCCTTTTTTTTTTTTCTTTTTTGGCGAATAACTGAGGGTGTTTTTCACATCCACATAGTTACCATCCCATCATGATTGTTGTTAAAGTTAAAATAAAATGGCTCAGTTTATCATCTGACAAGTTAAAGCTGACACTCTCATTTTTGGGGTCTTGCAAGTGTTAATTAAGAAACCCCACTGGATGTCCCCTTTTAAGGGCGAGATTTGAACACGGAGTATCCAGCTCCCTAGTAAACAATACACCATATCGCCTCTGCATCGTCAATTGAAGCAATTCTTCCTGCAAACGAGCGTTATCGACATGGATAAAACACCCACGCGTATTAAATTTCTGGTAAACCATAGGGGAAAAAAACAACGAGGATTAAATATTGTTTCGAAGAAACTGTTGAAGAAACATTGTTTCGTTGTTTGCAGGCAACGCGCAATATTTGTTGCGAAAGAAAAGTCAATTCACGAGAGCGAGAAGCAGAAATGTTTCCACTTCTTTTCAGAAATACTTTGGCGTGATTCCACGTTTTGCGCGCTGTAACATGTAGGGAAACATTTGTTCCTCGGGCTTATGTTTTTAAAAACGTTGTGTGTTAATTTGTTTCCGCCTCGGTTGTTTTTTTTTTCGTTAAACTTTGGTTTTTCAAACGAGTTGATAAAGGTCGAATTACCACCGTGAAAGATTTGGAAAGCTGAGGTTTCGCGCGTTAGCCCTTTGTCAGAGCGAACAGAGGAATTGTGGGTGTTGAGGGTTTTCATGAGGGTGTGGAGCTGAGGAGTTTTGTCTTTGATGGAAATATAGTGACATGAATTTGTTAATAAATGAGTGGCGTGAGAGGCGTTCATTGATTTCAGTTGAAAGATTATTTTATTTACAAATTCATGTTACCATATTTCCACCAGTGGCAAAGCTCCTCCACATCCTCATAAAAACCAACAACACCCACAATTCCTCCATTTGCTCTGACGATTGGTTAACGCTCGAAAAGTCAACTTTCCAAATGTTTCTCGGTGGTAATTCCACCTTTATCAAGTCGTTTGATAAAACAAAAGCTTACATGTTTCACTCACGCGGTACCACAATTTCTTTAGAAACTACTTTTTTTTTTTTCAGTAATGATTTGGTCGCGGCGGGTAATTAAGCTCAAATGTGTTTCTCCTATTTCTCGCGACCAAAACTTTCCAAAGTTGTTAACCTCTGATTAAGAAATCCTTAGACCACCAAGCGGACTAGTTAGTGAATTTGGGTGCTTTTGCAACGATAACGGCGACGGCAAAGAGAACGCCGAAAGAGAAATTTGCATTTTTAGTGGGCAAAAACAATAGCCTTGCACGCTCTGCAAATGCG
>NC_090894.1:14021060-14026060 GCF_036669925.1 Montipora capricornis | reverse complement strand
CCCTATCACCCTACGTATAATGAACAATTATTGGATGAGGTTGAGCATGATATTATGAATTATCAAAACCGAGGTCTGTGTTATCTGCCGAAGCCGAAGGCTGAGGCAGATAACACTGACACGAGGCTTTGATAATTCATGATATCATGCGAAAACCGAATTCAATAATTGTTTTATTATACATTTTTCACATAATGCATCCTCAGAAACAGAATCGAAGCGTTCAGAAATTTGTTTCTGAGGAGAACACTCCAAGGGACAGGTAACCAGACAGACGTTGAACTTGACATGATAAATGTAATATCTGCAGCAGATATTACATTTATCATGTCAAGTTCACAAGCTATTGTGAATTGATTGAATGCTCTCGACCAATCAGATTTTTCATTGTCAGTCTGATGTATAATAATGAGCATTAACTGTGTATTTTGGTGACCTTTTCGGGGGAGACCAAGCATTTTAGCACGAAGGAGCATTAAAATGGACATTTTAGTGGCAAAGTAAAAGGATAATGTAGAAAAGCCCATTCTTGACCAAATTTAATTTATGCAATGATTATTTACAAACGTGGAGCTGTTTTAAAAATAAATAGTGTTTCGTTTTCTGACTTATAACTTGTTAGGGTGTTTGGGAATGAGTACGAACATTTGAGGAGGACAAACACGTACAAAAGGCAACCCACTTTACGCTCATAGAGCGTCTAGTTTATTTGCAATAGAAAGTTGTGTGTATCCTGACATAAAAGCAGCAGGTCGACAGCCTCTATTTCATTTGCTAACAACCTGGTTCACCAAGCACTTGTGACCACGTGACCGCTATCAAAGCTTGGCATGACAATACTCGTATCTCAGCATGCGCATGTCAACGACTAATAGGATTGATGCGTATAAAAAAAATAAAAACAAGTTCTAGAAAAACATAAAGAAGAACCGAAACTCGGTCATTATGTCGAAGTTAAACAATTTTGCGTAATGTATAAAAGACAATTTTTTTTGTATTTCAGAACCACTGTGCCTCTTCATCTTGCCAAAACGGAGGTACATGTTTACCAGACGTGAAAAATAAAGGTTTCCACTGCAACTGTAAGATCGGGTTCACGGGAGATCACTGCGAAATAGGTCAGTATTTGATGTCTCTTAAATCGAGGTGCTGGTGGTTACCAAACAGTTTGCGCCCGCCCCTGTGATCATTTAAATGGCATGTTTGGTGCTGAAAGTGTTGATCAAGTAGCGAGTTTTTCTGTTGTATATTACCATTAATTTTTTTCCTCTGTTATCTTGAAAAGAAACTGGTTAAATCGCACCTGGACTAATCGTTTTTGTTTCTCTTTCAGCTCCCTCATGCAAAGCCGTGTTCGAAGCTGATAAAAAGGACAAGTGAGTACATTGCATATTTTTTCCTAAAGACTTAAGAAACCACTCTATTTTGATTGGTCGAGAGCAGCTCAGTTTCATAAAGTCCCTAAATTATGTTACTATGGCGACCACGCACGCTTGACAAAGGGCCTTCAAATCAGAACAAAAATGACCGACTATAGACGGTATTCATAAATGCCGACTAAGTAATTGTTCTTTTGTCTTTATGCTAATCATCCTCACTTGCCTCGCTTGCAGGAACAAAATTCACACAAATATCTCACTCGTTCGCTTCGCTCACTCGTGAGATATTGTTCTTGCCACTCGAACATAAAATTCATATCTTCTCGCCACCGTGTAATATCCTCTATATATTTAACTAAACTCAAAACAACAAATAAATACAGAATAAAAAAGTTGAGATTTACAAAGAACAAAATGCATGAATAAAGGAATTAAGTACAAATATCTAGATATTGAGTGAGCTGGGATCATCCAAGTAGTCTAATCTAGTGAATGACCCCAACGAAAAAGAAAAAGAGAAATTAAAAATACATGCAAGTTGAACACAGAGAAAATTTCGATCTTCAGGATAAAAAAATATATTTCTTCATATGCTATAGGCTAGTAATTAAGGAGTGTAAGAATTAAGCACAGAGTTCTTGAAGGTTTTACGAAATAGTGAAAGACCATTTGACTCAGTGACAGACAAGGGCAAAGAAGGAAATGGCTCAGACATGGCTAGAGTACTAGTAGGACATGGCTCGAGTACTGGCCTCGGTTTTTCAAAAGGTCGATAACGCTATCCACCAGTGGATAGTGATTTATCCAGTAGATAGCGATATACACCCTTCGAACCACTGGGGTCTGTGTAGTATAAATTCACTGACGAAGCGATCTCTCCAAGCGGTTAAGGCGGAAATTTGCATGCGCATGCTTCAAGTTCAAACTCGGAAACATCGAACGAAACCTCGTGTGACATTTTCTTTTGTCAGTTTTACACAGCGTACATTCCAAGCCCTTACGGGAGTAACTAAAGTTTCCACTTATGAACCCAACATATTTTCTTCAAATTAGCGTGTTTAACCCTTCAAAACGCGATTGGATGCATCGTTAATTCCTAAACTGTCCAATACACAGATTGAACACAAGCGTGCTTACCACACTTCTCTTGGACTCTGCACTAACTTCCGTCTTGTGTCACATGGGAGATTTCGGATGCGGAGCTGGAGGATGGACACCGGTCATGAAGATTGATGGAAACAAGGTATTAAATATATATTGTGATTTACTCCAACACGCCTTAACTTTGTTCCACAGATCACCAATTATTTTTTACAAGCATGCCAGCGAGCGAACTCAGACGCATTTTTGGCTGTTTCTACGCAGGCCAAGATCATAGAAATTCTGAATTGAAGTTAAATTCCAGTCGACGTTTTCTTTTTTCAAAGTAGGTCGGAATCAGCCAATCACTACGCTGAATATGAACTATTTCCCTGTTATGATACAGTGCATACATAAAAAATTGACCACTCCAAATGGCCAATAAAACGGACAGAACAAAAACAACCAGCTTTTTCGAGGGGCAAACTAGTTGGCTATTTACAAGTGCACCTGGGAAGGTGAACTAGGTACTACCAGTGGTCAGAACGGATGTTGACCTCAGGACCTCGGGATGTCAAGGCAAGCGCCCCAACCGACAGCTGCGTAAACATAACATAACATAAACATAAACATAAACATAACCTAACCCAACCTAACCAAATTAACCTAACCTAAGCTAACTTAAAATAACGTAAGATAACGTTTTATTCAGGAGACTACAACACAAATACAAAAACTTCCTGAATAGGAATATCATGAGGTAAACCATGTATAAAATTAATTTCCCTAACTAAAAAACATACAAAAAATTCGATAACTAGATAAATTTGAAAGCTACTAATTCAATAAATATTCAAATAAATTTTAAGACTACTTTTAAAAACTGATAATGATTCGGCGTGTACAATATATCCTTGGCAATTCGTTCCATTTCCATATGATGTCCTTACAAGAAAGAATATTTGTAACCATTACAAAACGCGCTTTTGCAGTAAAGTTTGTAGTCGCGATTAGCTCCTGTACGCGTACTTTAGGAAAACTCAAAGAAATCTAGGAGAGAGAGATTATCAATACCGAAAACTATTTTATAACAGATAGAAATCTCTACGCTTTTCTAGTGTTTCTCAGAGTGCGCATGTCCATGTAATCAGCAATAAGAGTAGGGGAATAGAATCGGGTCCCTCCGAGGACAAAAATGATAAAGCAAGACTGGCTGTACGGCTGAAATTTAAAAGGTGAATCCTTGGTTTTTGAAGTATTTAAAATGTCACCAATAACGCTTAAAACTAACCATACTCAACAAGTGCTTAAACGTATGGATACGGTACTGGTATTTCAGTGTACTACACCTTTACATTTAATGCATGGTCGTTCTATTGTTAATAGGGAGCTTAAGCAACAACAACGGCGACGGCAACGAGAACGTCATCTCAAAATATAAATTCGCGTAGTTTTAATCGCTACGTGACTATTTCAACTTTCAAAATATGATATGGGTGTGGTACATTCTCAAAAATAACACTCGTCGGAACGGCACTTAATTTAGGGGAGGAAATGAAAATTTATCCTCAAGTGCTGACGCACTTGATAAAACCTCAAACTTGGCTAATTCACGTAGTTGTTTCGCTGACGACGGCAAAGGAATGTACAAAATTGAAAAACGCACGTGCAGGGCCTGCAACGCTATTGCTTTTGTCCACTAAATGTGCAAATTTGTGAGGTCGCCGTTGTCGTTGACTAATAGGGAGCTTACGAAACGACGACGCCGACGGCAACGACGACGCTACAAAACAATAGGTTTAGTGAGCAAAAACAATGGCTCTGCACGCTCTGCACGTGCGATTTACATTTTGGTACATTTCTTTCCTAAATGACGACGTGAAATGACCAAATTTAATGTTCTGTGGAGGACGTTAGCACATGACGATGAATTTTCAGTTCTCTCTCTACGCTTCCAACCCACTCATACCAGTTTAATTCCTCGACAGTTACTATGTTACTACAGATATGAATAACGCGAACTTGTATTTTTAAATGAAGCCCTCGTAACCGTCGTCGTCCTCGTTTCGTAAGCTTCCTAATAGGGAGCTTTAGCAACTACAACGGCGACGGCAACGACAACGTCAAAAATTTGCATATTTAACGAGCAAAAGCAATGGCATTGCACGCTCTGCACGTGCATCTATTCATTTTTGTACATTTCGTTGCCGTCGTCAGCAAAACAAAAACGGGAAATGACTAAATTTGAGGTTTTAGGGAGAACGTCAGCCCTAGAGGGTAAATTTTCATTTTCTCCCGTAAATTGAGCGCCGTTCATACTAGTTTCGTTCTTGAGGGTTTGCCACACCTTTGTCACATTAAAATGCTTGGAATAGTCGCGAAGCGATTACAATAACACGAATTCATATTTAATGACGCTGTTGTCGTTGCCGTTGCCGTCCTCGTTGCTAAAGCTCGCTAATGTTGTTGTTAGATGCGCGAAGATTTCAATAAGCGTCACGAAGTGTTCCCTTAGGGTACGTTCGATTGACCCTATTCCGG
>NC_090894.1:14013560-14016060 GCF_036669925.1 Montipora capricornis | reverse complement strand
ATTGTTGTCCATTTTGCTCTAAATTTCCTTTAAAAGCAATTGTACGTTCACAAAGGATCTTTTCGTTGAGTAACAAGCTGAAAATTTCAAAGCTGTTATTGTCAGGAAATGCGTTTCCACATACGAGAAGTTTAATTGTCAATAACCAGACAGAGTACGTTTTGGTGGAATCTGGGAAAATGTAGACTTGATTCCAGCCTGCTAACATCCTCATTCCAACGAACGGCTGGATCGCTGGTCCGCGTCGTTTGTCCGTGACGTAGCACCCGTCGCAGTATTTTGAAATCAGCTTGGCAGGCAGGCGACTTTCTGATTGGTGGAAAAATACAATTGGCTGTACCAGTGATCCAGCCGTGGTGTGCGCGGAAGAAGGCGGGCGCACAAAACGGCTGGTCAATCGAGCTTAAGGAAAACAGCAACAAGAAGGCTGCAACAATAAATGCGAAGAACCGCTGACTTTAAAATCGTTTGCGTTGGTGCGAAATGGATTAAAGTAAGAGATAACGTACGCACAAATGGGAGAAAGAGAGTTGCCGATAACAAAAAGGCCGCGTTTGTCATCGACAGCTTAAGTAGTTTTCCTTTTCAAAAGGAAAACTACTTTATGTCGGCTGCTTGATCTTTCGCTATTGGTAGTTGGTAACTTAATAGGCCAGTTTCGTATTCTAACGGTTGGACTGGATATAGCATGAAATGGAGGCTAAGGCGGCCAAATTAATTTGCATTTGAAAAGATTTGCCCGCGTTAGCCTCCATTTCATGCTAGATCCAGTCTAGCCGTGAGAATTCGAAAATGGCCTATTTACACACGCGATGTTTTGTCATCGATTACTCTTTGTTATCGACTCCTCGTCTATGGAGGCCCTAAGCAACTGTTTTTGCTTCTTTTGTAACAGTTTGACGACGACAAATATGACATTTCTGACAGTGAGCCAAGCAGACCATACCAGAGCTTCAAGCTTAAGAGAGAGCACTATTTTACCGATGCACATTAATTTTATAGCACTAGCTCTTCTGCATATAGTGGATTGTTAAATTTTCGTAAATAGTATATCTGTATGTCTGCCTGACATTTGACTTCGCATAGTTAGCGATTTGAATGTTTCTTTCTTGTTGTAGGTCATTCTTTTAATCACTCGTGGTTCGTAGTGTCAACTATGTATGCATGCAGACAACAATACCGGCCTAATTTTGCGCATGCGATCAGTATTCGGGATTTTTTTTCCCGCCATATGGAATTTTATTTCCAGTTTGGAGAAGACGAAGGTGGGGAAGTGAAAGAAACTGTTCGGGCAACCTCCTCCACATACGAATTTGCTTACAGCCTGAGAAGGCATCAAGTAATCTCTAATTTTATACCTTTTAGCTTTGATAACGAGCCAGTTATTAGCCATCAAATTTTTGGGTAGCAAAGGCGCTAATGATACCATAATACACTCTTTGTAAAATTTAGAATTTTCAAATAATCATTCCTCAGAGATGATCTGTTATATCGGGTTCAAATCAGAGAAAGCTCAGGCATTATGCAATGATGCACTTTTAATATTTAGTACTTTATTCTCGGCTGACTGCTTAGAAAACGATAGCCTCGTGTTAATGTGGCAAAAAACAAAAATGGAACGAAAGATTCGCCTATGGAACTACCCAATGATGATAACCTGTTTCCCCGGTTTTTGAGTGCCCTCCTTTGTCAGTTACGCCAATTTTGAGAATCTGACTACCAAGATTCAGTCTGCTCCGCCAAACCCAGGAAAGCAAATCCAAGACGGAAAATTAAAAAAAAAAAAAGAAACAAGCCTATGTCTTGATTGTTTTGGTTAAGTTCCTCGAAGCCTTGCAGCAAGAAGAAGAAAAACCCATCCGACAGAGATTGCCCCCATACAGTTAACTCCTTCTGAGAAAGTTAAAGTAGAGTTTCAACTAGCCACCAATTGTCAAATTTCGAATCGCCGTAATTTTCTTCTGTATTTATCCTTCTTCAGATCGATAACAACAAGCACACCAACATAGGGTGGTCGGCCTGTGATGCCACGAGCCACTACGTACCGTCCTTTTTGCGTTGAAAATCGCGCCAGATCATCAAATTAAACTCTCATGCATTAAATTTCATAATTTTGACTTACCTAGACGCTCCAGAAGCGTAAAGTTGGTTCCCTATGGTACGTGTTACATAAAAATAGGAGGCACTGAGTTGGGTGGTGTTCAACTGCAGCGTTCCAGTTTAATATATTTTCAAGTGGGGGATCATTTAGATCATTTGAGCATTTGAGGGGTCATCCAGACGTCGTGCCAGCAGTAGCCCTTTGGCTCACATCTTGTCACGTTGAGTATATCCCAGGGGTAAATCCGGAAATTCCACAAAGAGGGAGCCAAAGAAACTGCGTCGAGAGCGCACTTCCCTCTCCCCCAACCCTTTATCCGAAAAATGTGATGTATATCTCTCAAGGCAAAATGTGTTTGAAATAAGAAAAGCTCTAAAACTGAACTAACAATTATCTCAG
>NC_090894.1:14001060-14008560 GCF_036669925.1 Montipora capricornis | reverse complement strand
ACCGCAACATCTCCAGACAAAGGCTCGGAGTGCGCCTTGCACTTGCATTATTCGGAATTTTTTTCTACATATGGAACGAGAAAAGAGAACAATACTTCCTTAATGATTCCGTCGTAAAGCATGTGCGGGAATACTCGTTTTTACCCTCTAACATAACTAGGACCTTAGTAGCCGAATCATTTGGCATTGGGCCAAGCGAACAAAGCCAAATGGTAAAAATGAATTCGTCAGTCGAGGAGTCCTTACCTGCAAATTTTAGCGCATCTGCAGTTGTAGATGATGAATTCTCATCGAGTGACGAGTGTCTTACGGACAAAGAAGACAGTGTCATCAAGACTGAGGCTTTTGACGCAGTCAAGAATGCTCAGTTGAAATTATGTTTGGCATCCAAGCTTGCTTCCATGGCAAAGACTGGTCTACTTCCAGCGATACGAACATTGAATATGACAAAAAGCGTCCTTTTGTTACTTTCAAACTCTTTATTTCCTAAAAGTTGTGACGAAATGAACTCAGAAAGGCGAGTAGATGGTTTGCTTTCTGGTTATGGATTAAAGAGGGTATTTATGCCAAAAGATGGTAACTGCCTTTTCTCATCAATAGCATTTGCATTGCAAAATCAGCTTAATTTTCCAGAAAATGAAGTAAATTCAAGCTTCTTAGAGCATTTGGAGAGCGTTGGGGTGACCAACGAGCTAAGCATGCTGTGCATGATAAGGACTTTAAGAAAGCTCACCGTTGATGAATTTTTAGAACATAGAAGTGAATATGCATCCTATTTGGAAGTTGATGAAAACCAAGATTATGAAAACATGGCCGAAAGTTTCAACAAAAATGGATTCTTTGATTGCGCACTTGGAAATGCTGTTCCCCTTGCTTTGTCTAATGTACTCAAAGTTTCAATAGTTATCATATCATCCCTTGAGCATTACCCCGTGATTCCCATCTTGCCAAGAGAAATCCCCCTTTCCAGGATCCCATTGTACATTGTCCATCTGAGAATTGGTGCTGGGCATTACGATGCTGCAATTGATAATCCCCTTTTGCCACGGGAAACTGGTGAATCTTCATATTCGTCGTCCACAAGGAAATTGCCATCAACATGCCAAAATGAAGTAACATCAAAAGAGCCCGAAAAGGTACCAATAACAACTGAAGTGGGATGTAGATGTGGTAGAGGTAGCGCAAGAAACAAAGGAGAAAGATCATTTTGTCGTGTTTACAAAGGTGCTGCACGTGCAGCATGATTATATTTCCTTCCTTAACCAACGATATTCTTGCTGTTGCTTTCTGATTCCAAGCTCAAGTGCTAAATTTGTTCTTTTTTTACCTGTCTTTAAACTTTTAAAGAATTGATGGCTAATCTTTTATCGAGAAAACGGACTGCTTTCGTTTCGTAGATATGGCTGTGATTTGAGCTTGCGTGTTTACACCAGTGCCGTTATATTACACAACATGCATCAGAATACATTGTGTATCTCGTGCCGCTCTCACGTTTAAAGCCAAAAAAATTACTGTAATACAACACGGAGTTCAAAAATCCATTTGGAAGGATTAATTAAGCCTATTAGTCTAAACTCGGGGGATCGATTGCAAAAGACTGTAAGATAAAAGTTTAACCATTGAGCAATTCTTGTATGTTCGCATCTCCATTCCGAAGGTAACACAAGGAAACCACAGAAGTTTAAGAAATTAAAGAAGAATAATATCATAACAGCATATTCTAACACTGCTCCTCTATGCCCAACCTTCCTCTGTGCCCACTATTCCTCTGTACCTACTGTTCGTCTGTGTCCACTATTCCTCTGTGCCTACTGTTCCTCTGTGCCTACTGTACCTCTGTTCCTCTGTGCCTACTGCTCCTCTGTGCTGTTCCTCTGTGCCCATTGTTCCTCGGTACCCACTGTGCCTACTGGGCCTACTGTTCCTATGTGCCTACTGTTCCTCTGTTCCTCTGTGCCCACTGTTCCTCTAGGACCGGTCTTCGCTAGTAAGTGACGTCAATGATAAGCATTGAATATACAGAAACTGTAACTTGTTAGATCTCAAACATCAAAGGTGGGGGAAAAACTCGCCTAAACATCATTACCAAAAATCACCCAAAAAACAGCCGGGATGGAGTACCGGGGAAGGCGGAGGGAAAATTTAGTCAAAGACTGACGTTGTTCATGCGTCGCTATCTGAACCAACAATGAATCACACTGAGCATTGATTGCATGATTTGAGCCTGCAAGGAATTCTACGAATACGAATACGTCGCAGCCCATGCTTGAACGACATGATGTACAAATAGAACTATCGTAGAGAAAAGCAGCGGCCTGCAGCCCATGTCTGAACATACCTACGCTTTGTAAAAGCATAACTTTAAACTTAGATCTAAGCGTGGATAGTTTCGCAACCCCGTGAACAAGACAGTTAGTCCGCAGCCCATGTCTGAACAAACCTTTGCCTTGCAACGTGTGGCTTATTAGTGGGTACAGTTAACACTAAGCGTTACGCAAATGATTGATAGCCCTAATCTAGCAAGAATAGCAGACCATGACTGAACTATGCTAGAGTATTTAGAAAGGATAAATTCGCGTGCCAATGAAATAGCAGCCCTTGTCTGAACTAAATCCGGGACGTCAAAATTAGCAGCTTTAATCGTTTTGGGCATTAGCAGACAAAGCACCTGAACGCAGGTACATTTTAAACGTATCAGATTGCCAGCGACCAAGTTTGCGAATTTGGGAATCAGAGAAACCTTGCTCGGAAGCATGAGTTGCGGCTCCAATGCGGAAACTATGGCCTTTGTAACGGCTCGTGTCTAAACCACAAAAAACAAGGCAACGTTTTAATTCAGTATTGAACGAGCTGATGGTGACCGGGCGCAGATCACTTTCACAAAATAGAGGACCAGAAGCAGCGCCTCATGCCACAGTAATCAAGTAATGTTTGTACTGGGCAAACTGACACAGAATTTTCTCTTGCGATGAGGATTTCAAAGGCTTTATTCGCTGTGTTGTGTTTGAATTTTCGTATTGTCAACTTGGCCATACTTATGCTCCCGTTTGATGATATAAAACAAAGATCATCATATTGCAGAACATCCCCGCCCGAATCCACATTTTTGGCCGCTAGCTCTCCGATGCGAAAGAAACCAATAAAAAGCCGTCGTAAACATGGCAGCATATCGCTTCCGTTGTGCCGCCGAGGAATTAGTCGAACACAACGAACTTACTAATAGGTGAAGCAATGGACGCGATATTGGCAGTCGGGTATCGGAAACTCTATTTCGGCTAGTTGCCGTCAACAGCTTTTGTATCAAAAAGGATTTCGTTGGGTCACCAATACCCCTAAGACGATGAACATAGCCGATGGCCGAGACATATGAGCGAATAGTAGCAACGGCAAATTTTTTGCAACTAAGGTACGAATTTAATGAATAAGGCTAAGGCGTCAATTGACACAGGGAGTAATTGGGTTTCGCATGCACTGTAGAACCTAGCATGAAACTGCCGATAACACGTCCACGCACGCTGATACGCTATTTGAGATCCGGATGTTAGACTAGAATTGAGAAGTTCGTTCAACTGAGCGACCAATTCCTGGGCTGAAGGGTCTCGGGAACTGGCGTTGGGAATTCGTCCATTCCAGGTTATATTGCCTTGAACCGCTCTATCTGAAAACGGGAGATTAAGTCGGCGCGCTCGTTAAGCTTCCCTGGAAGATGACGAGCGGTAAAGAAAATATTGAATTTAAGAGTCGTTAACACCATATCCCTGATGAGAATCATAACTATCTTATGTTTAGACGTCTGCTTATTGATTATGTCCACTAAAGCAGCGTTATCGGTCACGAACGTCACACATTTATCCGCCAATTGATCCCCCCATATATGTAACGCAATTACGAGAGGAAACAATTCTAATGCCGTGATGCATGTTCAGTGTTTGCCAAGACTCGGGCCAACTACCATAAAACCAATGTGTTTTAAATAAAGCCCCGTATCCTTTAGAACCGGCTGCATCTGAAGTAATTTCATATCGTGAAGCGGACATTCTTTCATCCAGAAAAAATGTGCGACCATTGTATTGCTCCAAGAACGATAGCCAAACGATTAAATCACTTTTGGCGTCTTTGTTTAAACGGATTTTAAAATGTGGCCTTCGAATTCCTCTCGTAAGATCGATTAGCCTCCGTAAGAAGGCTCTACCCGGCAAAACCACTGAACATGTAAAGTTTAAGAGGCCAATTAATGACTGAAGTTCGCGTAGCGTAACTTTACGCCGCTTATAAAAATCCAGCAGCATCGCGCGACATTTCTGGAGTTTTTCCTCCGGCAATCGAGCTTCCATGCGAATAGAATCTAGAGTAATCCCGACAAAAGGCAATTCGGTCTCGGGTCCTACGGTTTTCTCGGGCGCAATGGGAACGCCTAAGTAGTTACAAAGTGAAATGAACCGTGACAGTAGATTTTCGCAAGACTGCTTACTTTTGGCTATGAACAAAAAGTCATCCAAAACGTGTATTATCTCGTCGGCATGAAAGATTTGCTTGGCGGCCCACTCGAGTGCCGTACTAAATCGCTCAAAAATGGCGCACGATGACCTACAGCCCATTGGGAGGCACCGATCGAAGTAATAATTTCCCCGCCACTTCATCCCCAGTAAAGGATAGTCCTCCGGGTGAATCGGAATAATTCTAAAGGCAGATTTGATATCAGTTTTAGCGAGATAACAGCCAACTCCTAAACGTTTTACAAACACTATTGCATCTTGAATGGACGCATAGCGTACCGAAGAAAAGTCTACCGGGATTCCTGAATTTACCGAATTCTCATGCGGATATGACAAATGTTGTATAAGTCGGAACTCATTGGGTGCTTTCTTAGGGACGATTCCTAACGGTGACACGACAAAATTATCGAACGGCGGGGCGCTAAATGGGCCTGCAACCCTACCGGCTTCGATTTCCTTGTGTAATTTTTCCGTTACGACGTTTGGTTGGTCGTTGGCACTAAGCAAATTTGGAGATTCGAAGCTTGATCTTAAATTAGAGTAATGAATATGAAACCCATATGAGAAGCCTTGTATCAAAAAGTTTTTTAAAAAGGGGTCGTAATCACGCAGAACTGAAGTAAGACGGTCAATTCTTACGGGGGTGACTGGATTGCTCTCTCGTAGAAGCGCTAGCCGCTGTTGTTCCACTAGGCTTAATGCTCGAGGTTGGTGGCTCCCCTCCCTCTGAACAATTTTTGGCTGCGTGCTTACCTCCACATCGGGAGCAGATGTGGGTAAAGGAACACCCTGAACAGAACCGCCCGTTATTAAAGTTAAAGCATGTTCCTTTAACGAGAGGGATTTGTCGTGATTTTCCGACTCGCCCGGCGGGAAGGTTACCTCTCTGGGGACGAAAAGGCAAGGTAAGTGAAGTGGCCTCGAGCCATAACTCCCACTGGACTTCCTCCCAAGGGTACCTATCGGGGGCGGACTGACGCAAATATCTAAATTGCTCATCATAGTAAGCCCAGTTCCCGTTTTTGTTTGCAATGGCACGAACGGTCTCACAATATTTTAGCAAAGCGGCCGTGTCCCCCGCGAACTTCTGGCAATAAATGGCCATAAACGTGTGGAACGCCGTGACCCACTGCTGAATACTATTCAATTTACGTGGGGCGCTAGCTGGCTCTAATGTTATCTGCGGCGTATTGCCATTGCCTGTAGCCGGAAGCCCAACAGTAAAACGCTCTTGTTGAACCGCGGTTTGGAGCAGTGCTCCAAGGTGTATAAATTCGTAAGCCCAAATTTTTGATTTTATTTTGTCGCTAACTGCACTTCCAAGTGGGATGGCGACGCTTGAGAAAAGGGGTGTGGTGGGCATACTGTGCACGTTAGGTGATACAATATTACCTCCAGAAGTCCCGGCAATAGCTTGCGTCGCTTGCACAACGGAATTCTGGACTATCGAGGCGGTAGTGGGCACGAGATCGGACACTTCGGTCGACGTTAATGCTGCGTTAGTTGCCGTTGTTCCTGACGGTGGTGGTCGTAGCGCGTCCTGGACGACCTTTTGGACAGCCGGAGAAAGGGCACTGGACAGCGCTGCAACATTTACTTGCATCGTGCCGTCTTGTTGATTAGAGGTACTATTTGACAAGCTGCTCGACGTGCTAGCGGTACTGGTTGCCATGCTGTTTTCTGTAGAGGCAGAAGGGCCAGAACGTCTCGGACGCTTACTTCGTGGAGGCATACTCGTAAAGAAGAAAGAGTGTTAATTGATCCAAACGTCTTAATGTTCTCGTGTAACGCTTAATCGGTAGTTGTATCGCAATAACTTTCACAGGTCAAATAAATGAGGTATTAAAATTAAGAATTGTCATTAGATCGTGCGCTCGTATCCTCAAATACATACAAATAGCTTGAGACTCCGAGTGCTATGGCACGCAACACAGGCGGCCCACTCATTTGGAGACAAAGCATGAAATCGACCGTGACCGGCCAAACAAGGATCAAGGACAAACAATACGTTGTGAGTACAATGGCGAATTACACTATCAAGTACCAACGCAAAACAATATTTAACTTGGCGGTATGTCCAATAAAGAGGAAATAATGAGCTACAGTACAGATCTAAGACTCTAACGATGTACATCATTAAACACTTTAAGTGATTGGATCAAAGCCCCCCTCAAACTTCGATAAAGTTTAAACTGTCCACGTTGGTTCAGATGATCTCCATCGTGCAATAAGAAGGACTGTGTTGTCCTCCAAAATCCCCTGTGTCTCCAATAAAATGCAAATGGAAGGGGCTGTAGGACAACGCGTAAATAATCCGTCAACGTGCGAATGCGTACGTTTAAGTGCGCGTTCTCTCTTAGTATAGTTTGGCACACGCAAACCACGGTTACGCCAAATTGTTCATGTAATAGCTTTGTTAGGTCTTCTAACTGTGAACCGACGGTTAGAGCAGAACGGAGTGAACAATCAGTGATATCGTTCGTACCCAACTGGAGAATAACAATGTCAGGCGAAAATTGTCGGACTATCTCCAAATCGTAGCGTATGACTTTGGCCACAGTTCGTCCCCCTACTCCATGCCAGCGCAGGGTCATAGGGGTGGTGATGTCAAAATCCTCCCGTAAAGAGTTTGTAGGCAGACGTACAAACTCATGCAAATGCCTGATGAAGGAGTGCCCCAAAATCAAAACCCGAGGTTCAGCCATAACTACACATCCAGAGAGAAGACTACACGTAAGCGCAACACATGCTACGGGAAAATAATAAAGTAGTGTACTTGCCTTAACACGGTGCGTAGAACTTTCAAGATAACCAAAAAATGCCAGAAAAAAAATCACCACTTCCTGTCATCTGCTCGCGGAGTGTCAATTTCAACCCACGTATGCAAATTTGTTAAACTCGAATATTACACAACACGATGAATCAATAAAGGCCGAAAATGTCACAAAAATTTTTCCAGCGAAATATTTTATTGAAACAAACAACATATTTACTATTAGACGCA
>NC_090894.1:13986060-13993560 GCF_036669925.1 Montipora capricornis | reverse complement strand
TGTAAAGCCGCGAATTTGTATTTTAATGAGGTCCCACCTTAGACTTGCATTTCGGACGTCTGAGTACTTGTTCTTAAACAGTGGAATTTCTTCACGAAGTTTATTAACATATTCATAATCTTCTAGTAAAGACTTGTTGAATTTCCAGAAGCCGGGTCCTTTAGGTTGCATCAGGCTTTCGGATTTTAAATGTAGCGTGATCGCTGAGTGATCTGATTCAGGCGCATTGATTATGCTGCAGGATTGCACATCTGAGGAAAGGTCCTTTGAAATAGGCAAAAATTAAGCCGAACTTGAATTTTGCGAGACTTGTTTCCCCAAGTAAATCGATCAGTGTCCGGGTTGCGACGGCGCCAAATATCGGATAAGTCAGTCATACAGGTTGATAAGGCGTTCGATCTCCTGAATAACGCGAGCTTTTTTTAAAATCGAGTTTCCTCCCTTCTTGTCCATTTCCATCAGGGCGCAGTTGAAGTCTCCTGCAACAACGATATTTCCATGCGCAAATTCTGCTAGTAGGTTTTGGAGACTTCTAAAGAAGGTTAATTGTTGATTAACATCATTCGGTGCATAAATGTTAAGAAGTATAATGCGGGATTCGTCAACGATTAAGTCAAGTAGGATATATCTTCCATTTTTATCAGTGATACATTTTTCAACTTTTAGCTCTAGATTTGGGTTAACAAGTATAATAACCCCTTTACTGTTCGAAGAGCCGTGACTGAAAAAGGCTTTCCTGCCCCACTCTGCTTCCCAGAATTGAGCGCATTCTATAGTGCTGTGTGTCTCTGTGTGTCGCAAACGGATACTTTTGGTTATGCAACCACCGGAAGATTGATTGCCGCTTAATTGATTTACCTAGCCCTTTCACATTTAGTGACTGAATTTTAATGTTCAGGCTTGGGTGTGAAGTCGTTTTTGTGTCGGATAAAAAACCGTGTTTTGGAAAGCGTTGGCATGTGACTTTGAGTGCTATCCTTAGGCCTAATTAAATGTAGGATTGGCGAAATTAGCATACTTTTGGCGAACGCGAGCAAAAACAGAAAACAAACAAATAAGAACCACAAGTAGCTAAAAAAACATAGTGGACAACGTAAAATAGCGAGTACTACGTAGCACAACAGATAGGCAACTAAGAAAGGCTCGGTTAGCGGCCTTGCAACGCGCCACGATAAAGTGGTTTCGCGTTCTGCTCTGAGCTGCATCATAGAACATAAAAGTAGTGACGCGATTAGCGCTACCGCTTGACAATTCTTATGCCTAGTAATGTTTGTGTACTTCAAGCTAAAAAAAGAAAAAACTTAATAACTATCGCGATCAGATTTACAATGGTTTACACACAAAGACAGTTCTGATTATGACAAGTCTCATACCTAGCGAGTCGAAAACGGAACGTGGCATTAGGCTTCTTCGTGGTCGTTGTCTTCTTGGGGCTGCGTGTTGACTCTTGGACCATTCACAGTAGGTATTATGGTTGGCAGCCATTCTTTTGGAACGTTGTAGTGAAAATACCTTTTGCCAATAACGATTAGCCTGTTTCCAATGACGGATGCTTTTGCGCGAGGATTTTCTTTCTTGATCTTTTGCAAAGCTGGAACTAACACTTTTCTCCTAATATCTTGAATGTGTTTAGGAAAATCTTCACCGATTGCAACTGGGGAATCCTTCAACCGAAAACGATTTTTCCTCACTAGCTCTCTGTCGGAACGACAAGTCAAGCGCACAATGAGGGGCCTAGTTTTATTAGCGTTTTGTTTACCAAGGCGGTTGGCGCCGCAGAACTTCATGGAATGAACAATTTCTGCCGGTAAATGCAATTGCTGGATCAAAACATTCTTTACTAGTGCTGCGCAGTTTTCTTTTTAGGAGATTCCATTACACGTACGGTAGAATATCAGGTTCCAGCGCCGGCTGTAAATGCTTTGATGAGTAATTTCGTTCCATTGGGCAGACTGCTCTGTTTCAGACGCTCTAACACGTTCAGCCAAGTCGCTGTATTCCTTTTGAGTAAACTCGAGCGATTCTTTCGTCTCGTCAACCACTTTAAAAGTTACGCCTAACTGGTTTTTGAGAGAGTCTATTTCCGCCTGGGCTTCATCTAGCCGTAATTCTAGGTTCAAGATGCGGTTGTCACTTGCTTTGTGTTTGTCTTCTAAGTTTGTTATCTTTGCTATTAGTCCTTGGTATTCAATAACCGTTAGCGAGATGAGGGCGCCATCTTGAGAGTCCATCGCTTCTTCATTGGTTTCGGTTTTGGCGTCCGAGCTACTCACTCTTTGGCGCTTTTTGTCCTTGTCTTGTTTGCCCATCAGTCGCTATCGTTCTTGAGTGAGAGGTTTATACACAAAACAAACAGCTTTTTGTTCAAGTACCTGCGGAGCTTGTGAACACGCGTCTATCCTTGAAGACACATCGGCCCAGTCTCCAAATGCGTTTTTCATTTTTGTCCATTTCTTTGCCTTCGTTAGCAAAACAACAACGTGAAATAGTCACATTTGAGGTTTTGTGGAGAACGTCGGTACTTGGAGATAAATTTTCATTTTCTCCCCGCGGCCTAAATTAAGCGGTTTCATTCTCGAGGGACTGCGACACTATTGTCATGTTTGGAATAGTCTCGAACCTTTCTCTGTATAAAAATGTGTTTCCTGATTCTCTTAAAGTGGCCAAACTCACTCCTATTCTTAAAAAAGCTAATGCTGATCATGAATTTTTTTCAAATTTCCTTCCTGTTTCAAATCTTCAGTTTTTATCTAAACTGATTGAAAAGGCTGTTGCATATCAGCTTAATTGTTATCTTGCTGAAAATGATCTTCATGATTTGTTTCAGTCGGCGTATAAAGCTATGCACAGCACTGAAATGGCTTTGGTACGTATCTACAACGACATCCTACAATCTGTTGATGCTGGCAACTGTGTCATTCTGATTTTCCTTGATATGTCAGCTGCGTTTGATACAGTTGTTCATGATGTCTTACTTGATAGCTAGACTTCAGTGCTAATGGTTTTGGTGTCAGGGATGTTGTTCTAAGTTGGTTCAGTTCGTACCTCACGAATAGGAAGCAATTCGTTGGTATCAATGAGTCTTCCTCGTGCCTTGTCAACCTTGATGTTGGAGTGCCACAGGGCTCAGTACTAGGGCCTCTTCTTTACTTGCTCTATACTTCTCCATTAGCTGACGTTGTTAAGCGTCATAATGTTAGTTATCATTTTTACGCTGACGATTCTCAGTTGTATTTCTCGTTTAAGGGTAACCAACAGCTTGCACAATCAAGACAGTCTTTGGAGCAATGTCTCACTGACATTTCATCGTGGATGCTTGCTAATGTTTTGAAGCTAAATCATGATAAGACAGCTGATGTGTATCCACTCTAGGTTTCTTAGTCGCCCTCCATTAGATGAGATCGTAGTTTGTGGTGAAACTATTGTCCCTTGTATTTCTGCTGTTAATTTGGGAGTAGTTTTCGATGAATGTATGACTGGGGAACTTCAAGTCGGCAAGATTTGCAAGTCGTCTTACTTTCACTTAACAAATCTGTCTTCTGTTAGGAAACATTTTACTTCTAAATTAAATGCTGCTCACACTATTGTTCACGCTTTCATTTCTTCCGATCCAGACTCGATTACTGTAATGCATGCTCTTCTTTATGGGCTCCCTAAATGTCTTGTTGACAGGCTACAGCACGTTCAGAATTCTACTGCTCGTGTTGTTACTTTTACAGGGAAGTTTGATCACATCACCCCTGTGTTGATTGATCTT
This sequence comes from Montipora capricornis, assembly GCF_036669925.1. Classification (NCBI taxonomy): domain Eukaryota; kingdom Metazoa; phylum Cnidaria; class Anthozoa; order Scleractinia; family Acroporidae; genus Montipora; species Montipora capricornis. Next base: position 13,989,803 of record NC_090894.1, on the reverse strand, counting down.
CATTGGCTTCCTGTATACTATAGGGTTATCTTCAAGTTGCTTCTGCTCACTTATAAGGCCTTAAATGGTCTGGCTCCTTGCTATCTGTCTAATCGTCTTTCCTATCGTTCCTCTTGCTGCTCTCTTCGCTCTGTTACAAATAAACTTCTTGTTAAACCTAGAGCTAAGCTCTCCACTTATGGCGGTCGGTCTTCTTTGAATATTCGTTCTTGCTCTTCAGTTGCTAGTTTTAAAAGCAGACTCAAAACGTTTCTCTTTACATTATTCCTTGATAATAGGAAATTTAATTAGTTATTTGATTTTTTTCATTTTAATCATTTTCGATTTTTTATCGACTGGTTTGATATTTCTTTCATCATTTGATTTTATCATTATCATTTCAATAATTGTTGTTTGAAAATTGTAAATTGTAAAGCGCCATGGACAGCGATACATGGATCATTGAGCGCTATAAAAATAACGTTATTAGTTTATTTTTGAAGTGATTACAACAACAGGAATTTATACTTTTAGATGACGTTCTCGTTGCCGTTCCCGTCGTCGTTGTAAAAGCTCTCTACTAAGTATAGCGTCGGACAACCCGGTTCAGAGAAGATTATGGGACCGAACATGGAAACTTGGGAATCACTGACAAAGACGACTGAAAAAAAATGCTGTATTTGAAATGACAGACTTTCTGCAGTCTTCTCAGATAGTAATTTGTTCAATTTACTGACCTCAAGCAAAAAACGACTCGACTGTTTTGAGAACGCCCTGCAGGTGATGTGATATGCCCAAATTTGAGGTTAATATGTGGATGACACGATCTCCTCAGAACTGATAAGTTTTCAAACTTCTCTCCGAATAACCACCCCGGGTATTCATACCAATTCGTTGATGCACACTTTAAATGCTTAATGACTCAGAATAATGGCGAGGTTATTGCAAAAACGGGAAGTAACAGTTTTACTTCCCGCTACGCTCACGTATACGTCGCCGTCGTCGTACCTTTGTGGAACCGACAACTATGCTTTAAGAATGCCATGCCACATTATCCCCGATGAAAGTTTGCTTTCACACACGTGCACTGACATGCAAAGATGAACTTACATCGACAGCAAATCCCCGTCGTATAACGCAAGTCCACACGCAAGGTGTCGTACTAAAACGAGTCAGGCTCTTTCACCTATTTTTTTATAGTCCAAAACAGGGCATTCTCTTGCTTGCACAGTCAAAATTTGCTTAAACATCCGTGCTTTTTTAAAGAACGTTAGCAAACTTACTTGGCGATTTCATGATTTTTTCTAGAAGTTCAGTTATACTACTGTCTTCAAAGTTTTTTACTCCAATATTCTGCTCATAAATATGTTATGTCATCTATTTTTATATCTATTCACTACTTGCACAATTCCGTAATGAAATACGCTTTGGGGAGTTATTTGCATTGAAACAATAGATATCTAGTTCACTGATACATGATACAGTCCCAAGAGTAAAAAACCTCTTTGGTTTTTATGTAAGAACCCCCCTACAGGTATTGCATTATGGGATTGTGCAAGTAGCGAATTAGATTATGTTAAGCCGTTTCATTTTATCCCGTTTTAGTGCATCGGACTTTTCAATCTTTTATTTTTATAAATTGAAAATACTTATAGCGATACTCATCGTTACGTAACTTATTGTCATTAATGTGCCAACCAGAGATCTATCGGCTGCCGAAACAAAGGTTATTTTGTCTTTGGCAAAATTTAAATGTCAAAAGAATTGTTTATAAACACTGAAAATCGCTATTGTAATGCATGAAACTAGACCTTCCCTCAGTCTTTAGAGTATATATATTTGGCGCAGAGCCTGGGGAAGAGATTAGAGCTTAATTTTTTTCGCTATTTACACTCCCAAGGGTAAATAACTTGTTTTTTATTTATGCAAAGAACCCCCCAAAACGTATTGCATTATGAGATGGGGGAAATAGCGAATGATATGATTGTTGCCCCTAGAAAAAAATTCTATAATTTGCGTGCTATTACGTGCTGCAGGATTAGATACATGGTATCACCCACATGTGCCACAGGATGTGTTTGTAAGAGACGACTCGCATTATCTGAATGTGCCAAGAGTTGGTACACATACGGTTGCCGATGTCTTTGACTGCACTTTTGAATGTCTGAGTCATCCCTCTTGCCTGTCTTTCAACATGGCTGCATCAAGAGGAGCTGATGGCAAGCTCTGGTGCGAGTTGCTGTCTTCTGATCGATACAGAGACCCCGACGAATTAAGGATCAACGCAACTTCACATCACTTCTCTGTTCAGGTGAGATTTACGAAAGGGAGAAGTGATCCAAGTAAATATCTCAGTTGGGAGCAGGTGCTCCAAACTGAATGGCTTCATGGCTCAGTTGTTAGAGCATTGTACCGGCATCGCAGAAGTCACGGGGTCGTATCCCGTTGAAGCCAACTAACTTTTTCACCACGAATAAATTTCACGCACTTCCAAGCATAATCTGTTCACGCGAGATTATACTTCTTCAGGCTTGCAATGTATCATGGGAAGTGTAACCTTAAATTTGTGGAATTGATGCCAAAGAAAATGAGGATAAGGGAACGGGAAGGCGTTTTCAAAACTTTGAGTTATGTTTCCCGCAAACGGCCCGCAAAAGACCTTTAATTAGCGCGGCTAATTCCAAAAAGTTATTTCTAAAAATACATGGATAGGTCAGGAAAAACGCTACGCTACGAATACGGTCTATTATTCTGTATTCAACTACAAGTTGAATATGTAATTACTGGTTGCCATAGGCAATTCAATCAAAATATGAGTAGAATTTTTTTTAGTTTTATTTTCTTTTTCCTGTGTCAGAAAATGGAAAAGTTGCGCAATAGGTCTTTCCTGTCACTCCCCTGCTAACTATTGTCTTTGTGCCGAGAGCCTTCTGTGCGTATCTTCGGTAGGTTTCAGGGGGAAGTAGAAATGCGTAGATTCAGGTAGATTTTATCCAATGGACACAGTACAAGCAATGGCGGCGAGGCCGATGCAACGCGAATGGTGTTTTACTGGATTTTCAAACAAACTACCCTTAAGGAGCTCAAGAATGGAACGTCAATTTGATTAAAAACTCAAGCGGTGAAAAATGAATTCATAACTTTATTTAATTTTACTCAACTCTGAAAAGTCTTGAGGTAAAAAAAGAAAACAATTGGAAATTGAAAGAAAGAAAGCTTGTTGTCGCTTTTATGCTTCGTTTTTCAAGGAAAAGGTTCTACGGAAGAGGGTTTTATCTTGAACTCCGGTGAGAAATTTCTTTAGTTGCGTGTGGGTTTTCACACGGAGTGTGTTGCTTGTTAGCACGCACTGAATGAAATAGGAAGGTTTTCTCTGTTGCGGACAATTTCCCTTTACGGTTGAAGTGTAAAGAAAAGGAAAAGAAGCTTAGTGATAATTTCTAACGACTAAGTGTACTTTTTATCAAGCAGAAATACTGACTTAGGATTATAATTTTCCATTATTATGATAATTGTTCATATCTTAAGTTAGCAGACAGTTTCTGTTAATGGCAGCTAAATTCTAGTCGTCCAAGGGGCAACCATGTTCATGGATTTGGTCGTCAGGGCCAAATTCTGGTCGTCTCTGACGACTGAACGCCTGTTAATTTCGAGCCCTGTGTAAATATTAACAAATTTGCATACGTGGGTTGAAATTTGATATGGGAGCGGTTTTCATAACGATGACAGGAATTCTTGCTGCTTTGTCATTCTGGTGTGTGTTG
>NC_090894.1:13971060-13981060 GCF_036669925.1 Montipora capricornis | reverse complement strand
TTAATGAACAAAACAAAGGACCAAAACACCTGTATATTATCATATGATCTGTATTGCTGAAAAAAAAAATGTGCAAGCGAAAGAGGTCTATTGGACGTGAGACTAATTAGGTGCATCTCTGATAATAATGGTAATAAGTGTATTGCAATTGCTCTTTTTATTGTTATTGTCCATTATGATTTCTAGTGGGAATTCCTTCCTGGTACAACCGTCAAAGCTAATGTTGTCGCTGGTCACTAATGCAGGCAACAAAGAAGTGCGTTGAGCCCTTTCTTATGCGAATCCCCGAATGAAATGATCCCTCTACAGTTAACGTACCCCAAACACGCCATTTCAACCGGCCATTGTTACTAAAACGTAGCTTGGATGTCTGATCCTTTTTGTTAGAGTTTCTTTCCTTGTTTTTTTACAGCAAACGTTTATCTACGATTCGAGTTTTTGGAGCAACAAGGAATCCTACAACCTTCCTGGAGGACAGACTGGGTTTGACACACAAGAAACAAAGTTACCAACTTACTGGAACACTTCCTTCAACAAGCTCTGTCTCGGTATGACGATCTCTGCCGCACAATACCCAAATTTCGTCGTCATTAACAAATCGGCTGATTCTCTCTATTCGCTGATTGCCGATGGGCAATATCGCAACGTAACACTTGGCCTGGCTGAATGGAAGAAGCTAATTGGTCCACAGGCTTCCTTACAAAAAGGTTGTCTAATGGAGGGTTTTAATGTTCTGTGTAACTCTACCAGCTTCTCCAAAGCAAGAATTGGCGTTGTTCGTAACAACGAGGACAAGTGCGATTCTTGTAACTCAAGGCTTGGCTTTGGCACTGGAGGTTATTACGACACCAACAGTTCGTGTGGAAACGACGCCCGGTACGAAGGTGACAACGGTGACAAGCATATCAAAGCTATGGGATATATTTTGGTCCAGTAAGTTGTTTCTGTAGGGACTGTAATCATTTAAGTAGACAGTGCTATTTACTTGGACAGAAACACTTAAGCTTATCAGCATCGAATGGCAGCGATCGATATGTTTTTTTTTTTTTTTTTTTTTAACGGAAACCTCTCTGGAGCCTTTAAAAACGTTACAGCAATGAAACGTTTCTCAGCACACACAAAAGAAGACATTATCGTAACGGTTAGTGAACAACTTTTAAAGAAAGTTGGTTTTAAAAAGGAACTTTCTCAGAATGGAGAAGCTATTTCTAGACGAATCATGATCAGTTTTGAAGAGGAAGTTAGTAAGTTTCGGATCGCAAAATTGTCAATGATGCTTCTGCATGGTGACTGTATCTTTGTTAATACTCATCTGTTCGACATATTGTATTATAAAATAATTAGGTAGTTTAGCAAGGACAACGGCATCGAAAACGTTACTCCAAAATATAACTTAGTGCTTACGGTCTCAAGTATTTCGTGATTATTCAATCTTGTTCTTCTTCCAAAATACGGATGAACTATCCTGTAAGTGGATGGGTACGGACGGTTTTAAAGTAAAAAAAAAGAGAAAACTGAATTGTCCATTGTTTTATGCTCACGTTGTCGTCAAAACATAAAATTTGAGGATTTTACCTTGTTTTTGTGAAGTACGGCAAAGAAATGCACGACGTAGCTGTCGTCTTTGCTTAAACTCCCAAACAACTAAGATAGTACGCCTGCTTTCATTGGCCAATAGGTGTGTTTGCATGGGTATATAAACATGACTGCGTCTCTGGCTTGCATAACCGCCTCAGTTTCAAAGCGAGTCCTGGTGCATAACCGTCTCGAATTCTCCCAACCCTCCGAGCGTTTCGATCAGGCTATGCAAACACGGACTGAAAGTCTCACTGCTAATGCTTACATACTAAGACTTACCATCTTAGAACTGTCGTACTTAGCCTCGCTTTGAAACCGAGGTTGTAAGGTGGCCTATTTGACACTCAATGGAATAATCAAATTTAAAATTAACTGCTGCAACAAGACAATGATCAAAAGATTAAATTAGGTCAAGGAACAAGACGACTTAGATCATGTAGCGTTGATTACCACGTAATAAATGAATAGTACATTGATCTACTACTTAGGCTCTGGGGTGTTCGGAAGTGACAAATTAATATTCGATACTTTGGAATAATCATAAATGTATTCGTAATTACTGTTTCCGGGTCGTAATTAAAAGTTGAATTATGAACAGCACCACCATTTCCTTTGGTTCTTATTATAAGCAGTGGAAGAGTATTTAGTAGCTTTCTCGGGGTTTCCATCTGCCGTCGTGGCAACCAGACTAATACTATCAGGGTCTCTTTGTATTCTTCTACGCGAGGAAGGCTCTTTTATGGTGAACTTCGCTGGAGGTTCGTAATCGCGAAGAGCGCACGTTGAAGGCAGTTGACAAACGACACTGGCGACAGAGAAGGCGCCATTCCATGTCTGCAGGCAGGTCCCTGTGTTGCATAAACTTAATTTAATGCGAACTGATGAGCGTGCGAACAGGGCCAGGGGTGACTGGAATGACGCATCAATCGATTACCTTCTGGTTGTAAGTCGAAGCAGCTATCTTGGTCATGCGCAATCCTGGTATATCTTTATTTCTTCTTCTTTTTTTTTTATTTTCATTTTCAATTTTCCCCAACTTTTTGGTAAAAAAAATTCTATTTTCTTATTTTATTGTGCTCGTCACTTTACAAGAGCATCCTCAAGTCACAAGCCTTTAGCACAGAACACAGCAACAGTCTTGCAGTTTTTATTGATTCAAGTGCCCTCTAAGGGCCTCCACAGACGAGGCAAGTTGTTAACGACGACTATATCCAGTCGACAACTGTTTTTTTTAACGAATTAATTAATTAATTTATTTATTTACTAATACAGGCTTTCAAAACTAAATACAGAGCATTTCACCTTACAATACATTTGATTGATATTTCAAAGGGACAGAAAGGAATTAAAAATAGCAAGACGTAAAGACTAAAAAGAAAAAGTAGAAGAAGTGACACATCCTCCCAAACAAATGTATTTGGGGCAGCTTATGCACAAATTGTTGTCCATTTTGCTATAAAACTCCTTTAAATGCAATTGTACGTTCACAAGCTGAAAATTTCAAAGCTGTTACTGTCAGGAAATGCCTTTCCACATACGAGAAGTTTAATTGTCGATAACCAGACTGAGTACGTTTTGGTGTAATCTGGGAAAATATAGACTTGATTCCAGCCGCTTTGGGAGTGCGGTTAACATCCTCGTTCCAACGAACGGCTGGATCACTGGTCCGCATCGTTTGTCCGTGACGTAGCACCCGTCGCAATATTTTGAAATCAGCTTGGCAGGCAGGCGACTTTCTGATTGGTGGAAAAACACAATTGGCTGTACCAGTGATCCAGCTGTGGTGTGCGCGGAAGAACGCGGGCGCACAAAACGGCTGGTCAATCGAGCTTAAGGAAAATAGCAACAAGAAGGCTGCAACAATAAATATGAAGAACCGCTGACTTTAAAATCGTTTGCGTTGCTGCGAAATGGATTAAAGTAAGAGATAACGTGCTCACAAATGGGAGAAAGGGAGTTGCCGATAACAAAACGGCCGCGTTTGTCATCGACAGCTTAAGTAGTTTTCCTTTTCAAAAGGAAAACTACTTTGTGTCGACGGCTTTATTTTTTGCTATTTGTAGTCGGTAACTTAATTCACACACACGATGTTTTGTCATAGATAACTCTTTGTTATCGACAACTAAAAGGTTGTAGGTAACAGTAGGCTTGCCTCTTCTGTGGAGGCCCTAAACAACTGTTTGTTTTTGTTTCTTTTGTAACAGTTTCACGACGACAAATAGTGATATTTCTTACAGTGAGACAAGCACACCATACCAGAGATTCAAGAGAGAGCACCATTTTACCGATCTGCGTATAGTGGATTGTGAAATTTTCGTAAATAGTATATCTGTATGTCTGGCTGAGATTTGACTTCGCATAGTTAGCGACTTGAATGTTTCTTTCTAGTTGTGGGCCATTTTTTTAATCACCCATGGTTGGTAGTGTCAACTATGTATGCATGCAGACTACAATACCGGCCTAATTTTGCGCATGCGCTCAGTATTCGGGATTTTTTTCCCGCCATATTGAATTTTATTTCCAGTTTGGAGAAGACGAAGGTGGGGAAGTGAAAGAAACTGTTCTGGCAAGCGTAAACTTGGTTTCCTATGGTACGTGTTACACAAAAATAGGAGGCACTGAGTTGGGTGGTGTTCAACTGCAGCGTTCCAGTTAATATTTTCAAGTGGGGGATCATTTAGATCATTTAAGCATTTGAGGGGTCATGCAGACGTCGTGCCAGCAGTGGCCCTTTGGTTCACATGTTGTCAAGTTGAGTATGTCCCAGGAGCGAATCCGGAAATTCCACAAAGAGAGAAGCAAAAATTGCGTCGAGAGCGATCCTCCCTCTCCCCGCCCCGCCACATGCCCTCTGTTCGAAATGTGAAATGTGAGGCAAAATGTGTTTGAAATAAGAAAAGCTCTAAAACTGAACTAACCATTATCTTAAGTAAAACCGCCTGATGCACACTGCACCACTTGAAAGTCGGTTGGTTACAGAAGCTCCTTAAATACTGCACAGGGTAAAAAAAACAGATGAAGCAAAAACTAACATAGTTTGTGTATAAAACTCTGAATTTCCAGTTCTTAGCGAAAGCTTAATGGCAATAGATCCTAAAAGCACTAAAATTTCAGCATTCTCTGACTTCCTTGAATCAAGAGGAATTAATGTTCTGTCAAAAGGAAGAAATTGATCACGTGCTAGGCAAACACAAAGATGCACGTGATCACCTTGTTTACACTGAATGAGCTACAGGGAAGAATGTTAATCGTTCGTCGTTTTCAGAGTAAAACAACGTACATTTTCGCCAAGAAACTTTCGTCTTTCGTTTTTTGATTTTGTTGTGATATTTGACTGAATATTTACATTTCATCTGTCGGGTCACGAAACCTTCTTTGTCTGTTTCAATCAAAACAGAGTTTGTAATTGCGAACACGGCAACCTGAATTATCGCAAATCACAACGCTGACAAAGACAAAAGCAAATGAAAAGGTTAATAATTATGAATTTTTTTACTATCTAAATGTTTTTGAGTTAGATTAAAGCGATATAATAATATTGTTGAAAAGTCTTCGTGTTAATGAGTAATGTAAACAATCTTCGCATTAGTAAGTCGTAGCATAAATTGGATTAACCAGGAACTTAAAGAAATATTTTGACTTCATAAAAGATCTTTTTGTGACGTTAAAAACTAGAGCTACCTATTAATCAGTTGCCAGAAGAAACACGACTTCCTGTCATCTGCTTGTGGGGTGTCAATTTCAACCCACGTATGCAAATTTGTTAAACTCGAATATTACACAACACGATGAATCAACAAAGGCCGAAAATGTCACAACAACCTTTTCCAGCGAAATATTTTATTCACACAAACAACATAATTGCTATTAGATGCAAAAAACCCTTCCTATTTCATTGCGTGCGTGAAAACAAGAAGCCCAATTCGTGTAAATCAACTATACGCAACAAAATAAATTCAGGATCAAACCCTTTTCTGAAGAATCTTTTCCTTAAATAACGACGCAAAATATGGACTACAAGCTCTCATTCAAAATAATTCTTGACTAAGAAGAACAAGCTTTCTTTCCAATAAATCTTCACTGTCACACTTCCAACATGTTTTACCCGAAGACTGTGCAGAGTTGAGTACAAAATAATTGTAAACAGCCAGACAACTGAGATGCGCCTTCAGTAAACACGTACAGATGCATTCAAGACGTTCGATTCCCTCAATGTTTGTTAAGCCCATACAAAATTTGCCATTTGGTTTTAGTGTTGTACATATGAAGCAAAACGGTTGGTAAAATATTAATTTAGAAGCAAAGCTCAGTCACTCAGTTGATACAGAGATCAAACTGTTGTCGAAGTCCATTACTCGTCGCTTTTAAGATTCCAGATATTTTTTTTCACCACCTGTCTTGTTTATACAATTGACTTTCCATTCTTGAGCTCCATAAGGGTATATTTTGTTTAAAAATCCACTAAAATGCCATTGCCGTTACAATGACTTCCGACGCCATTGCAGGTTAATTAAATGTTCTTACCCAATTCTACTACCCCGTGAAACCTAAAAAAAAATTCGCTCAGATGACTCTACCCACAAAGACACTACTTAGCAGGGGAGTGTCAGGAAAGACTTTTTTTTATGTGTCGAGGTCGATAAACACGCAAAAAAGGAACGAGGCCAATATCCAGCCATCTTGACCGAACAAGCCTGGGCAATAAAGGATTTATTACATAGGATAAAACAGCAACAAATTATCTTTGATCTTGCGGGACCAAGCAAGAAATTCAATCACAGTGCGGGATTTGGTTCATCTTGACCGCTCACGGAGCTAGACTATTAAATGTGGTGTCCCTCACGGTTCCATTTCAGGCTCACTATTTTTCATATTGTTACCAAAACTTCTTAGCAGCACGAAGTAAGATATCGTTTCATCCGAAACATGTATTGATTAAATATGAATTTCAAAAACATCGTATGGATCATCAAAGCGATTTTCATATTGTATATTAACGATCTTCCTCATGCTTCTCAATTAACTCAGCCTTTACTTTTTGCTGACGACACCAGTATTTTCTATTCACATTCCGAGACCCAAGAAGGGTACAATCTGTATGAAATGACGAGCTGCCCAATTATGATATGTGGTTGAAATGTAACAAGCTCTTAGTTAATATCAAAAAGACTAATTATGTTATCTTAAACCGAGACAGAGAATAGATAATCATGATGTTAACATTTTCTTTGGAATGCAATTATTAATTAAAACAAACAAACGTAACCAAATTTCTGGGTGCCTACCTTGACGAGCACCTTACTTGGAAGCATCACATAAGTTCAGTTTATCAAAGCAAATCGCAAAATCCGTTGGTATTATATTTAGATCTCGATTCTACCTTTCTTCAGGAACCAAGCTAGCGTTGTACTACTGACTAATTTATCCTTATATCACTTATTGTAATTCCACCTGGTCTTCAACATATGTCTCCAATTTAAATAGAATATTCTACCTGCAAAAGAGTGCTGTGCGAGCTATAACAAATTCAGTTTACCAATCGCATTATGCTCCTTTATCTGCGAAACTAGGTATCATCGACATTTTTCAAATAAATTCATTTCAAATTTTTAAGTTCATGTTTTATTATCACAATCAGTTATTGTCTTCGATGTTTTTGAATTTATTTGAAACAAAGCAGCCAAGTACACAATTAAGGTACTAAAATAGCCAACAATTATCGGCCACTTTTTGTCGCGCTAACATCAAACAATTTGCAATTCTCTCTCAAGTTCCAAAACTCTAGAACTCTCTTCCTAGATCAATTATTAATTCATCTAGTTATCTGAACTTTACGAAAAATATGTTAGGGTTTCTTTTTGAAAGAAACTGAGCTAGTTATGCCGAACAAGCATTGCGTGAGATTATTTAGATTTTGACGTATGGCTTGCGATAATGAATTACCCGCTGCTATCACTGGACAAACCTGCTGGTAGCAAAGTTGATTTCAAAGGGAAATATTGTGCTTCAGGTTAATGGCAAGTAAATAATACACTTCATCACGTTTGTTATTTACTACGGAAGTGTGAATCTTCAGAAGTCGAAGACAATTTAGCAGGTGTTCTCATAAAAAAACTGTCATTTCCGTTCTTTGCCCGGAACGCTCTTTCTAATTTTAGATACTTTGCCAAGGAATTGGGAAGAATCTTTATAAACTGCCTATCGAATATCGTCAAACTATTTTTGATTTCTCTCTCTCTCAGTTTCATGATAACTGAAATTAAACTAATTTAGTGAATTACGAACTGCCTGTGGCGTTAAAGTTTCCCAATTTGTTTTATGAGACCATCATCATCAATATTAAACAAATTCTTTTTCCCTGACAATCTTTGCGGATGTGTTACTGTGTTAACAATAGACGAAGCAACCATTTACTAAGGTCGTATGCTTTTGGCCGGGATTTTACAAACATTTCCGCTGATCAGTAAAAGCTAATAGCAACCGTCACTCTTCACGCTGGAATTAAAGTCAATCATTTACTCACCATGTTATCGCTTGTCATATCCTATTTGCTCCACTTTGTTTTGTTTTCTGTGATACGAGAAGGAACTCGTGCGGTTGGTAAGTTAATATCTTTTCTTTTATCCACGTTTTTCTTTTGTTCTGTTTTTTTTTTTCTATTTGGCGAATAACTGAGGGTTTTTCCACATTCATATAGCTACCATTCCACCATGATTGTTGTTTAAGTTAAAGTAAAATGGCTTTATCAACTGACAAGTTAAAGCTGGCACTTTCATTTGTGGGGTATTGCAAGCGTCAAGAAACACCTATGGATGTCCCCTTTTTAGGGCGAGATTTGAGCACGTAGCATCCAGCTCCCTAATAAACAATACGCCATATCGCCTCTGCATCGTTTTTGAAAACGAGCGTTTCTACATGGATATTCCACTCAAGCTAATTTTAAGGTATTAATTATAATTGAAGACTTTAACTTGTTCAACAAGATAACTACTGTACTACAAAATTAAAACCATCGTCTTCGAGAATTGCTCTCGCCACAACGGATAAGTTATAATAAAAAAGGGGTCATGATTACGAGCTTCCTCGAATAAGGACTGAGAGACATAAACAGATGCCTTTCTAAATTACCTTTAAGTTATTTTTTCTTAATCCTGTAATTTTAGTATTAACATAATGTTTTCTCTTTTTAACAGAAATAGCTTAAGCCTTGTCACGTCCGTTGAGTAAGACTCAATATAAAAATTTCTGGTCAACCACAGGGGAAAAAACCAACGAGGATTAAATATTTTTTTCGGAGGCATTGTTAAAGAAACACTGTTTCGTTGTTTGCGGCCATCGTGCAACATTTGTTGCAAAAGAAAAGTCAGTTCACGAGAGCGAGAAGCAGAAATGTTTCCAGTACTTTTCAGAAATACTTTGGCGTGACACTCGACTAAAATGATTCCACGTTTGCGCGCTGTTGTAGGGAAACATTTGTTCCTCCAGCTTATGTTTTTACAAAAGTTGTGTGTTAATTTGTTTCCGCCTCGGTTTTTTTTTTTCGCTCAACTTTGGTTTATCAAACGAGTTGATAAAGGTCGAATTACCACCGTGAAAGATTTGGAAAGCTGACGTTTCGAGCGTTAGCCCTTTGTCAGAGCGAACAGAGGAATTGTGGGTGTTGAGGGTTTTCATGAGGGTGTGGAGCTGAGGAGTTTTGTCTTTGATGGAAATATCGTGACATGAATTTGTGAGGATAGAGTGTACCCAGTTGAAAACTTATTTTATTCACAAATTCATGTTACCATATTTCCACCGAAGGCAAAGCTCCTCCACACCCTCAAAAAAAGCAACAACACCCACAATTCCTCCATTCGCTCTGACGATGGGCTAACGCTCGAAAAGTCAACTTACCAATTCTTTCTCGGTGGTAATTCGACCTTTATCCCACAGGGATGCCACAATTAAAAAGAACTGTATCGTATAGTGATACTCACCGTTACCAGAGATCTATCGGCTGTGGAAACAAAGGTTATTTTGTCGTTGGCAAAATTTAAATGTCAAAAGAATTGTTTATAAATAATGAATATCGCTATTGTAATGCATGAAACTAGACCTTCCCTCAGTATTTAGAGTATATATATTTGGCGCAGAGCCTGGCGAAGAGATAAGAGCTTAATTTTTTTCGCTATTTTCACCAATCCCATAATACAATTTATTTCGAGGGTTATTTGCATTAAAACAATGGATATCCTCGTTCACTGAAGCATGATACAGTCCCAAGAGTAAATAGCTTGTATTGTATTTATGCAAAGAACCCCCTAAAACGTATTGCATTATGGGATGGGGGAAATAGCGAATGATATGATTGTCGCCCCCAGAAAAAAATATATAATTTGCGTGCTATTACGTGGTACAGGATTAAATACATGGTATCACCCAC
>NC_090894.1:13956060-13968560 GCF_036669925.1 Montipora capricornis | reverse complement strand
TTCCCAGGTATATTTAAGAGCCGGATGAAAAGAGTTGATGGAGGTTATAAATTGATCGAGTTCTTCTCTGCTGGATGAAATAGCGCCGATGCAGTCGTCGATGTAGCGGCCGTAGAGTTCAGGTTTGGGGCCGTTGTACTGATTAAAAAATTGGTGTTCAACATATCCTACAAAAAGATTGGCATAGCTAGGTCCCATTCTTGTGCCCATCGCTACACCATTAATTTGTTTGTAATAGTTGCCGGCGAATGAAAAACAGTTAAGCGTTAAAACTAGTTCGGCAAGGCGGAGGAGCGTTTCCGAGCTAGGTTCTTTGACAGTGCGTTGATCGAAAAAGTGTTTAAGTGCTTGAAGACCTTCGCTGTTAGGAATGACTGTGTATAGAGATGTAATGTCCATGGTGAAAATAAGTTTGTCTTGGCCGGAGAAATTGAAATCGCGGAAAATTTGTAGTGCGTGTGTACTGTCTTTGATGTATGATGGCAAAGATTTGACGATAGGCGTCATAATCCTGTCTAAGTAGCTAGAAATGAGTTCGGTGGGGCAACTACAGGCAGAAACGATAGGTCGACCTGGGTTGTTGGGTTTGTGAATTTTAGGCAAGAAGTAAATGCACGAAGTTCTAGGGGTGTTGATGATGAGATTAGTGGCAGTGTCCGGTAATTGTTGATTAACTATAAGATTTTGAATGGTGTCTTTGACAAGTTTTTGATTGTTGGAAGTGAGATCTTTAGGGATTTTGGCATAAAACGAGGTATCCGAAAGTTGCCGCAAAGCTTCTTTTTGGTAAAGGTCGGACCGCCAAACAACTACCGCGCCGCCTTTGTCGGCCGATTTGACAACTATGTCGTTGCGTTTACTAATATTTTTAAGCGCCGCCCACTCTTCCGAGGAAAGGTTGGAAAATTTAGTGTTGCGATTGAATTTAAGTTTGTGAATGTCGTGACGGCATTTTTTGGTGAAAAAATCTAAAGAGGCAAATTGTCCCTCTGGGGGAGTCCATTTGGATTTGCGAACTAGAAGTGTTTCAAAAATATCTTTATTAGAAGTGTCCGAATCATCCTCTTTGTCGTGAAAAAAGGCTTTTAACTGAACGCGGCAAAGGAATTTTTCAACATCTTGCTTAATAGAATTTTTGTCCCTATTACCAACCGCACCAACGGATTTTCTATTAAGCAAGATGTTGAAAAATTTCTTCGCCCCTAGAACTTCGTGCATTTACTTCTTGCCTAAAATTCACAAACCCAACAACCCAGGTCGACCTATCGTTTCTGCCTGTAGTTGCCCCACCGAACTCATTTCTAGCTACTTAGACAGGATTATGACGCCTATCGTCAAATCTTTGCCATCATACATCAAAGACAGTACACACGCACTACAAATTTTCCGCGATTTCAATTTCTCCGGCCAAGACAAACTTATTTTCACCATGGACATTACATCTCTATACACAGTCATTCCTAACAGCGAAGGTCTTCAAGCACTTAAACACTTTTTCGATCAACGCACTGTCAAAGAACCTAGCTCGGAAACGCTCCTCCGCCTTGCCGAACTAGTTATAACGCTTAACTGTTTTTCATTCGCCGGCAACTATTACAAACAAATTAATGGTGTAGCGATGGGCACAAGAATGGGACCTAGCTATGCCAATCTTTTTGTAGGATATGTTGAACACCAATTTTTTAATCAGTACAACGGCCCCAAACCTGAACTCTACGGCTGCTACATCGACGACTGCATCGGCGCTATTTCATCCAGCAGAGAAGAACTCGATCAATTTATAACCTCCGTCAACTCTTTTCATCCGGCTCTTAAATATACCTGGGAAATTTCGGAAACTTCATTGGCTTTCCTAGATATCAAAGTTTCTATTAGAGGCAACGTGCTATGTACTAGTGTGCACTACAAACCTACTGATTCACACAGTTATTTGTTGTATTCATCGTCACATCCATCACATGTCAAGAACTCCATTCCTTATTCTCAATTTCTTAGACTTCGACGTCTATGTAGTGATGACTCCGATTTTTCCAGCAAATCAGAGGAGATGTGCCAGTTCTTCGAAAAACGTGGCTATCCTGTCTCTGTGGTCAAAGCGGGCCATCATCGCGCCCAACAATTTGATCGACAGTCATCACTACAAACGTCACATAAAGATAAGAATGACAGAATTCCATTCACCCTCACTTTCCATCCTCATAATCACGCAGTCAAAAGCATCATTCTTAGTAATTTTAAATTACTCCAAAATGATCCCGAGACTGGTAGAATCTTTTCGCAACCTCCACTTATTTCATTCAAACGCGACAAAAACGTAGGCAACTTTTTAGTTAGAAGCGCTCTCAAAACCAACGAGCAACCCGGCACTTTCAAATGCGCGCGCTCACGATGCAAAACTTGTCTTTTCATTGTTAACACTAGCAAGATATCGGGACCTATTAAAGCGATCTGTTAAGATCACCGATCGTTTCACATGTACCTCCGCAAATGTCATTTATTGCATAACCTGTACGTTATGCAATAAATTATACATTGGTGAGACAGGTAGACGACTAGGTGACCGATTCCGCGAACACCTTCGCGATGTTGAGAAGAATGACAAGGATGCATCTAAGCCAGTCGCTCGCCATTTTAATCTGCCTAACCACTCCAAAAAACACATGGCTATCTGCGGCCTTTCCCTACATCTAGGTACGACGGAAAGCCGCAAGAATCTGGAACAAAAATTCATCTTTTAAATCGGCACCCTTAATCCTCACGGTATTAACGAACGCTTTTCATTTAACTAATATATTCCTACTTTTCACGTTGCCATGTTACAACCAATAGCGTAGCTCCTACTCTACTATAAAAACTACACGTAACCCATAATCCCTCGATTTGCTCTGACGAAGGGCTAACGCTCGAAACGTCAGCTTTTAGAATCTCTGTACGGTGGTCAATTTACATTATCAACTCCGTTGATAAACCAAATTTTTGTATACTACTTCCCCACCGACGCAGCACCACAGTTTCTTTAGAAACTACCCCTTCATTCATATGTACAGGTGCACCTGGGAAGGTGAAGTAGGTAGATCCAGTAGTCAGAAAGGGTCTTGAACCCAGGATCTCGGGATCTCAAGGCAAGCGCCCTAACCCACAATAACCGACAGCTGCGTAAACATAACATAACATAAACATAAACATAAACATGAACATAAACAGAACCTAACCTAACCAAATTAACCTAACCTAACCTAACTTAACATAACGTAAGATAACGTTTTATTCAGGAGACTACAACACAAATACAAAAACTTCCTGAAAAGGAATATCATGAGGTAAACCATGTATAAAATTAATTTTCCCAACTAAAAAACATACAAAAATTTCGATAGCTAGATAAATTCGATAGCTACTCTGAATTCAATAAATATTCAAATAAATTTTAAGACTACTTTTAAAAACTGGTAATGATTCGGCCTGTACAATATATCTCGGCAATTCGTTCCATATCCTTACAAGAAGGAATATTTGTAACAAATACGACCGCGCTTTTGCAGTAAAGTTCGTAGTCGCGATTAGCTCTTTTATGCGTACTTTAGGCAAACTCAAAGAAATCTACGAGAGAGAGATTATCAATACCAAAACTATTTTATAACAGATAGAAATCTCTACGCTTTTCTAGTGTTTCTCAGAGTGTGCATGTCTATGTAATCCGCAATAAGAGTAGGGGAATAGAATCGGGTCCCTCCGAGGACAAAAATGATAAAGCAAGGCTGGCTTTACGGCTGAGATTTAAAAGGTGAATCCTTGGTTTTTGAAGTATTTAAAATGTTACCAATAACGTTTAAAACTAACCATACTCAACAAGTGCTTAAACGTATGGATACGGTACTGGTATTTCAGTGTACTACACCTTTACATTTAATGCATGGTCGTTCTATTGTTAATAGGGAGCGTAAGCAACAACAACGGCGACGGCAACGAGAACGTCATCTCAAAATATACATTTGCGCAGTTTTAATCGCTACGTGACTATTTCAACTTTCTAAATATGATATGGGTGTGGTACATTCTCAAAAATAACACTCGTCGGAACGGCACTTAATTTAGGGGAGAAAATGAAAATTTATCCTCAAGTGCTGACGTACTTGATAAAACCTCAAACTTGGCTAATTCACGTAGTTGTTTCGCTGACGACGGCAAAGAAATGTACAAAAGTGAAAAACGCACATGCAGGGCCTGCAACGCTATTGTTTTTGTCCACTAAATGTGCAAATTTGTGAGGTCGCCGTTGTCGTTGACTAATAGGGAGCTTACGAAACGACGACGCCGACGGCAACGACGACGCTACAAAACAATAGGTTTAGTGAGCAAAAACAATGGCTCTGCACGCTCTGCACGCGCGTTTTACATTTTGGTACATTTCTTTCCTAAATGACGACGTGAAATGACCAAATTTAAGGTTCTGTGGAGGACGTTAGCACATGACGATGAATTTTCAGTTCTCTCGTTACGCTTCCAACCCACTCATACCAGTTTAATTCCTCGACAGTTACTATGTTACTACAGATATGAATAACGCGAACTTGTATTTTTAAATAAAGCCCTCGTAACCGTCGTCGTCCTCGTTTCGTCGTAAGCTCCCTAATAGGGAGCTTTAGCAACTACAACGGCGACGGCAACGACAACGTCAAAAATTTGCATATTTAACGAGCAAAAGCAATAGCATTGCACGCTCTGCACGTTCATCTATTCATTTTTGTACATTTCGTTGCCGTCGTCAGCAAAACAAGAACGGGAAATGACTAAATTTGAGGTTTTTAACGTCAGCCCTAGAGGGTAAATTTTCATTTTCTCCCGTAAATTGAGCGCCGTTCATACTAGTTTCGTTCTTGAGGGTTTGCCACATCTTTGTCACATTAAAATGCTTGGAATAGTCGCGAAGTGATTACAATAACACGAATTCATATTTAATGACGATGTTGTCGTTGCCGTTTGCCGTTGCCGGTCCTCGTTGCTAAAGCTCGCTAATGTTGTTGTTAGATGCGCGAAGATTTCAATAAGCGTCACGAAGTGTTCCCTTAGGGTACGTTCGATTGACCCTATTCCGGAATAAGAATACGTGGAGTGATGATTTAAAACTGTATGTCTGGCGTTTTGAAGCAACAAAGATAATAAAGATATGTTTAAAACAGCATTTTAGCACGTGTTTGACAATTTTAATGTGAATCTTCTTAAAAACGAAAGATTTTAAACTTCTATTCCAAGTATTGCTATTCCGGAATACGGTCAATCGAACTCACCCTTAACGTTCTCCCCAACTTTAACATTACTGAGTCCGTCACAAAGTGTCCCCAGATTATGCTCTAGATCTTCAAGTAAGGATAAAAGCTGCATTTACCCGGAGCTAAAATAACGCTAACCTTTACCATTTCCTTATTGTTGGAAATGGACAGTAAAGGCTTAGATTTCAGTAAAGGGACACTTCCTAATAGCCCTTTTCCACTTGTACATTTTGTTTTCCCAATACAGCTAGATCATATGATAATACTCAGGAGGTTTGGTCCTTTGTTTTGTTCATTAAAAAGAGTGCATGCAGACATATTCATGCTTGCATGCACTCTTTTTAATGAACCAAACTGACCAGACCAAACCTCCTGAGTATTAGCACATGATCTTTATGGGGAAAACAAAAGGTACAAGCAAGGTCTATTGGTCGTGCATCTAATTAGGCGCATCTCTGAAAATAATGGTAATAAGTGTATTGCAATTGCTAGTTTTATTCTCATTGTCCGCAAGAGATTAATCTCTTGTTGTCCACTATGATTTCTAGAGGGAATTTCTTCCTGGTACAACCGTCAAAGCTAATGTTGTCGCTGATCGCTAATGCAGGAAGCAAATAAGTGCGTTGAGCACTTTCTTATGCGAAGCCCCGAATGAAATGATCCCTCCACAGTTAACGTACTCCAAACACGCCAATTCAACCGGCCATGATTACTGAAACGTAGGTTGAATGTCTGACCCTTTTTTTTAGAGTTTCTTTCCTTGTATTTGTTTTTTTTTACAGCAAACTTTCCTCTACGATTCGAGTTTTTGGAGCAACAAGACATCCTACAACCTTCCTGGAGGACAGACTGGGTTCGACACACAAGAAACAAAGTTACCAACTTACTGGAACACATCCTTCAACAAGATCTGTCTCGGTATGAAGATCTCTGCCGCACAATACCCAAATTTCGTCGTCATTAACAAACGGGCTGATTCTCTCTATTCGCTGATTGCCGATGGGCAATATCGCAGCGTAACACTTGGCCTGACTGAATGGAAGAAGCTAATTGGTCCACAGGCTTCTTTACAAACAGGTTGTTTAATGGAGGGATTTAATGTTCAGTGTAGCTATACAAGTTGGTCCAAAGCAAGAATTGGCATTGTTCGTAACGACCAGGCTGGTTGCGATTCTTGTGACTCAAGGCTTGGCTTTGGCACTGGAGGTCTTCACGACACCAGCAATTCGTGTGGAAACGGTGCCTGGGCTAGTGACGGTATCAAAGCCATGGGGTATATTTTGGTGCAGTAAGTTTTTTCTGCAGGGACTGCTAGACCCTGTAATCATTTAAGTAGACAGTGCTATTTACTAGGACAGAAACACTTATTATCAGCACCGAATGGCAGCGATCGAAAATTTTTTTCTTTAACGGAAACTTCTCTAGAGCCTTCAGAAACCTTCAAGTAATGGAACGGTTCTCAGTACACATAAAAGAAGATATTATCGTTAGTGAATCGAACAACTATTAAACAAAGTTGGTTTAAAAAGAAACTTTCTCAGAATGGCCAAGCTATTTCTGGACGAATAAGTTTTGAATAAGAAGTTAGTAAGTATCGGATCGCAAAATTGTCAATGATGGTTCTGCATGGTGACTGCCGTATCTTTGGTTAATACTCATCTGTTAAACATATTGTATTATAAAATAGGTAGTTTAGCAAGGACAACGGCATCGAAAACGTTACTCCAAAATATAACTTAGTGCTCACGGTCTCAAGTATTTCGCGATTATTCCGTCTTGTTCACGTTGTAAAATACGGGCGAACTACACTGTAACTTGGTTGGTACGAACCGTTTTAAAGTGAAAAAAAAAAAAAACAAAAACACAGAAAATGAATGGTTCATTGTTATATACTTGCGTTGCCACCAAACCTAAAATTTGGAGATTCCACGTTGATTTTGTGAAGTACGGCAAAGAAATGCACGAAACTTCGTGCTGCACGTGCAGCACGAGTATTTTTTTTCCTTTCTTAAACAATCAATTTTTGTGGCGTTGTCGTTGCTGTAGCCGTCGTCTTTGCTAAAAACTCCCAAACAACTACGACAGTACGCGTGCTTTCATTGGCCAATAGGTGTGTTTGCATGAGTATATAAACAAGACTGCGTCTCGGGTTTGCATAACCGTCTCGAATTCTCCCAATCCCCCGAGCGTTTAGATCAGGCTATGCAAACACGGACTGAAAGTCTCACTGCCAATGCTTAGGTACAAAGAATAGACCTATTTCGATATATTAAAATTCAGTCCTAAACAAAAGGCACCATCTCGAGGCTCTGGGGAATAAATATAGGGATTTGTATGAGTTTATTGCCCAGAGCCTCGACATGATGCCTTTTGTTTAGGACTGAATTTTAATATATCGAAATTGGTCTATTACCAGGTTAGAGCTGTCGTACTTAGCCTCGCTTTGAAACCGAGGTTGTAAAGTTTCCTATTTGACACCATAGTTAATCGAGGGGAATGGTTATGAAACCGGAGAAATTTCTTTGTTGTATGTTTTTGTTACTGTTTTTGACCTTGACCGTGCTCACAACTCAATAGTTGTTTACTCGGTACTGAGGAACTAACCAATAGAAACGTGTTGGTTACGAAATTTATGCATAGTGTATGAGCGCAAAACAAAAGATTGTGCACGGTCATGGACTTTCCAACATAAATCTTGGCATCTTTGTTTGCTCCTTTGATGTTTGCCGAGCTTCAAAACCACGGTCCCCTTTATTAACTATGTTGACACTCAGTGGAATAATCAAATTTGAAATTAACTGCTGCAACAAGACAATGATTAAAAGATACGTTAGGCCAGGGAACAAGACGACTTAGATCATGCAGCGTTGATTACCACGTAAGAAATGAATAGTAAATTGATCTACTACTTAGGCTCTGGAGTGTTCGGAAGTGACAAATTAATATTCGATACTTCGGAATAATCAGAAATGTATTTGTAATTACTGTTTCCGGGTCGTAATTAAAAGTTGAATTATGAACAGCACCACCATTTCCTTTGGTTCTTATTATAAGCAGTGGAAGAGTATTTAGTAGCTTTCTCGGGGTTTCCATCTGCCGTCGTGGCAACCAGACTAATACTATCAGGGTCTCTTTGTATTCTTCTACGCGAGGAAGGCTCCTTTATGGTGAACTTCGCTGGGGGTTCGTAATCGCGAAAAGCGCACGTTGAGGGCAGTTGACAAACGACACTGGCGAGAGAAGAGGCCATTCCATGTCTGCAGGCAGGTCCCTCTGTTGCATAATCTTAAGTTAATAGGAACTGATGAGAGTGCGAACAGGGCCAGGGGTGACTGGAATGACGCATCAATCGATTACCTTCTGGTTGTACGTCGAAGCAGCTATCTCGGTCATGCGCAATCCTGGTATATCTTCATTTCGTCTTCTTTTTTTGTTTTCAATTTCAATTTCCCCCAACTTTTTGGTAAAAAAAATTATATTTTCTTATTTTTTCCCCTTTATTGTGCTTGTCACTTTACAAGAGCATCCTCAAGTCACAAGCCTTTAGCACAGAACGCAGCAACAGTCTTGCGGTTTCTATTGCTTTAAGGGCCTCCACAGACGAGGCAAGTTGTTAACGACGACTATATCCAGTCGACAACTTAATTAAATCGACAACTGTTTTTTTTTAACGACTTAATTAATTAATTAATTTATTTACTAATACAGGCTTTCAAAACCAAATACAGAGCATTTCACCTTACAATACATTTGATTGACGCTCGAAACGTCAGCTTTTAGAATCTCTGTACGGTGGCCAATTTACATTATCAACTCCGTTGATAAAACCAAATTTTGTATACTACTTCCCACCGACGCAGCACCACAGTTTCTTTAGAAACTACCCCTTCATTCATATGTCTTGATTGTTTTGGTTAAGTTCCTCGAAGCCTTGCAGCAAGAAGAAGAAAAACCCATCTGACAGAGATTGCCCCCATACAGTTAACTCCTTCTGAGAAACTTAAAGTAGAGTTTCAACTAGCCACCAATTGTCAAATTTCGAATCGCCGTAATTTTCTTCTGTATTTATTCTTCTTCAGATCGATAACAACAAGCACACCAACATAGGGTGGTCGGCCTGTGATGCCACGAACCACTACGTACCGTCCTTTTTGCGTTGAAAATCGCCGCCAGATCATCAATTAAACTCTCATGTATTAACATTTCATAATTTTGACTTACCTAGACGCTCCAGAAGCGTAAACTTGGTTCCCTATGGTACGTGTTACATAAAAATAGGAGGCACTGAGTTGGGTGGTGTTCAACTGCAGCGTTCCAGTTTAATATATTTTCAAGTGGGGGATCATTTAGATCATTTGAGCATTTGACGGGGTCATCCAGACGTCGTGCCAGCAGTAGCCCTTTGGCTCACATCTTGTCACGTTGAGTATATCCCAGGGGCAAATCCGGAAATTCCACAAAGAGGGAGCCAAAGAAACTGCGTCGAGAGCGCACCTCCCTCTCCCCAACCCTTTATCCGAAAAATGTGATGTATATCTCTCAAGGCAAAATGTGTTTGAAATAAGAAAAGCTCTAAAACTGAACTAACAATTATCTCAGTAAAACCGCCTGATGCACAATGCACCACTTGAAAGTCGGTTGGTTACAGAAGCTCCTTAAATACTGCACAGGGTAAAAGCTCCCCCCCCCCCCCCCCCCACCTTCAAATTCCGCCCCTGATGTCCTGTCCCGTTTTCAGAAGACGTTTTCCTGCATGCCAAAAAAGTACACTAAGGGCACGTTCGATTGACCCTATTCCGAAATAAGAATACGTGGAGTGATGATTAAAACGGCATGTTTCGCGCGTTTCGAGGCAGCAAGGATAATAAAAATGTGTTTAAAATAGCATTTTAGCGGATGTTTGACAATTTTAATGTGAATCTCCGTAAAAACGAAGGATTTCTAACTTATCTTTCATGTATATTCTTATTCCGGAATACGGTCAATCGAATGCACCCTAAGCAAACGTTATTACACACACTAAGGTTTTTGGCTTAACGTTTGCACCAAAACGTACCGTAAAAGCCGGGAGTTAACAGTAAAAGGCAAGCTAAAAGATACCCTGGGTGCCAGAGGAATTTTGTTTCAAGGTTGGAGAGAACGCTCCAGGCAACGGTCGACCGTTGATTGGATTCCCGAAGCGTTCTCTCCAACCTTGAAAAAAATTCCTCTTGCACCAAGGGTAGCCAAAAAACAGATGAGAAGCAAAAAATAACATAGTTGTGTGTATAAAACTCTGAATTTCCAATTCTTAGCGAAAGCTTAATGGCAGTAGATCCTAAAAGCACTAAAATTTTAGCCTCTGACTTCCTTGAATCAAAAGGAATTAAAGGTCAATGTTCTGTCAAAAGGAAGAAGTTGATCACGTGCTAGGCAAACACAAAGATGCACGTGATCACCTTGTTTACACTGATTGAGCTACAGGGAAGAATGTTAATCGTTCGTTGTTTTCAGAAGTAAAACAACGTACTTTTTCGCCAAGAAATTTCCGTCTTTCGTTTTTTGATTTTGTCGTGATATTTGACTGAATATTTACATTTCATTTGTCGGGTCAGGAAACCTTCTTTGTCTGTTTCAATCAAAAACAGAGTTTGTAATTGAAAATCTAAACATCTATGAGATACAAAACCATACTTGCGAATTCGGCAACCTGAATTATCGCAAATCACAACGCTGACAAATACAGAAGCGAATGAAAAGGTTTAATAAATATGAAGTTTTTACTATGTGAATGTTTTTGAGTTAGATTAAAGCGATTTAGTATAAATACACAGGGCCGGTTGTTCAAAAGCCGATTAACGCTAATCCCAGATTAAAAATTAACAAGGAGTTTATTTCTCTGATCCCAAGTGCTGGTCAACGCTGATATTCGGCAAAACTTTACATTAGAAGGAATCAATCACAAAAAAACAAAATAAGCAAAATAAATTTTCACCAAAAAGCTGAAAACAAGAACAAAAATTTACGCTAATCCTGGATTAAGTTAATCGGCTTTCGAACAACCGGGCCCAGATGATTATACAAATATCGCGCGCTCTCATTGGCTCGCTACCTCGGATTATCAGCCGATAATCACCTCGACGGACCAAAATGGCTGCCAGTAGTCGTTTTGCCACTGTTATTGAAGATGATTTCGCGTTGAAATTTTTTTTTTCCCTTTTTTGAAATAATCACCTGTGTATTTATACTAAAACAATTATTCGCCTCAGGCTCAGTGATTATCGGTGAATATTCACCTCGACTTTGTCTCGGTGAATATTCACCGATAATCACTTCGCCTTCGGCGAATAATTGTTAAATAATAATATTGTTCAAAAATCTTCGTGTTAATGGGTAATGTAAACAATCTTCGCATTAGCAAGTCGTAGCATTAAATTGGATTAACCAGGAACTTAAAGAAACATTTTTGTTCAGGGCTAATCATCGACTACAGAGCTAATTGCGTGATCTGTTCATTGGCGCCTAGTTTGATGTGGCAGAGAGATGACAACTACTCGGATTTGGAGTAAATATGCCACCAGCGTGACTGTTAATAAATGGTTATGTGCGGTGTAAGACACACCAGTGACGTCACCTTACTAATTGGCCACAGGAAAAGGGGAAAGTGGCCACAGAGGAACAGTAGGCACGGAGGAACAGTGGGCACAGAGGAACAGAGGAATAGTAGGCACAGAAAGAACAGTGGCACAGAGGAAAGAGGAACAGTAGGTACAGAGGAACAGTGGGCACAGAGGAACAGAGGAACAGTAGGTACAGAGGAACAGTGGGCACAGACGAACAATGGGCACAGGGGAACAGTAGGCACAGAGGAACAGTAGGCCACACGAACAATGGCACAGGGGAACAGTAGGCACAGAGGAACAGTGGGCACAGAGGAATAGTGGGCACAGAGGAACAGAGGAACAGTAGGCACAGAGGAACCGTGGGCACAGAGGAACAATGGGCACAGAGGAACAGTAGTCACAGAGGAACAGTGGGCACAGAGGGAAACAGTAGGCACAGAGGACAAGTGTTAAGTTGTTTTTTCTTTTTCGTGCTTTTTGCTAATTACAGTCGACTCTCGATAACTCGAAACCCTAAAGGTAAATTGAAAAAGGTTCGAGTAATCGTTACTGAAAACCAAAGACCGGAAATATGGAAAAAAATTGTCTACTGTTTGTATGTTCATACAGTATGCATTTTAATAATCAA
>NC_090894.1:13948231-13949506 GCF_036669925.1 Montipora capricornis | reverse complement strand
CTGTTAAGAATCCCAACTGGCCGGGAGGCAGACCATTTGGCTATTTCCACCAAGTGCATCTGAAAAGTTGAATCATGGACAACCAGTAACAATTCAGCGAGTGGTGAGAACGTTCCTTGTAACCGGGATCCCCGGAATCGCAAGGCACCTCGGCCCTAACCACTGGACCACAAATGGAAACCAAGAGATTATGAAGATATCTCTTGGTTCCCCTGACTTTTGTGTGGTCCAGTGGTTATGGCGCTTGGAGGTTACCCTTTACACTAGGCGACGTTGGTTAAGCTATTGAGGCTTCCATTAAGGCATTGAGTCTCATGCTTCCGGCTGCTTCTGGTCAGAGGCGCGTTTCTCTAAAGTCCCGAAACTTGACGGGCCATTTTCAGGGTGTCACACTTTCCGTTTGTATCTCAAGAACGGAGGGGATGTTGAGGTCATAAACCTTCACAGTTCCATTTGTTTTTTTTATTACCTTTAAAACATGTTAAAAGGTTGACTTTCCAAAACGAGCGGTTGGCAGTTTCACAAATGTCTTTTCGGGCCCGAAACGGTTTTTCGGGACTTTTGAGAAGCAGGCCCCATTCGTCGACAACCCGCAAATGGCCAGATAAAATTCGGGACTTTCGAGAAACGTGCCTCTGATCCCGCTCTGTAAAATCAACTTGATTTGGTATTTGGTGGTGATCAATCCCATCATACCAATTTGTGACCTACTTCTTAGTTGGGTTTCTTTACATACACAGTCAACACAAGCTACAAATCTGGATTCTTCTGTGTGTAATCGTAAAATGCACCCAGAAATCTCCCTGACTGTATATGGGTCAAGAGAGTGGAACAAAATTGGCAGCGAACAACGAGTTTGTTAATTTAAGTGGCTCAAACCAGTTTCATAATTGCAGAGAGTGTCTTATTTCAAGGAATGACTTTGGAACACTTGTTAACATAACGGCAATGTTGTGGTACCCAGTACATGAGACACCAAAGGAACTCACGGTGGCGAAATGGGTCACCATAGCAACAGGAAAGCTATCTAAAAAAGACACTATATTTTGTTTGGAAACGCTTATATCCACAAAAACCAACTCGTTGGCCGTTTTTTATTCATCTGCCTAAAGAGAATACGGGGTAGGAGAGCAAGTCCGCCATATTAGGCCCTATTCTGATGAAAATTAAAAGTATTGAAATATAGATGTAATCTATACTGTGTGGTTGTTTCAAAGATGACACCTTATTAGTCTGTTGGTGTGAAACTGGACAGCGCGGTCAAGGTAACAACAG
>NC_090894.1:13938231-13943231 GCF_036669925.1 Montipora capricornis | reverse complement strand
AGTGAACTCAGTACAGTATGACCTTTTGTTCAAATTTGTTCTTCTATTCGTGATCGTTTTGGCCGTCGCTGTTGAATCAAGTCCATTACCGAGATATTGAGCTATAAAACCTTGTTGTTGTGTAAACTTAAGTTTGCAACTCAGTGGTTTATGCCTGCAGAAAGCACTCAACAAGTCCACTTTCCCTGAATATTTCTGGGCAATCAGTACAATATAAAACATTATTTTACTAGACATCCAACGCACTTTACTAATGGTTATTACCAGTTAATAAAACAATTATTATACCCGGGCTTGCTGGATATAACTTCATATGGCTATCACTTCATATCCAGCGGGCCTGGCATAAATATACTGACAGGGACGGAATGGTTCCAAGCTAACATCAAGACGAGGCTGCCTTCGTTGTAACGCAATGTTCTCTGATTCGACTGCAACGTATTAACCTTCGAGTGGTTTTTAAAATTGCAGATGGGAAATACTTCTTCGAACGATGAATTAAAGTTTCTGGAGGAAATTGGCAAGGGGTCCTACGCTGTGGTGTATCGGGCGGTGTGGAGGAACAAACATGTGGCTGCGAAGAAACTCCATCCATATGTTTTGCGGAGGCCGGAAGCCATCAAATATTGCGAGGACTGGAAACTTTTGAGCAAACTGGATCACCCCAATGTTGTTCAATATTTAACCGTTGTTTTACCTGAGGATTCACCGAAATCTAACGAATCGACAATACTTGTAACCGAGCTGTTGGACCAAGATCTGAAGCGATTCATCGAGAAATCTAAACGAAACGTCTCCTTTCGCGATACAGTCAGTATTATGCTTGATGTTGCCCAAGGACTGAGTTACCTTCACGACTCACCTAGGTTTATCGTTCACCGTGATCTCGCTTGCAAAAATGTCTTGTTAACTGCCGACAGGCGAGCAAAGATCGCTGATTTTGGATTAGCAAGATGTTTCCCCTGCGGAGAGATGGCTGCTTCCGCTAACCCGGGGACACTGGCATATCGCGCTCCAGAGACATTTGGAAAGTACTTTTTTAGTAGCAGGAAGATCACGTACGGTCCAAAAGCAGATGTTTTTTCATTTGGTGTCGTTATGTTGGAAGTTATTGTTGGGCATCCTTCACTAAGAATATCCGAGTTGCGAACTGAAGGTAAGAAAATATAGATATTCTTACACTCTCCCTCTCCTCCCCTCCCATGATATTCGTTTTCAGGACCAGGCAATGGAAAAGAGAGGGTCGTTTGTGCTCTTGCAATCAATTTGCAACAATTTTAATCCTTTTTAGAGCAGATTGTGACATCTTGCTCTATGAATAACTTTTACATGGCCAGCGGGCTACGTCTAATTTCTTTAGAAAATCGGAAATAAAAACATATTTTGCTGGAGTAACATTTCTGATAAATTGCTCTTCCATTCTCAATGATATTATCAACTGTTTGAGAGGTGCAATAGTTACAAGACTTTCAGGTGGAAAAACAAATAGAATCAAATGACAAAGCAAAACATTTATTTCTTTGCAAGAACAAAGATAAACATCATTTAAGTGCTCCTAGAGTCTAAAATTTTAGTTTTGAACATATAATGAATGAACAATGCTTCCACTGTTGCTTTACATTTTAATAATGTTAACACATTTTAATCTCATAAGTAACAGATGTTTGTGCAAATATATTCTGAAGATGTTGTACCAAATTCATTAATGAATCTATTTCAATTGAAGTACATGTTGCAAATGGGTCCCGGCTAATAAATCTCTGTGCCATGAGAATCAAAAATTTTACACCTCACATTAGGCAGACAGTATATTGCTACTGTGTAAAGTTCAACTGTTAAAATACATGCATGATAATTATCCATAAGCGAAGAATCAAAGGCAGCTAACATTGATATAACACAAGGAAAGTCTGCAATTAGAGGAAGTGCACTAGCAAACCACTATAACTATCACTGTAAGTCGACTGATAGTTAATGTAGCTTTAAGTTATAACCATAACAGGCAACTCTGTCAAAAATAGGAGTCCCTGTTTGCATGAATACATATTATTCCCAATGTTTATATTTTGAACCAAGTCAGCTGAAGAGGTTATTGGATTCCTGAAATTTTAAACAATTGCTGAACGGAGACATTGCCACACGTTGTGTGCCTGCATTTGCCTTACCGAATACTTCAACATTACCTTGACTGTATGGTGCGGCAACAGTTTTAGTTGGATCAACAATTCCTGGACCTGGGTTGCTTGTGCGTCATTTGCGAGTCGAATTAACTCACGAATGTAACAGCGATACAAATAGATCTTTGTAAAGCCACAGATGATTAATTTGTTACATTTCATAAATGTGAACCAAACTTTTCAATACTGGCGAATAAATGGCCTCTAAATAAAACAAAAGTAAGACAGAAAACCAGAATTTCCCCTCAGTGAAGCATCCTTTAAATTCCTTTGCCACCAAATAAACAGAATACATATCAACGACTAGTCTGTATTGTTGAAACAATTCCCCATTTTGACTTCGCATGCCCATACTGACAATAACAGTACTTCTAAGAACAGCTGAGATTGCTAAAAGTCGGATCAGTTTTTTGAACGGCTTGTTGATGGAGATCAGTTTGCCTGACCTTTATGTTGATCCCCGCTCTCTTGCAAAGTGTTTATTTGTAAAACAAATTAGAAAAAATATATAATTTTGTCTTTAATGTCAACAACTTACCTTTGGCTCCACAATCGAAAAAGATTTATTCTAACAGCTCGATCCGTACGACCCGGGCCGTACGACCGCGGCTACAATCACAAAGTTTGAACAGTCAAGATGCGATGATTCGTGCGCGAACATGCACATCCAAAGAGAAAATGACACATTTTAAGGGCTAGACTTTCAAAAGTCCTTCGTCTCGTGTGGATTCGCGTCCGAAAAATCACGCTTTGCTCGCCAAAACAATTTCTCCTGGGATTCTCGTGAGGTGGAATTGTGGCAAGTCTACCTAAGGCCTTGAAACATGAGAGGGATGGTTGATTTCTTCAAACACGCACTGTTTATTTTGTCATGCAAAATGGACTGATATTCCAAGCATACATACATTTTAAGACTCTAATACTTCTTTTCAAGTCTTTCTATTAATTTTTCTGACTCAACAATACATTTTTCAGAAGCTTTTAAATTGTTTTGAATAATCCTCTACCCCCCGCCCCACGTAAAGTTACAGGCATGTATGTAAATGTATGCAAGCATAAATTTCCATGCGCTAATGTCAGACGGGAAACAAGAAACTGAGGGCATTTTTGCGCTTACTGCGCATGAGTAATTATTCGTAAGATTAGCGTGTAGTAGTTTATTATACGTGAACCCGCGGCTTCATCTTTTATAATTTTAAAACCAAAATCGAACGAGAAGAACTATATTGCGTGACGGGAACGTAATCATCCGTAATTCACCTTTGCAAACGTGTTGTAGATAAATTGAATGTTGCTAACGCTATCAGAAGGTCATTGAAACAAAAGATAAGGAAAAAAAAAGAAACAATGCAGTGCTTTAAATGTAATTCTTAAAAGATGTAAGCACCAGTTTCTTCACCCCTCCCCCGCAGTGGTCTATCCTTTCCCACTTATCACCGAGAAATTTTCTCTAACTTCAAGGTAATGGAGCCCCTCCCACTCCACCCCTTGACACTACAATCTCGGACAAAACCTGTTGACACAAAGCGAGATTTTTGGTACTCCAACAAATTATCCAAATGTTCTTCTTAAAAGCGGCCCTTTCCCCTCCCCCCAAACTCCAATTTTGATTTATCTTGGTCGGAGATGTACTGTAGAACATATGACCAATATTCAGCAACATTGACTGAGGGGGAGGGGAGTGGGAAGGAGAGAGAGTCACTGCCTCAACAGTTTTGTGCGAGATTGTAGTTTTATAAACTTTCGGCAAGGGTGGAGAGTCGTTGCTCTCAGGATATCAGATCGCGTTATTTTTATCACGTTGCCGGAATCCATCTCTTTTTATGTGACAATAGTCTTCCATTTACCCAGTGAATGACTTTTGAGGTAAAAAGCCTTAAATTTCGTGAAATTTCGGTTATCGAAGCCAAGAAACTAATACTTAACATCACTTTAATCAGGAAAAAGTATTTCTCATCTACATTCAACGCATGAATTAGTGTGATGAAAGTAGATGAGAAATAGGTTTTCCTGATCCGAAAAAGGATTGCCTTAAATTTTGTTTCACAGAATATGACAAAGTGGAATGTAAAACGCACTTGCAGAAATTGCAAAGCTATTCCTTTGTTTTTTGCTGACCGGTATTTGAAATGCAGATTTGTTTCTGTCTATTAATTTCCCTATTCTAGTTGTGGGAAGTTTTTCGTGAGCGATCGGTTAATGTGAATTGAAGGAGAGGACAAGATGGTGGTGGTGCGCTTTATTTTTAAAATATGTTATTTCATGGAACTATGTTGAGAGTGTTATTTACCCTTTTCTATTCATTTTCAATTTCAATTTCCATACATCTTGTAGAAAAGAGTAAGATATTTAAACAAGGACCCTGACCATGAGAGGACCCTTCCCCTAGGCAAAGCAGCAGTGACTGCGCGATACTACCTATGGTCGCCCACAAGGGGCATGCTGCAAATTAGAGTCGCTGCAATTAAAATAAAGTTGCTTGAAATTTAAAATAGTTTCTGCAAATTAAAAGAATGTTGCTGCAAATTCAAACATCAAAAGTACGCGCTCGCTCTGAAGGAAGGACATGTACGGAACACAGGTCACAGGTCACAGGTCATTTTTTACCAATATAGAAACAACCCAAACTGTTTAAAAATGCTAACATTGGGCCTAATTCGGCCTAAGGTTAGCTGTAATAGATGTTTAGGATACTTTCTGTATTGTTAAAACAATGACCTGTGACAGGAGCCCTTGATGGGCTCCTGCCTGTGACCTGTGACCTATGTTTTGTACCTGCCCTTCCCTCAGTGCGCGTGCATACTTTTGATGTTTTAATTTGTA
>NC_090894.1:13903231-13933231 GCF_036669925.1 Montipora capricornis | reverse complement strand
ATTATACTATGTAGTCGGATGTCGATGGAGTTTATTCTCGTTATTCACACACACCGCGTGCTTGTGTGTGCTCTCTGGCCTTGCATAATGTGCTAACCTACTTATATATGCATATGCGAAATGTAGAATACAATAGGTGCTAATTAGGTGCCGCTATGTTACATGCACAATGTGCCAACCTACTTACATATGCGTATGCGAAATGTAGAATACAATAGGTGCTAATTTGGTGCCACTATGTTACATCCCCTTCTCTTAAAACTATATTAATTAAATGGAAAACAAACAATATCACAATATCTTCATTCGGGCCAATATATCTTGTCCATATGTTGACAACGAATAAAACTGGTAACAATATATACATATGGGGATTTTCTGTCCAGTGTTTATGTATCATACTAATATAAACTATTAAGGCAAGCGTCAGAGATTAAGTCTTTCCGGTGCCCGGATTTCACGTCCCGCGCGGGATTTTCTTGGTCCTTTCTCGGCCTCTCCTGTTACACTAGAACATTGTGGATTGGAGCTTGAGGGCTGTATAGTCAACTTGCCACTTGATGGGTCATTTGCTGAATTGCCTGCCGCGGTGGATTCTCGTAGAACGGCGCTTGAATATTGTGCAGTCATGCTTCTTTGGGACACGGAGTCCGAAGAGAAGTTTGCCGAATTGTTGGAAGCATTATTCGGTCTGAGATGGATTCTATTCCTTCTCAATTGGGCACCAGTTCCAGTTTCTATGAGATATGAGCGGGGTGTCTCTCCCCGATCTATGACCCTAGCAGGATTCCATGTCTTTCTCACAGGGTCTTGTACATAGATAGCTTGGTCTCTGTGTAATTCAGGGAGCTCCTTGGTGTGTCTGTTGTAATAGTGGCATTGGTTGTCTTGTCTCGCTTTGAGCCAATTTCTAACTTCCTCTTGGTTCTTTGATGGCTGGATCTTACCAGGAAGTGTGGATTTAAATACTCGGCCATTCAGTAATTCAGCTGGTGACGGTATATTGGAGCTCAGGGGCGTTGTTCGTAGAGCCAGCAGGGCTAGATCTATGTCTTCTTTAGTCTCTCTGCATTTCAGGATCGTCTTCTTAACCGTTTGGACTTGACGTTCAACGAACCCATGGCCACGTGGGTAATGTGGAGATGACGTCACAATTTCAAACCCGTACTGGCTTGCCAGTTGATGGAACTCGCCGGATGTAAACTGAGTGCCGTTGTCGCATTGAAGAGATTCTGGGATTCCATTTTCTGCGAATAGCATTTTCATTTCATTAACGACAGCCCCGGATGTAAGGTTTTGAAGTTTCTTGACAAATGGGAACTTGGAATAATAGTCGACAACTATGAGGAACCACGACTGTTGAGCGTAGAAAAGGTCTGCGCTCAGTGTTTTCCACGGTCTTGAAGGGATCTCTGTTGGTATCATTGGCTCCTTTTGCTGGGAATTGTGGTACTTCTGGCAGACACAACATGAGTTTACAAGGTTTTCAATTTCTTTGTATATGCCTGGCCAGTAAACACAGGATTTGGCTCGTAGCTTGCATTTTTCCATACCAAAGTGCCCTCCGTGGATTTGCTGCAAGATGTTGCCTCTCAAGGGTTCAGGTACTATAACACGGCTTCCAAGAAGTATCAGCCCATCTTCTACTGATATGTCATCTCGTAGGGGCCAGTATGGTTTTAGCGCCGAAGTGATTTTCTTCCCACTGTCAGGCCAACCTTGCATAACTTTGTGGGCTAGAAGCTGCAGGGTTTCATCTTTCGCAGTTTCCTTTTTGAACTCTTCCATTTTTACTGGGGTGATTCTGATTAGATGGTGAACTTTCACATTCATGTCCGACACTTCAAATTCATCCAACGGCGAAAGGCGTGACAGGGCGTCAGCTGTAACCATTTCTCTTCCTGGAAGATATTTAATGACGCAGTCGTAAGGTTGTAAACGCAACAGCATTCTTTGAAGGCGTGGAGGTGCTTGCATCAGGTTCTTTTTATGGATCTGTTCCAGGGGACGATGGTCTGTTTTAACCACGAACGATCTTCCATAGAGATACGAATGGAATTTTTCGCAGCCGTATACCACTGCCAATAGTTCCCGTTCGATATTAGCATATCTGGTCTCCGCAGGGGTAAGTACTTTCGATGCAAAGGCTATCGGCTTGTCGTTTTGGAAGAGAGCTGCGCCCAAGCCCTTAATTGATGCATCAACATGGAGGACAACTGGTTCCTTTCTGTCATAGTAGGCCAAGGTCGTTGTGGTACATATCAATGCCTTCACCTTCTCAAAGGCTTTCGAATGTGATGGATTCCATGTGAAATCAACGTTCTCCTTTAAGAGGTTTCTTAAGGGGGCAGTGTGGTCAGCTAAATTGGGGATGAATGAGCTCATGTAGGTTGCCATCCCCAAAAAGGTGTGAAGCTCCTTCTTGTCTTTAGGCGGTTCTAAACTTTCTATGGCTCTGACTTTATCTGGGCTGGGTTTGACACCGTCTGGTGTGTAGAGCATACCAAAGAAATTGCACTCCTTTGTTTTGATAACGCACTTCTCGTCATTGAGCTTGATGCCGGCCTGTCTGGTACGTTCCATGGTTTCATGTAGGTGTAGGTCATGCTCTTTATCGTTCTTTCCATAGACTGTGACGTCATCTGCAATACCAATGGCTCCCAGGCAATCACGATACGTCTCATCAATCTTGAACTGGAAAATATCTTGACTCATTCGTAGGCCAAACGGCATTCTGAGGAAACGATACCGACCAAATGGTGTATTGAATGTTGTCAGGTACGAGGACTCGTCATCTAGTTTGACATTCCAATAGCCATTGCGAGCGTCGAGCTTACTAAAAAGCTTTGCTCCTGATAATTTGGGTGTGATTTCCTCTAGAGTGGGTATGGGATGATGTTCTCTTTTGATCGCCTTATTCAGGTCTTTGGGATCGAGGCATAACCGAAGTCGCCCATTTTCTTTTTCTCTAATGACCAGGGAGTTAACCCAATCCGTAGGTTGGGTTACTTTCGCAATGATATCTTGGCTTTCCATCTCGCGTAATTCGGCTTGTAATTTGTCTTTCAACTCTATAGGTACTTTGCGGGGTGCATGGACCACCGGTGATACTTCAGGATCCAGTGTGATGTGGTATGTGTAGTCATCAAAACATCCAACTGTACCATTGAAACATTCTGGGTACATATCCATCAGCTCTTGTTTACTTGTGATTGATGGCCGCTCTTCTAGTGGTATATGACTTCCAATGTAACTCGAGTTTTTCTTGCAAGTACCCGGATTTTGAGCTGGAGAATTGAAGCTGCTATTTGGATCAGCCTGGTTTAATTGATTTGTTCCTAGCGTACAGTGGAGGGAGACTAGTTTTAGTGCAATGCACGCTTTTAGACCGAGGATAGCTGGCCCTGAAGTATCCGTGACGTAGAAAATGCAGTTGATCTTCTTCTCTTTGTACTTGCACAAGATGTTTATAGTGCCAAGCTGCTTAATTACAGAGCCACCGTATGCTGAGAGGACGGCTTCATTCTTTTCCAGTACTTCTGGTTTGAGGTTTCCTTCGTCATCAAACTTCTCTGGGGCGATTATGCGAAGTAGCCTGATAGGCAAAACATTGCTCTGTGCACCTGTGTCCACCTTGCACTGGAGATTAATTTTCCGCTTCTTTTCAGGCTGGGTTATTTCCAGTGTTGCAAAGACTTCATCGCGTGTGTCATGTGTCATCGAATGTTGCGTGTCTTCTATGGTGTTAACCTTGATTGTACTAATTGTGAGAATTTCATCATTGTCTTCATCGCCCCTGTCTTCAATCGTGTGAATAGATTTTTTGAAAACCGGCTTTCTTCCTTGGATAAATTGTTTCCGTTTACTGGATCGGCAGACAGATTGCCAATGATTAGCTTTGCCGCATTTTCGACATAGTGTACCGTAGGCTGGACATTTGTTCCTCGGGTGTTGTTTTCCGCAGTTGTTACAGGATTCCCTTTCTTGTTCCTTATGAATGGCATCTACACTTCTATCCTCTTGATGGCTTTCGCTACTTCCTGCCAATGTCTTCATATGTTTACTTGTCGCCTCGTGGCTTCTTGCAATCTCGATAGCGCCTGCAAGGGACAATGATTTGTCTCGGCCTATGAGGGACTTCTGGACCTCGGGTTTTTTGACCCCCAAATAAGCTGATCTAGAACTCTGTCTTCGACTTCGGTGCTGTCGCGAAATTGACATTTTGCTGCTAGGTTTTTTAATCTTGAGATAAAATCATCCACTGGCTCGCTTTGTTCTTGTCGCATTCCTTGTAGTGTGTATCTGTGAATTCGATGACTCGTCTTCGGCTCCAATTGATTCTCGAACCGTTCGAAAATAATGGCAGGTTTTTTCCTCTCTTCCTCCTTTGTGAATGTCCAACTGTTGTAAATATCCAGACCTTTTTCACCCGACCAGAGTAAAATATAGCTCACTTTTTCTTCGTCATCGGCGTCTTTGAGAACGCTTGAGAACATAAGCTGACATTTTTGTTTGAATCTTGCGAATGCAATTATCGGATCAGGAGCGTCCCAGTTCATCTGTGGCGACGCAAAAGACGTTGCTGTTGCCATAATTCGCTTCTGCTGGCCTCTTTCGATTTGATTCTAGCGATTATTCTTGTAAAATGCTGCCACCATGTAGTCGGATGTCGATGGAGTTTATTCTCGTTATTCACACACACCGCGTGCTTGTGTGTGCTCTCTGGCCTTGCATAATGTGCTAACCTACTTATATATGCATATGCGAAATGTAGAATACAATAGGTGCTAATTAGGTGCCGCTATGTTACATGCACAATGTGCCAACCTACTTACATATGCGTATGCGAAATGTAGAATACAATAGGTGCTAATTTGGTGCCACTATGTTACAACTAACAACGACCATTCTGCTACAGGTTGTTTTAAATGAAGCAAAAAATGTGATTTATGTGAGAACTTTTTAAAGGAGGATAAGATTTTTTACAGCGCTCGTACAGATCGTTATTACACTATTAGGCAACATCTTGGTTGCAAATCTAAAAACGTGATTTATTTGGCCACTTGCAAGAAGTGTAAGGTTCAGTATGTGGGTTCAACATCCAATGAATTCAAGGTCAGGTTTCGGAATCACAAATCGGCTATGCTTACTAACAAGACTACGTGTGATTATGTATCGTCATGCAGACGCGCGTTTTGATTGGTTGGTAGGAAATATGAGCGTGTGTCAAGAAAATCTGTTTCAATCAAGAAGTAAAAAAACCAACATTTTCCTTTATTTGTTGAATTATCTTTGAGAAAGATTTTGTAAAAGCGATAGAGGACTTTTTGCCGTGTCTCCATAGCTTCGTCTAAACACGAGGGAGAGTTGGGAGAATTCTCGACAGTTATGCAAACCCTGTTTCGAATTCTCCCAACTACCCCTTGTGTTTAGATGAGGCTATTGAAACACGGAAAACGTGCTCTATTGCTTAAATAGTAGGGGCCGTTACGATTTGATAACCATTCTACGTCAGCAACATTTCATCTCCTAAGTTTAGCTCTGATTTAAGTGTGTTTTGTTAGTTTTTGTGATTCGTTTTCGCGACTCAGCCCTCGGAGTTATAGAGGCACCACAGTTGGAGGGGTCTACGTTCCCTTTTTCTCCACAAGTGTTTTTGGGTTTTTGTATCTGGCGGTGTCGCACTAATTTAGTGTGAATTGGTTTGTCTCTGGAGACACATGTCTGTACTATGAGGAATGGTAGGCTATATTTATTTTATGTCTTCCTTTAATAAACCGGCGTTTGAAGTCTTCGCTGACCACAGGCAGCCCAAATTGTCCAATGAGAGTGCAGAATGTAATACGATCGCCATCGAACTTTAACGGCCGTAGCCATACGTCTAGCTGAATGCATGGGAAGCACTGGAAAATTTGGACCATTTACAGACTTCATAAAATGTCTGTAAATCATCAATTTACAGACTTTAACACTTTTACCCGATGAATATAAAATCTCTGTAAATTTATTTTACAGATATTTTACAGAGTTTTGGTGTGTAAAGCTCTATAAAATGTTTGTAAAATGTTTATAAAATATAACAGCTACAACAAGAGGAAATACTTGAAATTTACAGACTTTATAAAATCTCACAAAAATGTCTATAAATCAAAAATTTACAAAGATTTTAAGCTATTTGGTCAGGTCTCATAAAATGTCTGTAAATTGCACTTTATCATTCTGTTTCCTGTCCTCAAGTTACCAAATGTCTGTAAATCTATATGCCCTGTTAATGACTGATTTTGAGTATGGAATATGTAATTATTACCTAATTAAATTATGTGGCATTAATTTAGCCCTGTATAGACCTTATTCATAAATGGCGGTCACATTTATAATTCTTTTGTCCATTTGCAAATTAGCCTACCAAGCCTCGATACCATACAGTGGATTGAAAATAATTCTTGCTCTAAAATGAGGCTTGGTAGGCTAATTTGCACTTGGACAAAAGCATTGTAAATGTGACTGCCTTTTATGAATAAGGTCTATATGTTGCACTGATTTCGGTCTATGGAAAGTTCGCCGGTTACAAATTAGAAAGTCGAACATTATTTGGAATTTATCCGCCAAAAATCGATGTGTGGTCCCGGAGTTAGGTTGATATGATAGGAAATTTATCTGGCCTTCAGGCTGTGGTGTTTTTATGGCGATTCGGACCGTTGCTTTGTGATGCGAGAGCAATTTGTGGGACGAAGTCGCCGCTGGTCACCAGCCTTTCTTCTCTTTATGAGGGGAAATGACAACCTAACGGCATCGTAAAAATTCGAAAGCCACAAACCCGTCTAAAACAAGTTTGCCCTCCGATTGCACAGAAAAGACGAGGACAACTGTACCTAGAGGTAAGTGAAGTTTATTTCTACATTTACAACTTATTTTAGCATTTATAAGCTCAAAGTTAATTTTCCCATACAAAGGCTATAAATAGTATCCCGAGGTTGGGCGGCCTGTGTGCTGACCCATAGGCCCCTGTATCTATACTGTTGTATGTTTCTTATATGTAGTGTAGGCAAAATGTGTTGCATTACTGTAAGGTTCTAGAGAGGTTTTCGAGGGTTCTCCAATACACTCGACTAGACTCCAATCGCGTATACTCAAGTTCTAGTGGAAAATCGGAAGTCTAGTGGTAAAAATAGTAAGGGATCCATTGGTAACGAAGAGGTTACAGGATGGACAAGTTTTCCTTTCGTTACAGACTTGTTCTTGTATGGTGGCCCAAGA
Source organism: Montipora capricornis (assembly GCF_036669925.1). NCBI lineage: Eukaryota > Metazoa > Cnidaria > Anthozoa > Scleractinia > Acroporidae > Montipora > Montipora capricornis. The sequence goes on along the minus strand of NC_090894.1, from coordinate 13,925,974 downwards.
AAACGTTTTTATTGGACTGCAGTTGATTCATTTGAGACTTAGAAAAACGTTTATTGTCTTCGCTCGGTGGCCATAGGAAAGAGTTCCATTGGACTCCAATGGATCCACTGGGAGTGGCATCGAATAAATACCACTGGAGTCACAATGGCAACGTTTATTTGAGCACGTGGCCATAAAGGCATTTCTATTTCAACATGGCTGGCATTCTGGACAACTTTGACCGTGTTTCGCGACATTTATACGTATTGAATACTGTTCGAAATATTTTTTAAAGATAAATATATGTTTTATATATTGCTAAAGCCATAAGTTTATTGAGATGTGATTGTTACCAGATAAAACTGAAGATGCACAATATTCGTTAACTTTGAAAGTGCATTGAGAACTGCTGTGCATAACAGCCAAATGTCAATGATAGAAAGAGAACAAAACAAACAAACAAAAAAAACACGTGATAATCGAGAGTCGAACGTCTAATATTAACATAGTTGAAATAGAAACAAAGAAGGTGTGATAATTATAATGTGTTGCGTGCTTGTTTCTTTACACGGTTTGTAAAATCTCGGCTTTAAGAACAAGGTATACACATTGTGTTGCGCGCTTGTTTTTTTCATAACTTATTTCAGATCTTGCTTTAAGAATGAGGCATACACGATGCTGTCTGTCATTTTGACGAAAGAAAGACGAGTATCCTTGGAGAAGACGCAGAATAATACGGAAGTTACGGAACTGTGCACGTGCATATACGAGTGAATTTTTAAACAATAGCAGTAATGAGTTGTCCCTTGTGTATTCAGTAGTTTATCCGGATTAAAAGGCGGTAGATAAGCGTCAGTTTTATAGGTTTGGTCAATAGATCGATGATATATAATTAATTATCATTGAGGGTGCGATGGATAAATATATGTTTCATATATTGCTAAAAACATAAGTTTATTGAGATGTGGCTGTGTTGCCAGATAGAACTGAAGATGCATGATATTCGTTTAAAAGTCCATTGAGAATCGCTGTGCATAACAACCAAAAGTAAATGATAGAAAAAAAATATCGCGTGATAATCGAAAGCCAAACATTTAATTTTGTATCACGCACACGTTTATTAACATAGACGAAATAGAAACAAAAGGAGGTGTGATAATTACAGTGTGTTGCGCGCTTGTTTCTTCACACGGTTTACTTGAAATCTCGCCTTTAAGAACGACGTATTTAACAAATAAAGAAGCCTTGACGGTGCTCTGTTCTGTTGTAAAGCACGCAGGAAGCGGCTAGAGCACTAAAGAAGTGTAGTCGGGAAGCACGAGCCGATAGGCGAGTGTTTCTCCCTACTTCTTGAGTGCTCTAGCCGCTTCCTAAGTGCTTTACAACAGAACAGAGCACAGTCAAGGCTTCTTTATTTGTTTTATGATAAAGAAGAAGTAATTTTCTTCAAAAATTATACTTTATTTTCAAAGCGAGCGCTGCTTGTGGCGAACTGAGGTGTCGTCAGCACAGTGCTTTATACTCTGATAAAGCACGCTAATTTGGACCAATCAGAGGGCTTGTAAGAATGTTTAAAATTATTTGATTGGTTAATGAAACAAAGCCTTGTCAAAACATCAATCAACTGGAAAGTGGCTTGACAGAAATCACACAAAATTCGAATTTATGGAAACACAAGTACCCCAATGTTCGGTTTCAGTCCGTAAAAAACAGCAAAAAGAGGATCTAAATAATTAAGTTCAGTGAAAACCGGCCGAATTGTTGCCCATGAAAACCTGCACGTTTCTGGCATGACAATTGGAAAACAAACTGTTCATTGCTTGCGGCTGGAATCTAAAAACCTGTTGGGAATTTTGTAAATGAAGAACTCCAGCGTGAGGACTTTCTGAGCTTGAAAGAACTGCTGGACCGGGCGACGGCTGGGGGTTTAAAGAGGTGCATTATGGGATTTGTGTAAGTAGTGGATAGGACTCCAGTGGACTCCGATTGACTTCCCCCTCCCAATATGAACAGATATCACTTCCGGTTCCATTTCACGACTAGAGTTATAGTAACTCCAGTGGAATCTAGATTTGACGACTGGAATCTAGTTGAGTGTCTTGGACATGTGTAAGTTTCCGTTAAAGTAATATCCATCGCTGCCATTCAGTGCTGGTAAGGTTAACTGTTTCTGTCCTAGTAAATAGCACTGTCTACTTAAATGATTACATGGTCTGGCAGTCCATACAAAGACAACTTACTGCACCAAAATATATCCCATAGCTTTGATATGCTTGTCACCGTTGTCACCTCCGTACATGGCCTCGTTTCCACACGAATTGGTGATGTCGTGATAACCTCCAGTGCCAAAGCCAAGTCTTGAGTCACAAGAATCGCAGTAGGCCCCTTCGTTACGAACAACGCCAATTCTTACTTTGGAGCTTCCGGTAACGTTACACTGAACATTAAACCCCTCCGCAAGACAAGCACCTGTTTGCAAGGAAGCTTGTGGGCCAATTAGCTTCTTCCATTCAGCCAGGCCAAGTGATACGTTGCGATGTTTCCCATCGGCAATCAGCGAATAGAGAGAATCAGCCCGTTCGTTAATGACTACGAAATTTGGGTGTTGTGCGGCAGAGATCTTCATACCGAGACAGATCTTATTGAAGGATGTGTTCCAGTAAGTTGGTAACTTTGTTTCTTGTGTGTCGAACCCAGTCTGTCCTCCAGGAAGGTTGTAGGATTTCTTGTTGCTCCAAAGACTCGAATTGTAGAGGAACGTTTGCTGTAAAAAACAAGGAAAGAAACTCTAACCAAAAGGATCACACATTCAAGCTACGGTTGAAATGGCGTGTTTGGAGTACGTTAACTCTAGAGAGATCATTTAATTCGGGGCTTCGCACAAGAAAGTGCTCAACCGCACTTATTTGCTGCCTGCATTAGCGGCCAGCGACAACATTAGCTTTGGTGGTTGTAAAAGGAAGGAATTTCCCTCTTCGAATCAGAATAGACAATAAAAACAACAATAGTCACAGGGTGAAATAAGGAGTTTCCGTCATTCGGAAAAATGACGGAAACACGATACTTCAACTTTCCGTTATGTTTCCGCAGGGCGGATACAACGGGAAACTCGATAGAGAAAAACGATCATAATGTTTCGCGTTTCCGCAGCGTTTCCGCTGACTGAAACGCGTACGGGTGTTTCATTAGTGTTTCCGCAAAACGGATTCGCTCAGAAAATCGAGATCTTTTCCAAGGGGCTTTCCTCTTTCGGCAAAATGAAATGGCGCCAGTTCAGCGTACAGGTTTACAACTGAATTTGCGCTCTAAACAATACCTGGACAATTGTTTTGCATCATGCAAATTCACGTGACGCCTAGGGGTATATGATGTGATAAAATTACTCCCATCTTCCTAGTCAATGACCCTCAAATGTAAAGGGTGGGCTGAATTCAGTAAATAACTTTGGAGTCACGCGTATACCGCTCGCGCAACGTTGTTTTAAATCACGCGTTACAACATCAACCCTACTTATAACTGATGAAGGCTTAAGAATTAACCCAAACGTTAGCCAAAACGTCCTAAAGAACCACCCACACGTATATATTACAAGTCAGTTACAAACATTAACATTTTCAACAAGGTATAACAAAGTTCTACTTTATAGTGTCTCCTTGATCTTTGTTTCAAAAACCTTTGACATGGGAGACCCAGGGGCAGTTAGTCAAAACCGGACGAAGGAATCACTAGCATTATCAGGACTGGCAAAGGTCGTCCCGTCCTGGCTGGCTTCCCAGGGGTTACCGAGAATGAAATCATTTGTAATACTTGCAGCTTCTACAAGCCTCGCAAATATCTTTCCAAGTTTCAATTGAAATGCAAAAATACAGACGGAGTAATACTGGGCCGCAAAAAGATATATCGGAGTCAAATAAAGAGGACACACGATTATAGTGTCAATGTTCTGATGCTTCTTATTTATGGCAATTAATCGCCAAATGAAAATGATACAATCTTCTCGAAACGCTATCTGAAGAACACCAATATTGCTTCGCTTAAACTGTAACTTCCACATTCACTTAGTCTTCACTTCGACACGAGGATCAGTTTATTGACCTTTGAAACCTTGTCCCATTTTGTCCTTACTGCGCATGATTGCCTCGTTTTTGAACCAAGGTCAATTATAATTGCGCGCCTTTTGAATCTTGCTATTTCGCTCTTCGGTCGTTCTCTTGAAGTCCTTCGGTTTCGGCAAAAGATAAAATGGTTTCACGGGAAGGTTGCCCAAGTACTAGCAATGCTCAAGTACAGCAAGAAGTGACCCCAAATCCCATGGAAGCCGTTTTGAAAGAGCTGGCTGAACTGAGAGCTTAACGATCGTTTGGACGCAATGTGCAAATCGAAGAGTCTCTTCAGTTCCAAACAGCGCTCGTCGGTTGATCCAAGTTGTTCCGTAAGTACTGAATTGTAGTTTGCTGCATTCTTATTGTTTTCAGTCTCGGTCAAATTAAGTGAACTCCACAGAGTCCTTCGTACAAAACTTGTAACTGCATGCGTTGTAATCAATATATAGTTTTACCAAGAAAGTTTATTGTTACATTATGATTACAGTACTGTACCGAGAAAAATCTTACCGAGTAAGAGTTTAATACAGCGATTGTGAAATTAATGTATTTTCATAAGAATTGTGAACGAAGATGTCACCTTAGTTCTTCTGCGGCAAAGTTTATATATGTATGTTGAGGTTTAGAGTTACATGTGTTCCTATTTAAAGTTAAGCCAGTTTGTAGCATTTCTGCGAACAAGTACTTGTATGACTCTTTTTAATCTCCTACGCGTTTCGTGGTGGGCCATCCACCCCGCAAGAGAGCTTGCTCCCAGGCTAATGCAGGAGATGCCGCTTAGGAGAAACTAAATTTGAAAAATTTCCTGGGCGGCATTCTCCCATTCCTCCCTCGAGGCTCGCGCCTTTGAAGCTAAAAAACACTCCCTATTTTCCTTCAAAAGTGGTTAGAATCTATGGGACTCCTGCACCTCTCATTCACTTAAAGGTATGGTGGACACTTACTTACTTAAAATGACTGAGATCTCGAGAAAGCCAACAATGGTGATTTTCTTGTTGCATTTATTTAAAAGGACGCTGTCAGAAAGACCTACAGAGAATTGAGGAAACAGAGGGAGGATTTTGCAGGCTTTCTGACAAGTGCCAGGTTGGTAAATATTTATTAAATATTTTTTAAACTACTGCCCGGTTAAAAAGGCTGGTAGTAATAAAGCAAATGTTGATATTACTGTCGTCCGCTACTATCAAATGGTGAAGGAGCTAATGATCACGTGGAAGACCCAAGAGCAACACAGCGGATGCTCCCTTGTCTATGCTATACAAAATCACAAATACAGTAATCTTTCAGAAATAAACCGTGGTGGGAACCAATGTTCACCATCTTGCAGAAGCCGATGCAAACATGAATACTCATTTGTACCAATTTCTATCTCAACTATGTCACATACAAATGAATGAAGGGGGTAGTTTTTAAAGAAACTATGACGAAGGGCTAACGCTCGAAACGTCAGCTTTTAGAATCTCTGTACGGTGGCCAATTTACTTTGTCAACTCCGTTGATAAAACCAAATTTTTGTATGTCACATACAGCTGTCCTGGACTATTGTTAGTGGAATTCTCAGCTCTTTCTTTTTTGGTTTTTCTTTCCTTTTTTTTGTCTGACCACTTCCGGATGATAATAATTATTCTTGTATGAGGAGGCAACCGTATTGGAAATAACTGTAATTAAATACACCTCTCTCTCTTTCTCATTGTGGTATAAGTAGTCCCAAATTTCTTTGGGTGGGCTGTGCTAAAGCTGCATAATATATCTCCCAGACAACAAAATAACACTTTCGTCAATGCTGTGCAATTTTCAAAGTGAAAATATCTCATGAATTTATTCATTAGGTCATGCAAATTGTACGATGTATAGAGAGTTTCAAAGAGAGTTGTGACTTAACAATTGGCTTTCATTGACAAAAGTCGGGCCGCTTATCTTAGAGTGGGCTGTGCAAAAGCTGCTTATCCATCTTTGAGTGGACAAAATGGCACTTTTGTCAATGAAGTAGGATTTCCTTGAGGTTAGGCTATGCCAATTACAGTACAGTATATTGGCAACTGAGTTTCCAAGAGAGGTTTGACTTAACAATAATTGGCTTTCATTGACAAAAGTCAGGCTGCCCATCTCTGCGTGGGCTGTGCCAAAGCTTTTTATCCGTCTTTGAGTGGACAAAATGGCACTTTTGTCAATGATGTCCAAATTTCATTTTGAACGTATGATTAGTTTTTGTTGTGGTTAGGTTATGTAAATTACATTGCTCACTGACTTTCAAAGAGAGTTGTGACTTAACAATAATTGGCTTTCATTGACAAAAGTCAGGCTGCCCATCTTGGAGTGGGCTGTGCCAAAGCTGTTTATCCATCTTTGAGTGGACAAAATGGCACTTTTGTCAATGATGTCCAAATTTCATTTTAAACGCATGATTCCGTTGAGGCTGGGTTATGCAAATTACATTGCTCACTGAGTTTCCAATAGAGGTTTGACTTAACAATAATTGGCTTTCATTGACAAAAGTCAGGCTGCCCATCTTGGAGTGGGCTGTGCCAAAGCTGTTTATCCATCTTTGAGTGGACAAAATGGCACTTTTGTCAATGATGTCCAAATGTCATTTTGAACGTATGATTAATTTTTGTTGTGGTTAGGTTATGTAAATTACATTGCTCACTGAGTTTCAACGAGAGTTGTGACTTAAGAATAATTGGCTTTCATTGACAAAAGTCAGGCTGCCCATCTTGGAGTGGGCTGTGCCAAAGCTGTTTATCCATCTTTAAGTGGACAAAATGGCACTTTTGTCAATGATGTCCAAATTTCATTTTAAACGTATGATTCCGTTGAGGTTGGGTTATGCAAATTACATTGCTCACTGAGTTTCAAAGAGAGGTTTGACTTAACAATAACTGGCTTTCATTGACAAAAGTCAGGCTGCCCATCTTGGAGTGGGCTGTGCCAAAGCTGTTTATCCATCTTTGAGTGGACAAAATGGCACTTTTGTCAATGATGTCCAAATTTCATTTTAAACGTATGATTCCGTTGAGGTTGGGTTATGCAAATTACATTGCTCACTGAGTTTCAAAGAGAGGTTTGACTTAACAATAATTGGCTTTCATTGACAAAAGTCAGGCTGCCCATCTTGGAGTGGGCTGTGCCAAAGCTGTTTATCCATCTTTGAGTGGACAAAATGACACTTTTGTCAATGATGTCCAAATTTCATTTTAAACGTTTGATTCCATTGAGGTTGGGTTATGCAAATTACATTGCTCACTGAGTTTCAAAGAGAGGTTTGACTTAACAATAATTGGCTTTCATTGACAAAAGTCAGGCTGCCCATCTTGGAGTGGGCTGTGCCAAAGCTGTTTATCCATCTTTGAGTGGACAAAATGGCACTTTTGTCAATGATGTCCAAATTTCATTTTGAACGTATGATTAATTTTCGTTGTGGTTAGGTTATGTAAATTACATTGCTCACTGAGTTTCAAAGAGAGTTGTGACTTAAGAATAATTGGCTTTCATTGACAAAAGTCAGGCTGCCCATCTTGGAGTGGGCTGTGCCAAAGCTGTTTATCCATCTTTGAGTGGACAAAATGGCACTTTCGTCAATGATGTCCAAAATTTCATTTTGCACATATGATTTTGTTGTGGTTTATAGATTATGTAAATTATATTGCTCACTGAGTTTCAAAGAGAGTTGCACATGACTTAACAATAATTGGCTTTCATTGACAAAAGTCAGGCTGCCCATCTTGGAGTGGGCTGTGCCAAAGCTGTTTATCCATCTTTGAGTGGACAAAATGGCATTTTTGTCAATGATGTCCAAATTTCATTTTAAACGTATGATTCCGTTGAGGTTGGGTTATGCAAATTACATTGCTCACTGAGTTTCAAAGAGAGGTTTGACTTAACAATAATTGGCTTTTATTGACAAAAGTCAGGCTGCCCATCTTGGAGTGGGCTGTGCCAAAGCTGTTTATCCATCTTTGAGTGGACAAAATGGCACTTTTGTCAATGATGTCCAAATTTCATTTTGAACGTATGATTAATTTTTGTTGTGGTTAGGTTATGTAAATTACATTGCTCACTGAGTTTCAAAGAGAGTTGTGACTTAACAATAATTGGCTTTCATTGACAAAAGTCAGGCTGCCCATCTTGGAGTGGGTTGTGCCAAAGCTGTTTATCCATCTTTGAGTGAACAAAATGGCACTTTTGTCAATGATGTCCAAATTTCATTTTGAACGTATGATTAATTTTTGTTGTGGTTAGGTTATGTAAATTATATTGCTCACTGAGTTTCAACGAGAGTTGTGACTTAACAATAATTGGCTTTCATTGACAAAAGTCAGGCTGCCCATCTTGGAGTGGGCTGTGCCAAAGCTGTTTATCCATCTTTGAGTGGACAAAGTGGCACTTTTGTCAATGATGTCAAAATGTTATTTTGAAAGCATGATTTTACATTGCTGAGATTATGCAATTTAAGTTTTTATCTGTTATTGAATTTCAAAGAGAGTTGTGACTTTACAATTGGCTTTCATTGACAGAGTTAGAGTAGTGCGTGAGCTGTTAATCCCTCTTTGAGAGTTAAAATAGCAATTTGGTCAATTGTGTTAAAATGTCATTTTGAAAATATTATTTCATGACCTTGGTTTAAGATAATGATTCTCTACTTCTAGCAAGCATAATACATCTTACAAAGCACGTTGCACTGTACATGTACTACATATGTAAATTTACTTCCAATGATGACACCCTCTAGCTAAGAGATGCCACCTAGGTGGAAATTACCTTACCTGCATGTTCATTTTAATTTTAATCATTTGATTTGCTTTGTCTTAAACCCTTGAGATATGACCATGAAGGGAACAAGAAGATTGAGGAAATTATTGTCAAAGAAATCAGAGGAAATTAATTTTTGGGAAGGAAAAATGGGTCAAGGCAGAGATAAAAGGTACAGTTCATATTAACACATTGCATTTTTGTGCAGTACCTCTCCAGGGTATTGTAAATCCTATGTCAGTCAGGTATAACAAAACAGAAGGCAATAGTCTGTCAAACTGACCTTCCTTAGAATACAAAAGAGCATATGAATTGTGAGTAAAACCATATCTTCACACCAATTATTGCTTCCATTCTTTTGGCAATGTAAAAAGGATGTTATTTTCTTATCTTCCTCTTCCCCACTGTTACAGCTGTTAGAAGTCATGGTACATTGTATCATGGTTCTGTACCTTTTTTGAGAAGGCCTATAGATGGTTTAAAATTCCACGGTGATGGGAAAAATAAATAATATTCCGTATTGGTTTTACGCCCAATATAGAAGAGATTCAAGAGATTAAAGATAGTTAACCAGCTCAACAAAATGCTCTATATAGCATGAATTGTTGAAAGCTTACCGTAATTAACACATGGTTGATCCACGTTAAAGGGGCAGTTTACCAATACTGGAGAAGCCTCGGTGATAATGAGGTGAGAAAAAGCAAAGGGAAATTGGAAGACTACCGGATTGCAACAAGACATCGCCTCAGGGTTCAAAGGGTGTGTGCCATGTAAATGTAGAATTGGTGTTGGCAAATCAGTTGATGTAATTTCTATTGATAGCAACAAGGGCAATATAGTGTGTCTGTGATTGAAATAATAATCATGAGAAGACAAATGGCTTGCACAGATACATGTCCAGGATTGACCCTAATTAGATGCACACCGATTTCATTAAACCTCATGAAGCGTCCCTTTGGTCTTCGCCCCAACTTCAGCACCACTCTGACTCAAGTCTAAGACTGCAGACAGTTAACATCATAAAGTGTCCCATACACTCTTATCTTCAAATAAAGATACACAGCAGTAGTTACCCTAACCTTAAAATGACGCTAACCCTAACTTTTATCTTAAAAAGATAGAAAATGCTTATACTTAACGGGAAATTTCGTGTTGGAAGTCAAAATTCGACGTGCATTTCATTAGGGTCAATTCTGGACATAAGTGGATTTGCATGGCAAAGGTGGTCTTGAATTGCTTTGGTCTTGGATTGGTGACAAAGAGTAAAATAATGGAAATGCACTATCCATTTATACAAAATGTATAGAAGTATCTTATAATCAATAATTATTGTCCATCGCATGGTAGTGCAACCAATCCCTTCTATGGTATTTTAAGACAGGTTGTTCATGCTACTGTTTTTTTTTTCATCTCATGTTTTTGTATAAAGTAAGAAAATGATTTTGCTCGAGTGTTTCATCTGATAGTTATCTTTTGTTGGGTTTTTAGAAATTGAATTATCGACTAGAAATTGTGGAAAAAGCAGCACTCTCCACACAGGACAAGGACAGAGCAAGAGATTTGCTAAAACTAAACAATGCTGTTGAGTTTATGTCATCAGAGGAGAGTGATGAAGATGGAGGACAAACAAGTGGAGCTTCTGCAAGGGATGTGAAACCGCTACAGTGGGAAAGGAGCAAATTACGCAATATTAAAGCAGTCTTGGATGCCACTTACAAGGCTGGTATGAGCAAGAGGCAGCAAAGAACGGCAGCAAAAGTCACAAGAGTGGCTGGTCAAAATAGGTCAAGCAGACCTCTGCCACAAAACTGCCCTTCCTGGGCTGGGCGATTGACCCAGAGTTAAAAGTCTCCTTAGTTATTATTTATTTTCTTTTTTCATTTCATTGTACTCTTAACTCTGCAACACAGTAAAGCTGTTTGCTGTTTTTCAACTCAAATATCTGCTGGCATATTGAAGCAGAGTAAGGGCAAGGTAATGCAACAGTGTTTGTAATGGTTGCTATGCTGCAGCACAGTAACTTTAGCGTGGTTCCTGGTAGCCATAGATGCAAGAAGAATAGGTTTTTCCACTTTTACAGTTCACTGTACAGATGTCAACTCAGTACTTTAGACCATTTCTTATTATTGTAATATTTGGTTTCAATGAATTGACGTCAAGTCTGGGAAGAAGAGGACATTTGCAGGAAGGCATCATTTGACTAGAATTACCACAATTAATTCTGTTTTTCCTCACTTATTCAAGTTTCAAATCCTAATGGGGTTAAAACAACAATAGTGCTAATTACCATGAGGAAAGCAAGGTCAGAATGATTCTGATACCGTGACTTGTATAAAAAAAATGTCGTCGTGTAAATATCCTCTAAAGTTAAGGGAGCCAAGCCTTTGTTTTATTCATATGCCCAGATGAATATTAATAATATATGCATTAGTTGGTCAATCATCGTAGTAAAATGATGACTACTTAGTTATGGGGAAGACCATTGAAGTGGAAATTTATTTCCTATAACTGAGCATTGTGTTAACCAACCAATAGAGGTTGTAAGGCTGCTACGTTATATGAGTTACAATCGCATCAGTTTAAGGACGGTGCCTACTAATTAAAGATATTTTTGCCCCGGTGTGTGATTATGCAGGAAATGTAGATCTTAACAAGTGTTATTGAAATCCAAAAAGAAAACTGGGGGTAACCAGGATTTTTCAAAGATAATTCATGAATAATATTTGTAAAGAGCGTTAAAATACAAAGCAATGTATGGCGTTCTTTCTCAAAATGAAGCTTAGTTATTTCTCAAAAATGCATGGTTACCTCCAATTTTCTTTTTGGTTACCAAGAGTACTTACTAAGATCTACATGTGCTTTCTCCGGATAGTATTAAACCGCGCAAAAATATCCCTCTTTTAGTAAGCATCACCGATAGGAAATCCGAGTATCTGGAGATGCGCAGAACGTATGCGCAATAACAATAGTAGGCACCGTCCTTAAGGCATTATTTTATGTCCATTCTGCACTGTGCTCTATCAAATGCGTGTAGACATGTCAGTAATCGCTTTAAGTATCCTTTGGACAATCGAAACAATTTGATAAAAGAACAATCAAAACAATTGGATAAAAGAATCGTCTTGCTATTTTTAATGTAAACGATAAGCAAAGTCTAAAACAAAAAGCAAAGAAATGATAGGACAGACAAAGGAATTCAAGCCTGGATGAAAGTTTGTTGACGAGACTTTCATCGATAAAACTTAAGTAGGGAGTGTGTATTGTAAACAAAATTCGAAAAACCTCGAGCAATATTTGGAATTAAAAGGTATGAGTGATTTCTTCATTCTCGAAATTGGACAAGCCATTTAGCTGCGAAAAATAGAGCATTTAACTATTGTATGAAATTGCTATTTATTATATTTTGATTATCGATTTATATGTACAGAAAATGAAAGATAATAGAGTAAATGATACTGATCATACCTATTTTTAATTCAGATAAAATACTATTGAATCAGAATTTTTAAAGATTTCGGAAGTAAAGGCAAGAAAGTTTTAATTCATTATGACTAGAATTTTTACAATTTTATCAAAGTAGTTTATTATATGCTGTTGTCATTTGATAAAACGCCTTCTTGATAACCTGATAATAAAGCATAACCTTGAATGAACTGAGTGTGCATATGCTGTGGGTCTAATGATGTTTGCCAAGTGTTACCTTCCTTGCTTTTACGTAATGTGAGGTTTAGCTACGCGTTATTGTAGAGTTCAATACCGTACGATCATGACAAGGAAGCCCCTTTCAAAGTTAGTGGCTTAACTCGCTTTCTAGGCCTCTTTCCACTAAATGCTTCTCCAGGAAGAGCCAACCGTCCGATTGAAAATTAAGGTTAAGTTTCCGAACCGCAGAAATTCAGCGGATAATCGTGTGTCCATCGTATTTACGAGTTACGGAAACATGACGGTTGTTAGTAATTCCGTGGTCACGGAAACTTCGCGGATACACGAGTTTAAGGAATGCGTTTCCGCGAAGCCGCAGTCGCGGAAAAGTAACGTACACACGTGTTTCCCGCTTCGGTTATCTGAATTTCCGTTAGCGGAAATTCAAGATTCCGTAAGGAATCCGTTACTAAAACACATACGTAAACGCTTGTTTTCACCCTGTGAGTCAAAGCACCTTATTAGATGCACGTCCAATGTTGAAATCGAACATGATGTGTCCCTTTAAGGTGATTCCTCAGAAAAAAAAGTTGTCGAACGATTTCTTGAGGCTTTCCCTAAATGTTCCGTACTAATCACTGTTTTGAGAGCTACAATAAGGATATGTCACCGTGCTTGCTTAAGAGATATAATGTGCCAATGTTACCCCACTGATGCCTGTACTGATATTGATCACGCCCGTTATTTCATCGGCTCAGGGTACATTTTGCGGTAGCTAAATGAGAGGGTTTTTAAAGTAACACTTGAAAAAACACCTGATAGGTAGAAAGTCTAGAGCATATGGCACACTGTCTTTAATATATAGAGCTCATGACGACTACAAACTTTACTTCAAAAGCGCGGTTTGTAATTGTTACAAATATTCTTTCTTTATTCGTATTGTAAGGAAATGGAACGAATAACCAGGATATATTGTACACGCCGAATCATTACCAGTTTTTAAGAGTAGGCTTATAATTTATTTGAATATTTATCGAATTAGCACTGGTAGCTATCAAATTTATCTAGTTATCGAAACTTTCGTATGTGTTTTAGTTTAGGGAAATTATTTTTATACAGGGTTTACCTCATGACTTTCCTTTTCAGGAAGTTTTTGTATTTGTGTTGTAGTCTTCTGAATAAAAAGTTATGTTAGGTTATGTTATGTTAGGTTAGGTTAGGTTAGGTTAGGTTATGTTAGGTTAGGTTAGGTTATGTTATGTTATGTTATGTTATGTTATGTTATGTTATGTTATGTTATGTTAGGTTATGTTATGTTATGTTATGTTATGTTATGTGATGTGATGTTATGTTTACCAAGAGAAAATGAGGGGACAGAGAAGGAGCCTCATGGCGTTGGCCGGGATATGTCATGTCCACGAAAGTTATTTTTAGACGAACGAAAGTCTTTGTTCTAACGGAAGTCTGTCTTCCGAGACGTCCGCATGCACAAACGTCAAGTCCACTTCGTCCGCCATTACATGAAATCTTTGCTTTTTGTTCAAACATCAGACCGAGGTTGACCTGCAATCGGACGTCTCGGTTATTGTGGGTTGGGGCGCTTGCCTTGAAATCCCGAGGTCCTGAGGTCCACACCCGTTCTGACCACTGGATGTACCTACAATCACTGTCATAAGTCGTTGGAACACCCACCCCCTTTCCCCGTTCAATGTTGCATAGTGCAATGCACCCAAACTAACTGTTCAGTACGTTTTAGTTTCTAAGCACCAAACTAACTGTTCAGTACGTTTTAGTTTCTAAGCGCAATGCACCCAAACTAACTGTTCAGTACGTTTTAGTTTCTAAGCAACATTGAAAGGTGGGAGGAGAGGGAGGGATGCTCGATTAATCCCGTCGGTGTACCAACATTGTGTCACTGATTGTACTTCACCTTCCCAGGTGCACTTGTAAATAGCCAACTAGTTTGCTCCTCGAAAAAGCTAATGTTTTGTTCTGTCCGTTTCATTGGCCATTTGGAGTAGTGATTGGCTGATTCCGATCTACTTTAAAAAACGAAAACGACGATTGGAATTTAACTTCAATTCAGAGTTTCTATGATTTTGGCCCTCTCAGAGATGCGTCTGAGTTCGCACGCTGGCATGCTTGTAAAAATGATTAGCGATCCGTGGAACAAATGCAGGTTGGAGTAAATCACAAAATACATGTAATACCTTGTTTCCATCAATCTTCACGACCGGTGTCCATCCTCCAGCTCCGCATCCGAAATCTCCAAAGTGACACAAGACGGAAGTTAGTGCAGAGTCCAAGTGAAGTGTGGTAAGCACGCTTGTGTTAAATCTGTAAATTGGACAGTTAAACACGCTAATTTGAGTTATATTGAGTTCATAAATATTAAGTAGTAACTTAAGTTACTCCAGTAAGGGTTTGGAATATACGCTGTGTAAAGCTGATATAAGAAAATTAAATGCCACACGAGGTTTTGTTCGATGTTTACGAGTAACTATGAACTTGGAACATGCGCATGCAAATTTCCGCCTTAACCCCTGGGAAATGATCGCTTCGTCAGTGAATTTATACTACAGACCCAAGTGGTTCGAAGGGTAGATAGCGCTATCTACTGGATAAATCACTTTATTATATAGATACTGATGAAATACCAGGATTTCTCCTTTTACTAAAAAATCATATCTTCACCGCGCGCAGTGAACGTATCATTTTTATCTTTCACATGTGAGGATATAGCTGTCGTCATGGTAACGAACACGATTAGCCAATAAAAAGCGAGCTTCCTCTTCATTGTACGATACTTTTGTGCTTTAATATAATTCTTCTCTACTACATTAACATTTTTATTGCAAATTTTTTATTATCATGATTTGTTTTTCATAACTTTCATATCTTGTTTCATGTTACACAACATGCGTGTTTTAGTGGTTGGTGAACACTTTTTCATCATTTCGAAAATGAATAAAACAAGTTGTTGTAAATCTAGACATTTCATCAATATCTATATAATAAACAGAACATTACATGGCCGCTTGGGGATACGAACTTTATCTTCTCGTGCTGAAAGTATCTCTCACTCGTTCGCTTCGCTCACTCGTGAGAGATACTTTCAGCACTCGAAGATAAAATTCGTATCCCCGCGCGGCCATGTAATATCCTCTATATCCACTGGATAACTCAATTGGTTTTGCTTGTGTTTATCCTCTGGATATTGATTTATCCGGTGGATGGCGTTATCGATCTTTTGAACAACCGAGGCCAGTACTCCAATTACTTAGTCGGCATTTATGAATACCGTCTATAGTCGGTCATTTTTGTTCTGATTTGAAGGCCCTTTGTCAAGCGTGCGTGGTCGCCATAGTAACATAATTTAGGGACTTTATGAAACTGAGCTGCTCTCGACCAATCAAAATAGAGTGGTTTCTTAAGTCTTTAGGGAAAATATGCAATGTACTCACTTGTCCTTTTTATCAGCTTCGAACAGGGCTTTGCATGAGGGAGCTGAAAGAGAAACAAAAACGATTAGTCCAGGAGCGATTTAACCAGGTCCCTTTCAAAATAACAGAGGAAAAAATTAATGGTAATATACAACAGAAAAACTTGCTACTTGATCAACACTTTCAGCACCAAACATGTCATTCAAATGAAGACAGGTGCTGGCGCAAACTGCTTGGTACGTAACCACCAGCACCTCGATTTAAGCGACATCAAATACTGACCGATAGCTATTTCGCAGTGATCTCCCGTGAAGCCGATCTTACAGTTGCAGTGGAAACCTTTATTTTTCACGTCTGGTAAACATGTACCTCCGTTTTGGCAAGATGAAGAGGCACATTGGTTCTGAAATACAAAAAAAAAATTGTCTTTTAGACATTACGCAAAATCGTTTAACTTCGACATAATGAGTTTCGATTATTCTTTCTGTAGTTCTAGAACTTGTTTTTATTTTTTTTATACGCATCAATGCTATTAGTCGTTGACATGCGCATGCTGAGATACGAGTATTGTCATGCCAAGCTTTGATAGCGGTCACGTGGTCACAAGTGCTTGGTGAACCGAGCCAGAGTTGTTAGCAAATGAAATAGAGGCCGTCGACCTGCTGCTTTCATGTCAGGATACACACAACTTTCTTTAGACGTTATTGCAATTAAACTAGACGCTCCAAGAGCGTAAACTGGCTTGCCTTTTGTACCTGTTTGTCCTCCTCAAATTTTCGTACTCATTCTCAAACACCCTAACAAGTTATAAGTCAGGAAACGAAACACTATTTATTTTTAAAATAGCTCCACGTTTGTAAATAATCATTGCATGAATTAAATTTGGTCAAGAATAGGCTTTTGTACATTATACTTTTACTTTGCCACTAAAATGTCCATTTTAATGCTCCTTCCTGCTAAAATGCTTGGTCTCCCCCAAAAGGTCGCCAAAATACACAGTAAATGCTCATTATACGTAGGCTGATAGGGTTGTTTTTGAAATTTCATTTCTTTTTTTTTAATTTCAACATTTCAACACAAATAAAGGCTCAGCCTCACAAAAACTAAAAAAATATAATTTAATAATGTCATTTAATTCAATTCTTGAGCTCTATATGGGTATATTTTGTTTAAAGATGTACTAAAACGCCATGCGCGTTAGAATGACTTCCGACGCCATTGCCGGTTAAGTTAATGATTCTACTGTGTGAATCAGAGAAATCTACGCATTTCCCACTACTGTTTCGATCCTAAGAAAATAAGCGCAGAAGGCTCTATGCACAAAGACACCACTTAGCAGGGGAGTGACAGGCAAGACTTTTACTGGCACGGAAAAAAAACGAAAAAAAATAAAAACGAGATGCTTCCGTGAAGCATACACTGGGTTGCCTGTGGTACGTGTTAGAGAAAATCAGAAGGCACTGAATTGTGTGGTATTGAACTACAGTATTCCAGTCTCTAAAGAATAACAAATAAAAAAGAAGCGAGAAACGTTGGCTTCTGGGCTGACATGTTGATAATTTCCAAGTTCCCTGCCCTCTGAGCATCTGACATCTCTGTTATACTAAAATCTGCTGAAGTTAAACCATGACCGGCGGGGTTAGTGTCTGGATGGGAGATCAAAACAATATACCCCTCAAAACAGAAGCATCGGACCGAAAATACTATTAACGTGAACAAATGCGAACTCAGCAAGGTACAGATTTTGTTAGCTTGCTTTATGCAAAACAAATATTGATGCAAAAGTATAACTATTGATACACAGTTTTTAGAAAGAGCAGAAGGAAGTTTCCTGGACGGTCGATCGAGAATAAAATATTTACGACATGAAAACAACATTAATTTTGAACCGTGAATATAGAATATATAAAAAGTTACGATCAGCGACAAACATTTTGGGAGATTTGTGCTACGTTCAAGTAAATCGCAAAATCGAAAGTGACATGGCCGGAATTGAGCGGGCGCCGTGATTAAGTTACCGCGGCATGTTTACTCGCCAAACTACACTCGTGATAAAATTTTGGAAATTATCAGCTCACTTTGATTTCGGCTCGACGGGCGATAGATTGTTGTCGAAGTCCATTACTCGTCGCTTTTACGATTCCAGGTATGTGTTTTCACCGCCTGCCTAGTTTATCCAACTGACTTTCCATTATTGAGCTCCATAAGGGTATATTTTGTTTAAAGATCCACTAAAACGCCCTTCGCGTTACATGAGTTTCGACGCCATTGCAGGTTAAGTTTATCATTCCACTGTGTCCACCAGAGAAATCTACGCATTTCCATTACCCTCTCTATCCTAAGAAAATGCGAGCAGAAGGCTCCATGCACAAAGATACCACTTAGCAGGTGAGTGACAGGCAAGACTTTTACCAACACGGAAAAAACGACGAAATGAAACGCAGATTCCGATTGGGTTTGCCATACTGGCAACTCAGTAAAAATAAAACCAACAAATGAAACGCAGTTTCCGACTGGGCTTGGCAACCCAGTAATAAACGCTAAGCTGCACAAAAACGTATATATAGAGCACAAATAAAGTATAATAATTTAACAATGTATGGCATTTGATATTTAAGTGGAAGTTAATCGTTGTTGTTGTATTGCAAGATAAGTGATGTTTAAATGTAATGTTCTAAGGATTGTTCTTGTCGATTTTGTTGTGAAAAAATATTTTACCTTTCATTTTCTCTGAAAAATCTTTTTTGGGAAAATGCCACTAAAATGCTCGAATAATGCTTAACGTTTTTGCCTTAATAAAATGCTCAAAGAAATGCCAGGATAATGTACAAAAGCCTTGTCAATAACGCAAAAATTCACCTAAATGAGCCTTAGATAAGCTTAAAGAAATATTGTTGGCTTCCCAAATGAACTTCATTTTACAACAGATCGGAAGGACCAAAACAGCAAGAATTCCTGTCATCGATCGTTTTGAAAACCGTGACTGCTCTTATATCAAATTTCAAATCACTTCTGCAAATTAGTTAATATTTACACAACACGATGAATCAGCAGATGGAGAAAATCTCACAAAAACCTCTTTCAGCCAAAAAAAATATTGAAAGCAACAACAAATTAGCTATTAGAGGCAAAAAACCTTCTTATTTCATTCCGTGCGTGTGAACAAGCAACACACACACCAGAATGACAAAGCAGCAAGAATTCCTGTCGTCGTTATGAAAACCGCTCCCATATCAAATTTCAACCCACGTATGCAAATTTGTTAATATTTACACAGGGTTCGAAATTAACAGGCATCCAGTCGTCAGAGACGACCAGAATTTGACCCTGACAACCAGTAATTACATATTCAACTTGTAGTTGAATACAGAATAATAGACCGTATTCGTAGCGTAGCGTTTTTCCTGACCTATCCATGTATTTTGAGAAATAACTTTTTTGAATTTGCCGCGCTAATTAAAGGTCGTTTGCGGGCCGTTTGCGGGAAACAAGACTCAAAGTTTTGAAAACGCCTCCCCGTTCCCTTATCCTCATTTTCTTTGGCATCAATTCCACAAAATTAAGGTTACACTTCCCATGATACATTGCAAGCCTGAAGAAGTATAATCTCACGTGAATAGATTATGCTTGGAAGTGCGTGATATTTATTGGTGGCAAGAGGTGAAACGAAAGCTTTCGTCAATTATAAAGGCAAATACTGAATTGTTATTGACGTTTACCACGACAACGAATGGCGCGAAAGTGGTTCTAAAAATAGATAGATCAGGAAAAACGCTACTTCATAGAAACAAAGTGGGAGATGGAGTCTCCTACTGATGGACTCTAGTATAGGTTCAACAAATGTTTTGTTCACCAGGCCACCCGGTTAGAAGAGAAGCTTAAATTCCATATACGAAATTTAAGGAATTGTCTCTTAAAAATAGTGTTCACGTGACGTCACTGCGGCCATGTTGGTGTCCCCAACTAATCCTCCGGGAATTGAGCTCTAGTATCATGCAAACGGTTTCTTTTATCTCGGTGGAAACCAAGGTTGATGAATTACTCTTCAGTTATTGTGCATTTTTTGTACCAAATTTCGGAAAAATCTTCAAGATTCCATTCAAATCTCGGAAGCTCCAATGAGGAATTTGGATTTTCATTTCAGTCTCGTCGATACTGGTCACGCGTGACATAGCTCAACTGTAACATGCACGTTTGCAGTGTGAGTTACAGACGAAAGGAAGAAGTGATCGTCGCACATAACTGGACAATTTAAGCAATTGTCTTTTATAGACACCTGAAAAAGTCAGTTGGCCCCAACGGGATACGACCTCGTGACCTCTGAGATGCCGGTGCAATGCTCTGACAACTGAGCCATGAAGACATTCAGTTCGAAGCACCTGCTCCCAAATTAAGATAATTTCTTGGATCACTTTTCCCTTTCGTAAATCTCACCTGAACAGAGAGGTGATGTGAAGTTGCGTTGATCCTTAATTCGTCGGGGTCTCTGTATCGATCAGAAGACAGCAACTCGCACCAGAGCTTGCCATCAGATGCTCTTGATGCAGCCATGTTGAAAGACAGGCAAGAGGGATGACTCAGACATTCAAAAGTGCAGTCAAAGACATCGGCAACCGTGTGTGTACCAACTCTTGGCACATTCAGATAATGTGAGTCGTCTTTTACGAACACATCTTGTGGCACATCGGGGTGATACCATGTATGTAATCCTGTAGCACGTAATAGCACGCAAATTATAGAATTTTTTTTCTGGGGGCGACAATCATATCATTCGCTATTTCCCCCATCCCATAATGCAATAGGTTTTAGGGGGTTCTTTGCATAAATACAATACAAGTTATTTACTCTCGGGAGTGTATCATGCTTCAGTGAACGAGGATATCCATTGTTTTAATGCAAATAACCCTCAAAATAAACTGTGTTATGGGATTGGTGAAAATAGCGAAAAAAATTAAGCTGTTATCTCTTCGCCAGGCTCTGCGCCAAATATATATACTCTAAATACTGCAGGAAGGTCTAGTTTCATGCATTACAATAGCGATATTCATTGTTTATAAACAATTCTTTTGACATTTAAATTTTGCCAAAGACAAAATAGCCTTTGTTTCGACAGCCGATAGATCTCTGGTTGGCACATTAATGACAACCTGGAATAAGTTACGTAACGGTGAGTATCGCTATACGATACAGTTTTTTTTTAATTGTCCCATCCACGTGGGGATTTTCTAAAAGTATTTTCAATTTATAAACATGAATAAAAGATTAGAAAGTCCGATGCACTAAAACGGGATAAAATGAAACGGCTTAACATAATCTAATTCGCTACTTGCACAATCCCATAATGCAATACGTTTAGGGGGGTTTCTTACATAAAAACAACAGTAGTTTTTTACTTATGGGACTTCAGTGAACTAGATATCTATTGTTTGAATGCAAATAACCCCCCAAGCGAATTGCATTATGGAATTGTGCAAGTAGTGAATAGGTATAAATAGATGACATAACATATTTATGTGCAGAATATTGAAGTAAAAAACTTTGAAGACAGTAGTATAACTGAACTTCTAGTAAAAATCATGAAATCGCCAAGTAAGTTTGCTAACGTTCTTTTAAAAAGCACGGATGTTTGAGCCAATTTTGAATGTGTAAGCAACAGAATTCCCTGTCTTCGACTATAAAAAAGTGGTTGAAAGAGCGCTGACTCGTTTTAGTACGACACCTCGCGTGTGTGGACTTGCGTTATACGACGGGGATTCGGCTGGCGATGTAAGTTCATCTTTGCATGTCAGTGCACGTGTGTGAAAGCAAACTTCCCGTTTTTGCAATAACTTCGCCATTATTCTGAGTCATTAAGAATTATCAGTTCTGAGGAGATCGTGTCATCAACATATTAACCTCAAATTTGGGCATATCACATCACCTGCAGGGCGTTCTCAAAACAGTCGAGTCGTTTTTTGCTTGAGGTCAGTAAATTGAACAAATTACTATCTGAGAAGACTGCAGAAAGTCTGTCATTTCAAATACAGCATTTTTTTTCAGTCGTCTTTGTCAGTGATTCCCATGTTTCCATGTTCGGTCCCATAATCTTCTCTGAACCGGGTTGTCCGACGCTATACTTAGTAGGGAGCTTTTACAACGACGACGGGAACGGCAACGAGAACGTCATCTAAAAGTATAAATTCCTGTTATTGTAATCACTTCAAAAATAAACTAATAACGTTATTTTTATAGCGCTCAATGATCCATGTATCGCTGTCCATGGCGCTTTACAATTTACAATTTTCAAACAACAATTATTGAAATGATAATGATAAAATCAAATGATGAAAGAAATATCAAACCAGTCGATAAAAATCGAAAATGATTAAAATGAAAAAAATCAAATAACTAATTAAATTTCCTATTATCAAGGAATAATGTAAAGAGAAACGTTTTGAGTCTGCTTTTAAAACTAGCAACTGAAGAGCAAGAACGAATATTCAAAGATAACCTTCCAAAGTCTTGGAGCAGCGAATGAAAAGGACCGACAGCCATAAGTGGAGAGCTTAGCTCTAGGTTCAACAAGAAGTTATTTGTAACAGAGCGAAGAGAGTAGCAAGAGGAACGATAGGAAAGACGATTAGACAGATAGCAAGGAGCCAGACCATTTAAGGCCTTATAAGTGAGCAGAAGCAACGTGAAGATAACCCTATAGTATACAGGAAGCCAATGAAGATCAATCAACACCAGGGGTGATGTGATCAAACTCCCTGTAAAAGTAACAACACGAGCAGTAGAATTCTGAACTTGCTGTAGCCTGTCAACAAGACATTTAGGGAGCCCATAAA
>NC_090894.1:13886971-13891971 GCF_036669925.1 Montipora capricornis | reverse complement strand
TTTTTTTGGAGAGCTTACTAAAATGCAGAGTTTGAAATTTGAATCTCTATCACTACCGTACGGTGGCCCAGAAGGGACATGCTGCAAATTAAAGTGTTGCTGCAAATAAGATAAAGTTGCTGCATGCAAATTCAAAATAGTTGCTGCAAATTTACAAAACGAGTTGCTACAAATTAAAACATCAAAAGTATGCACGCGCACTGAGGGAAGGGCAGGTACAAAACATAGGTCACAGGTCACAGGCAGGAGCCCATCAAGGGCTCCTGTCACAGGTCATTGTTTTAACAATACAGAAAGTATCCTAAACATCTATTACAGCTAACCTTAGGCCGAATTAGGCCCAATGTTAGCATTTTTAAACAGTTTGGGTTGTTTCTATATTGGTAAAAAAATGACCTGTGACTTGTGACCTGTGTTCTGTACCTGTCCTTCCTTCAGTGCGAGCGCATACTTCTGATGTTTGAATTTGCAGTAACATTCTTTTAATTTGCAGAAACTATTTTAAATTTCAAGCAACTTTATTTTAATTGCAGCCACTCTAATTTGCAGCATGCCCCTTTTGGGCCACCGTAGTATCGCGCAGTCACTGCTGCTTGGTGTCAGGAATAAAATGACTGACGTCTTGCCTAGGGGAAGGGTCCTCTCATGGTCAGGGTCCTTGTTTAAATATCTTACTCTTTTCTACAAGATGTATGGAAATTGAAATTGAAAATGAATAGAAAAGGGTAAATAACACTCTCAACATAGTTCCATGAAAAAACATATTTTAAAAATAAAGCGCACCACCACCATCTTGCCCTCTCCTTCAATTCACATTAACCGATCGCTCACGAAAAACTTCCCACAACTAGAATAGGGAAATTAATAGACAGAAACAAATCTGCATTTCAAATACCGGTCAGCAAAAAACAAAGGAATAGCTTTGCAATTTCTGCAAGTGCGTTTTACATTCCACTTTGTCATATTCTGTGAAACAAAATTTAAGGCAATCCTTTTTCGGATCAGGAAAACCTATTTCTCATCTACTTTCATCACACTAATTCATGCGTTGAATGTAGATGAGAAATACTTTTTCCTGATTAAAGTGATGTTAAGTATTAGTTTCTTGGCTTCGATAACCGAAATGTCACGAAATTTAAGGCTTTTTACCTCAAAAGTCATTCATTGGGTAAATGGAAGACTATTGTCACATAACAAGAGATGGATTCCGGCAACGTGATAAAAATAACGCGATCTGATATCCTGAGAGCAACGACTCTCCACCGTTGCCGAAAGTTTCTAAAACTACAATCTCGCACAAAACTGTTGAGGCAGTGACTCTCTCTCCTTCCCACTCCCCTCCCCCCTCAGTCAATGTTGCTGAATATCGGTCATATGTTCTACAGTACATCTCCGACCAAGATAAATCAAAATTGGAGTTTGGGGGGAGGGGAAAGGGCCGCTTTTAAGAAGAACATTTGGATAATTTGTTGGAGTACCAAAAATGTCGCTTTGTGTCAACAGGTTTTGTCCGAGATTGTAGTGTCAAGGGGTGGAGTGGGAGGGGCTCCATTACCTTGAAGTTAGAGAAAATTTCTCGGTGATAAGTGGGAAAGGATAGACCACTGCGGGGGAGGGGTAAAGAAACTGGTGCTTACATCTTTTAAGAATTACATTTAAAGCACTGCATTGTTTCTTTTTTTTTTCCTTATCTTTTGTTTCAATGACCTTCTGATAGCGTTAGCAACATTCAATTTATCTACAACACGTTTGCAAAGGTGAATCACGGATGATTACGTTCCCGTCACGCAATATAGTTCTTCTCGTTCGATTTTGGTTTTAAAATTATAAAAGATGAAGCCGCGGGTTTACGTAGAATTAACTACTCCACGCTCACCTTACGAATAATTACTCATGCGCAGCTAAGCGCATGAAAATGCCCTCCGTTTCTTGTTTTCCGTGTCACATTAGTGCATGGAAATTTATGCTTGCATACATTTACATACATGACTGTAACTTTACGTGGGGCGGGGGGTAGGGGATTATTCAAAATCTTAATAGCTGCTGAAAAATGTATTGTTGAGTCAGAAAAATTAATAGAAAGACTTGAAAATAAATATAAGAGTCTTAAAATGTATGTATGCTTGGAATATCAGTCCATTTTGCATGACAAAATAAACAGTGCGTGTTTGAAGAAATCAACCATCCCTCTCACGTTTCAAGGCCTTAGGTAGACTTGCCACAATTCCACCTCACGAGAATCCCAGGAGAAATTGTTTTGGCGAGCGAAGCGTGATTTTTCGGGGGCGAATCTACACGAGACGAAGGACTTTTGAAAGTCTAGCCCTTAAAATGTGTCATTTTCTCTTTGGATGTGCATGGTCGCGCTCGAATCATCGCATCTTGACTGTTCAAACTTTGTGATTGTAGTAGGTAGGTCGTACGGCCCGGGTCGTACGGATCGAGCAGTTAGAATAAATCTTTTTCGATTGTGGAGCCAAAGGTAAGTTGTTGACATTAAAGACAAAATTATATATTTTTTCTAATTTGTTTTACAAATAAACACTTTGCACGAGAGCGGGGATCGACATAAAGGTCAGGCAAACTGATCTCCATCAACAAGCCGGTCAAAAAACTGATCCGACTTTTAGCAATCTCAGCTGTTCTTAGAAGTACTGTTATTGTCAGTATGGGCATGCGAAGTCAAAATGGGGAATTGTTTCAACAATACAGACTAGTCGTTGATATGTATTCTGTTTATTTGGTGGCAAAGGAATTTAAAGGATGCTTCACTGAGGGGAAATTCTGGTTTTCTGTCTTACTTTTGTTTTATTTAGAGGCCATTTATTCGCCAGTATTGAAAAGTTTGGTTCACATTTATGAAATGTAACAAATTAATCATCTGTGGCTTTACAAAGATCTATTTGTATCGCTGTTACATTCGTGAGTTAATTCGACTCGCAAATGACGCACAAGCAACCCAGGTCCAGGAATTGTTGATCCAACTAAAACTGTTGCCGCACCATACAGTCAAGGTAATGTTGAAGTATTCGGTAAGGCAAATGCAGGCACACAACGTGTGGCAATGTCTCCGTTCAGCAATTGTTTAAAATTTCAGGAATCCAATAACCTCTTCAGCTGACTTGGTTCAAAATATAAACATTGGGAATAATATGTATTCATGCAAACAGGGACTCCTATTTTTGACAGAGTTGCCTGTTATGGTTATAACTTAAAGCTACATTAACTATCAGTCGACTTACAGTGATAGTTATAGTGGTTTGCTAGTGCACTTCCTCTAATTGCAGACTTTCCTTGTGTTATATCAATGTTAGCTGCCTTTGATTCTTCGCTTATGGATAATTATCATGCATGTATTTTAACAGTTGAACTTTACACAGTAGCAATATACTGTCTGCCTAATGTGAGGTGTAAAATTTTTGATTCTCATGGCACAGAGATTTATTAGCCGGGACCCATTTGCAACATGTACTTCAATTGAAATAGATTCATTAATGAATTTGGTACAACATCTTCAGAATACATGTGCACAATCATCTGTTACTTATGAGATTAAAATGTGTTAACATTATTAAAATGTAAAGCAACAGTGGAAGCATTGTTCATTCATTATATGTTCAAAACTAAAATTTTAGACCCTAGGAGCACTTAAAATAATGATGTTTATCTTTGTTCTTGCAAAGAAATCAATGTTCTGCTGTGTCATTTTATTCTATTTGTTTTTCCACCTCAAAGTCTCGTAACTATTGCACCTCTCAAACAGTTGATAGTATCATTGAGAATGGAAGAGCAATATTATTTATCAGAAATGTTACTCCAGCAAAATATGTTTTTATTTCCGATTTTCTAAAGAAATTAGACGTAGCCCGCTGGCCATGTAAAAGTTATTCATAGAGCAAGATGTCACAATCTGCACTAAAAAGGATTAAAATTGTTGCAAATTGATTGCAAGAGCACAAACGACCCTCTCTTTTCCATTGCCTGGTCCTGAAAACGAATATCATGGGAGGGGAGGAGAGGGAGAGTGTAAGAATATCTATATTTTCTTACCTTCAGTTCGCAACTCGGATATTCTTAGTGAAGGATGCCCAACAATAACTTCCAACATAACGACACCAAATGAAAAAACATCTGCTTTTGGACCGTACGTGATCTTCCTGCTACTAAAAAAGTACTTTCCAAATGTCTCTGGAGCGCGATATGCCAGTGTCCCCGGGTTAGCGGAAGCAGCCATCTCTCCGCAGGGGAAACATCTTGCTAATCCAAAATCAGCGATCTTTGCTCGCCTGTCGGCAGTTAACAAGACATTTTTGCAAGCGAGATCACGGTGAACGATAAACCTAGGTGAGTCGTGAAGGTAACTCAGTCCTTGGGCAACATCAAGCATAATACTGACTGTATCGCGAAAGGAGACGTTTCGTTTAGATTTCTCGATGAATCGCTTCAGATCTTGGTCCAACAGCTCGGTTACAAGTATTGTCGATTCGTTAGATTTCGGTGAATCCTCAGGTAAAACAACGGTTAAATATTGAACAACATTGGGGTGATCCAGTTTGCTCAAAAGTTTCCAGTCCTCGCAATATTTGATGGCTTCCGGCCTCCGCAAAACATATGGATGGAGTTTCTTCGCAGCCACATGTTTGTTCCTCCACACCGCCCGATACACCACAGCGTAGGACCCCTTGCCAATTTCCTCCAGAAACTTTAATTCATCGTTCGAAGAAGTATTTCCCATCTGCAATTTTAATAACCACTCGAAGGTTAATACGTTGCAGTGGAATCAGAGGACATTGCGTTACAACGAAGGCAGCCTCGTCTTGATGTTAGCTTGGAACCGTTCCGTCCCTGTCAGTATATTTATGCCAGGCCCGCTGGATATGAAGTGATAGCCATATGAAGTTATATCCAGCAAGCCCGGGTATAATAATTGTTTTATTAACTGGTAATAACCATTAGTAAAGTGCGTTGGATGTCTAGTAAAATAATGTTTTATATTGTAC
>NC_090894.1:13871971-13881971 GCF_036669925.1 Montipora capricornis | reverse complement strand
AGATTAAAGAGATTAAAGATGTAATTTCTGGGTACGAGATTAAAGAGGTAAGTAATACAAGCAGCATTGGTATTTTTCGTTGTACTAACGCGAATAATAAGAAGCAAACTTCAGATTGAAGGCAGACAAGAGAAAATGAGGTGAGAGAGCGATTCCCTACGCTCCATGACAATTATTTGAAATCTATTTTAGATCGCACCCGCGCTGCGAAGGTTACTTTTATTTGTTATTACCATGGCCGCGCGGTCCACTTTCACACCAACTGACCAATAAGGTGTCGTCTTTGAAACAACCACACAGTATAGATTACATATATATTTCAATACTTTTAATTTTCATCAGAATAGGGCCAAATATGGCGGACTTGCTCTCCTACCCCATATTCTCTTTAGGCAAATGAATAAAAAACGGCCAACGAGTTGGTTTTTGTGGATATAAGCGTTTCCAAACAAAATACTGTATAGTGTCTTTTTTAGATGGCTTTCCTGTTGCTATGGTGACCCATTCCGCCACAATGATGAGTTCCTTTGGTGTCTCATGTACTGGGTACCACAACATTGCCGTTATGTTAACAAGTGTTCCAAAGTCATTCCTTGAAATAAGACACTCCGTTGCAATTATTGAAACTGGTTTGAGCCACTTAAATTAAACAAACTCGTATTGTTCGATGCCAATTTTGTTCCACTCTCTTTGACCCATATACAGTCAGGAGATTTCTGGGTGCATTCAAGTTGATTCTCAGAGCGGGATCAGAGGCACGTTTCTCGAAAGTCCCGAAATTTTACTGGTCATTTTCGGGTGTCACAATGGGGCCTGCTTCTCAAAAGTCCCGAAAACTTTTCGGGCCCGAAAAGCCATTTGTGAAACTGCCAACCGCTCGTTTTGGAAAGTCAACCTTTTAACATGTTTTAAAGGTAATAAAAAAAAAAAATGACTGTGAAGTTTTATGACTAAAATCCCCTCCGTTCTTGAGATACAAAGGAAATTGTGACACCCGAAAATGGCCCGTCAAGTTTCGGGACTTTCGAGAAACGCGCCTCTGACCCGAAGCAGCCGGAAGCATGAGATCCAATGCCTTAATGGAGCCTCAATAGCTTAACCACGTCGCCTAGTTTAAAGGGAACCTCCAAGCGCCCTAACCACTGGACCACACATGGAAACCAAGAGATATCTTCATAATCTCTTGGTTTCCATGTGTGGTCCAGTGGTTAGGGCGCTTGCCTTGAGATCCGGGGATCCCGGGTACAAGACACGTTCTCACCACTCGCTGAATTTGTTCCTGGTTGTCCCTGATTCAACTTTTCAGATGCACTTGTAAATAGCCAACTGGTCTGCCTCCGGCCAGTTGGGATTCTTAACAGTTGTTGTTGAATGTTCTGTTCTGTCGTGATTGTGTTTCATTGGCCCTGAGTGGTATGTATAGACGCGCGTCGATTCAAGCTACCTGAACGACGATTTTTCCAAAAAATTCCACCTCAGCTGGCATAATAGGGCATCGACCACAAAGGTCGAAAGGCGATTGTGAGTGCCTAAATTTTCAAGCAAAGAATTGCTCTCTTCCTCGCCTGGATTATTTCACTAGGTAATGCATTTTTTTCGTTACAGATCTTCTAATTTTAGGGGACGTTTGTTAAAACAGTGGAGGTTCCCATTAAAACTGTTCTGGCTTTCCAGGTATACTCACTTTTCTATATCAAAACACAACAGCTGCGTTTTCCGTCCGAGTTAGCTGCATCTTTCTCGTTACTTTGTGATGTCTCTTTACCGTTTGATTCCTCACCAGTAGAGCTCGCCCCCTCCAGAATGATAACACCTGGATCAATAACCTCATGACGAGGGGACCGCTGGCGTTCAGCAATTAGATTCCTTTCTATTGGATCCTCCGCCGAACGTGTGCTTCGCAGTGAAGAAAGAAGCAAGTTCGCCTCCGGCGAGGATCCCAGTAGGTTTTCCCGCTCAATCATTAAACCTATGAGAACGGAAAATATTTCGTCGACATTCTCTCGGGACTTCGCGCTAGCCTCGATGTAGAACAAAGTTTCGTTAGAAGCAAAATTTTGGACTTTCATTGAATCAACCCACCTCTCCGACTCGTCATTTTTGTTTCCAACGAGTACAATTGGTAATCCCTCATTGCATTTCTCCTTCACAGCTTCTAGCCACTTTGACACCTCTAAGAAAGATACTTGGGAAGTGAGATCAAAGACAATAACCGCGCCCTGGACGCGGCGGAATATCTGCGGAACAAAGTTGGCCGTAGGGCTGAACTTGTGGCCGCCAACATCTACAAGGTGAAGATGGACAGACTTATTTCGGAAGCGTAGCCGCTGAAAGTGTTCCTCGGAAACGATGGTGCTTGGGACTGGTACATCAAGGAATGGACTATCGGGGTCTAGGAAACGAGAAAGAAGCGAAGTCTTTCCAACGCCGGACTCACCCAAAACCAAAAGCTTGAATTTGTGGTCAGACTGAATAGGCGACGTGAGCCCGATCTTTTCAACAGCAGGGTTACCAGAGATTTTCCCTTCAGTAGTCTTAGATAATTTTAGCAGGGCGTTTACAAGGTCAGCCGCAGTTGGTCTTTTGTCGGGTATATTTTCAAGGCACTTGCAAACAAGGCTGTGGAGGGGATGGCCAGGACCCATTTCTTCAAGATCCTCGCTCCGTCGAATGTATTCTGGAACAATTTCGCCGTCTAAAAAAAATCAACGGAAATTGTTAAAGTTTCGTTGCTATTATGTTTCAGGCTTTAAGTGGAGAGCTTCCTTTGTCCTACAGGCAACCTGCGCCAGGGAGGACATGAATTCGAAATCCAGATCAAATTTTTGATGTCTCTGGCAATAACTACACCGGCGGTGAAGTCTTTGTGCACACACAACCTTCATTAAAAGGAGTTGGTCAGTTTGGCTGCCATCCAGGTAAAACGCACCTCTAATCTCCTTTCCTTTCTTCTTGTAGAGACCTGTAGAAGATGTACCTTACTCTGATACTGTGACAGAGCCGTTATCAAACACGGTTCCTCCTTTTACGATCATACAGAATGTTCGTGATCGCCATCAAATATTGCTCACGAATCTTTGGACAATTTTAAGGCATATCACCCACTTTTATGCAATCAAATAGACGCCCAGACGCAGTCATGTTAAAAAAAACCGAATTTTTTTTAAATTCGTTTAACAAAGGAATTTCTATAAAATTTCTTCGCAACTCAGATAAACGATTTGCAATGAATCGTGC
Source organism: Montipora capricornis (assembly GCF_036669925.1). NCBI lineage: Eukaryota > Metazoa > Cnidaria > Anthozoa > Scleractinia > Acroporidae > Montipora > Montipora capricornis. Next base: position 13,878,734 of record NC_090894.1, on the reverse strand, counting down.
TTCGATGATTGATTGACTGAAAGCAACTTCTGCACGACTTTGTGGGACCAATGAATGGTTCATTAAGAACTAGAACTTAATAGATCTTAGTACCTTTGTAGGGAAAAATCAGGAAGAGGTGCCTACATGTCACGTACTACAAACACCCGAGTGCGTGACCATTTGTTTACTTAACATTGCGTGACTCAAATGACATGTATTTGCACTCAAAAGTCTCAAAACCGAACGAGAGAAACAACCTAGAAACCTAATAACTCATTAAATGGACGACTGGCCGTAAAATATACCAAAAAAAATTCAACGCATATAGTAGTAAACGAATTGAAACGAAATACCTTCGAGAACTGGGTCAGGTAAATCTCGTTCTGGGAGATGACCGATAATCGTCTCGAGCATCAGAGCGCCAAAGGAAAATATGTCAATTTTCTCTGTGTAAATTACTCGACCATCTCTCCGTCCTTTTTGAGTCATCTTGGAGTAAGTCTCTGGAGCTGCGTATACCGGTGTACCAGGCACTGCCGTGGCAAACATTGCACCATGAGGAAATACCTTCGCCAATCCTAAGTCTGCGATCTTCGCGTGCAGTGCTTTCGTAAGCAGGATGTTTTTGCTCGCCAAATCGCGGTGTACAATAGGATCTTTAAGAGAGTGTAGATACTGCAGACCCTCTGCAATGTCAAGCATGATCTTGACAACGTTTGAAAAGGCCACTTTTGGTTTGCTCTCGGATCGCTGAATGTGCTTAGCCAAGTCACAATCTAACAGCTCAGTGACAATAATCGGTGTCTCTGGAACTGGAGGCAAGATCACCGTGTAATATTGCACGATATTGGGGTGATTAAGGCCTTTGAGTAACTCCCATTCTGATTTATACTTCTTCAGGAAAGCTGCTCTGATGCGTCCATCGTAATCGCCTTCGAAGAAAACCGAGCGTATTCGTTTGGCTGCTACATTCTTCCTACACCACACTGCCTTGAAAACTTCTCCATACGAACCTTCACCAATTTTATCTCCCAATTTTATCTCTTCGACTGAAGAAGTGTTGCCCATAGTACTGTACAAGTAAAGCCGCTCTGACTCGGTGCAAAGTACAGAAAGAACAAGTAAAGGCCTCGGTCGATCCCGGAAGTGCCTCTCCGCTTGAATTATAGAGGGTAGGGTTAAGTTTGGGTTTTTTTTTTGGGGGGGGGGGGGATGGGGGAGTGTGTTATTCCTTGCGATGTAGTCGAATAAATTATTATTTCCTCATTTTTCCGAAATGATAATACATTGATTCTGATCGTTTCAGCCGTTTAACGTCCTCTGGTCCTCGATGAATTCCCAATTGCGAGACTCCCCGGCCGTTGCTAGGTTTAACAACGATTCCGAAAACATGTTGTGAAGAGTAACTTGGGGTGCTTTCCATTTGACAGAACTAACCGGCCAGACTAGAGATTTGGAAGGACTAACTCTACAACGCCTTCAAATTATCGGAAGTACACTTCGAGGTTGAAATGTTTACTTCTCTAGAAGAATGCGAGGACTTATCGATGCAATTGTTCCTTCAAATTGTTGCATTTTCGTTGCAAACTGAAAGGACGTCTGGCCGTCCAGTTCAGTGACAAACAGAAAGCACCCTAAGTCATACATAAATAATCATATAAACTGAAATTCTAAAAAATAAGGCTTATTTTTCGGTGGAAAACAGAATTATATAGCCCATTTGATGTTCGATGGAAACAGATTACTGTAAACAGTCATAAAATTCCGTGTTTCAGGGGCCCGAGAAATGTGGGCGCTCAATGTAAAGGGGGTGGGTCAGACTGTTTTAAGTGGTCGGTGTCCCAGAAGAAATGTGGTATAATGCTAAGGAACAACTGAGCCACAAATGAACCGTTCCGACAACTTTATACTGCCGGAATCGGATAATTTTGTGTCGTTTTGAAGTTGCAAAACAATGTCCCAGTACAAGGTTGAAAAGGCCGACATATACTTATCTCAGTGTCCGTGCCTTTGCTTTCGTCCTTTACTAAATATCGCTCAGTGTAACGTTCAATCGCCCTGAGAAGGACGCAAAAGGTTCACATTTGAGAACCTCGGAAATCTCAGTATGTTTACTAATTCATGTATAAGTACGGGAGGTCATGCAAGACAGAGCGACACTAAATTATCACTTAAGCATTTAATTTTCATTTCAAAACAAATTAACAACACTGACAAATTAAATACTTGATTAAACTACAACTGTAAAGGAAACTTTGCTGAAGTCATTGTTTACACATTGGTTCATCAACACACGACCTTACTGAAATTAAAAGGCATCATGCTTTTTACACGGATTAATTACCACCGAAGACTTTTAAGACTTAGTGGCTTTGATAACGAGCCAGTTATGTTATTAGCCATCAAAAATTGGTAAATTCTTGGGTGCAACGGCGCTAATGATCCCATACGTTCTCCGGTTTTAAATTTCGAATTTTCAAAGAAATATCGGGTTCGATTCAAATTTTCAGAGAGTCGTATCTCATTATGCAACGCACTTTCAATATTCATTACTTTATAAGTACGGGATGTCATGCAAGACAGAGCGACACTAAATTATCACTTAAGCACTGAATTTTCATTTCAAAACAAATTAACAACACTGACAAATTAAATACTTGATTAAACTACAACTGTAAAGGAAACTTTGCTGAAGTCATTGTTTACACATTGGTTCATCAACACACGACCTTTTTGAAATTAAAAGGCATCATGCTTTTTACACGGATTGATTACCACCGAAGACTTTTAAGACTTAGTGGCTTTGATAACGAGCCAGTTATGCCATTAGCCATCAAAAATTGGTAAATTCTTGGGTGCAACGGCGCTAATGAACCCATACGTTCTCCGGTTTTAAATTTCGAATTTTCAAAGAAATATCGGGTTCAAATTTTCAGAGAGTCGTATCTCATTATGCAACGCACTTTCAATATTCATTACTTTGTTCTCGGTTGACGGACTCAAAAACGATAGGCCTGTGCTAATGAGACATTCTCTTTCCCATCCCATCGTTTCTATTAGCCAGCGGGGCTTTCGCACGCGAAAAGGAAGAACTGGTTTTCGTGCTCAGCCTTTAGCGGCTAAGAGAGCTGGGTGGCTCTGGGGACGAGAATGCTAATGAGGCAAGGAATGTGAACAATGATTTCCCTATTACTTGCAAGAAATAAAGAAACACCAGCAAGTTACTCAATTGTATACTGAGGCCGAATTCAGACAGTGAATGAGTGATGGTCTCGTATATGAGCCCGACCATTCTAAGAGCTTCACACAAGTCCTCTACCGTAGCTTCATCATGAAATATATCATTCAAGAGCTTATCTTCATCAATCAGACCCTTTTACAAAGTTCCCTTGAATAGGTTTTCTGATTCAGAATCTATCTTCATTCGTGGATTTGGCCTTTCCTTCGACCAGTGATCTCTCTCTATTTCAGTCCTACACACAGTAGGATAATCCCAAAAGACTAAGCGGATCCGTTACTATATTGTTATACTGAGCAGTTCGATCGGTATTAGCAAAGTTGGTGGCAAGTACTTGAGATTCATATATGCATGCAGCTTCAGTAGTCTTGCGTAGACCAAGTTCTGTTGTAAGGGAACTGTATATGTCTTGGAATCAAATACTAACTTCCGAACTCTTCAAACTATGCAAACACGGAAAAAGTTTTCTAATGATTTTATAAAATAATTATAACGTCCTCTGGGAAAGTCAAGAGCGTGGCGTGACAGCCATGATCATGTACTGTCATGCACACACGCCTAATTGACCAATGAAAGCACGTGTACTCTTTGAGATTTTTATAATGCAATATGTGGAACAGCAACAACAACAAAAATGCGGTCACTATGCAGAACTTTTGCGATCCGACGCTGCCTAAGTTTCTATTCAAAAACTCATCCAGAAATAGCTTGGTCACTCTGAGAAAATTCCTTTGTGTATGTAAGGTTTTTCAAGACTAGAGGGGTTTGAAAAAAAATCGATCACTGCTTCGCTGATATGGAAGCTTTTCTGTCTTCGGAAATATTGCACTGTCTACTTGATTACAGCGTCGAGATGTCCTTGCAGAAACACTTTACTGCACCAAAATATATCCCATAGCTTTAATATGCTTGTCTTGAACGGCCTCGTTTCCACACGAATTGTTGGTGTCGTGATAACCTCCAGTGCCAAAGCCGAGTCTTGAGTCACAAGAATCGCAGTTGGCCCCGTTGTTACGAACAACGCCAATTCTTGCTTTGGAGCTTCCGGTAAAGCTACACTGAACGTTAAAACCCTCCATTAGACAAGCACCAGTTTGTAAGGAAGCCTGCGGGCCAATTAGCTTCTTCCATTCAGTCAAGCCAAGTGGTACGTTGAGATATTTCCCATCGGCAATCAGCGAATAGAGAGAATCAGCGCTTTTGTTAATGACGACGAAATTTGGGTATTGTGCGGCAGAGATCTTCATACCGAGACAGATCTTGTTGAAGGATGTGTTCCAGTAAGTTGGTAATTTTGTTTCTTGTGTGTCGAACCCAGTCTGTCCTCCAGGAAAGTTGTATGATTTCTTGTTGCTCCAAAAACTCGAATCGTAGACGAAAGTTTGCTGTACAAAAACAAGGAATGAAACTCTAACTAAAAGGATCAGACATTCAAGCTACGCAATGGCCGGTTGAAATGGCGTGTTTGGAGTACGTTGACTCTGGAGGGATCATTTCATTCGGGGCTTCGCATATCTGCTGCCTGTATTAGCGACCAGCGACAACATTAGCCAGGGGAGGATCTAGGGGGAGGGTGCAGGAAGCCTTGCGATTCATGGAACAAAGGCAGGTTGGAGTAAATCACAATATAATACCTCCAGGGAGTCAAGTTCCTATTTTTAAATATTTTTTGGTCTGCTTCCCATTTTCTCCTATTGTTCAAGAAATTTCTATTTTTTCCTATTTTTAGGGTTTTACTTAGTGTAGGGGAACATTTTGAAATATTTGAGATAAAGTTCATAATAAATTTGGTATATTCTTTTTTTAAAAAAAAAGAAACCTTTTCGCCAAAAAAAAAAAAAAAAAAAAAAAAAAAAAAACAGCCTGTTTGAAATGATAACCTTCTGAAACTCATGCCCAAACATTCTCCATTTTTCTGGTAGCATATAGAGGAGTCTGGAAGATCATTTCCGTGCTTGTGCAGTTGCCATGTGGAATTAAGGAGGAAAGTAATTCAATCCAATTTCTATCTCTTTGTTTTCGAACAATGGTTGTTTTATTAATATACCATCTCTTTAAAAAACAGTTGTATCTTTGTCTTTATAGCAATATTTCATTCAGAAAAAGTTCAAATATTTTTCAGCCTTATGCGTTTTGTGATAGCTGTTAGAGTGCTAACCATTACAAACAAATTCGTGTTTACACACCGCATAATTGTTTGGATATACTTAACGTGTTAACCTACTTTATGTCCAAAAAGGGTCAAGGTGTAATTTTAGATGCGGTAACTTTAAATAAACTTTTGAACCTAAGAAAATTTAATTCAGCTTCTGAAGTGCTTAACGAAAATTGACTGCGCATGACTTAAATTCAAGGGAATTTCTGGCTAATGGGCCGGCCTTTTCATGACCGTGTCAGATGACCTTTCAATCATCAAAAATGGTCTTGGTACAATATAGATGTCAGAGATAGAAAGAGCGTGATGAAATTAGTGAGAATGTGAATTTTGAGGGCACTGATGTTTAGTGTGTGATTTTAGAGCGCAGTTTGAAACTTTGCAAAATGTAGGAGAATTTTGTGCTGGATTGCAAGCTTGCCACACAGCAGCTGTTTTCCATATAAATTTCAGTTAATTGCGGGCCCAAGAGAGGCCCGCAACCCTAATCTTGACAGTGACCAGCGGATTGCGTATTACGCGTGCGCGCCACGTTTACAACAGGGAGGCTGAAACCGGAAATTGAAATTTTGTTCTGCAACTAAGAACGATCAGAATGCGAAAAATGTGTCAATTATAACAGTTTGTCACATGGGATAGAAGCTTCTGTCACATGAATCGAAGGACGTTTTGCTGACGTTGTCAAGGTGAGCTTCGAGGATTTCGAACGTGCTGATGTTGTTGAGGTGAGCTTCGAGGACTTCGAGCGTAATTGGATTTGCTCTGGGTTATTTTGTAAGGTTAGTTATATTATATTGAATACTGATTATTGTTGTGGGTGGTTAAATCTTCTGGTAAACCACTTTCACTTTTTGAAGGAGCCGTTTGACATGTTTAGATTCACGATCACGGAGCTGAAGTATAGAACACTCTCTGTACGGAAAACATGACGACGTTTTCCAAGTCTTCTGCCACAGATGTCTCATTTATCTCAAACCGTAAAAGGCAAAATAATTTTTTGGCTTCCTGACCCAGTTTGGTCACCTGGTTGTCTTAGCCCACGAGTCGAATCAAACGACGGCACAGTTTTGCCAAGATTAACACTGCAATTCACACTGCCTTGTTCAAATTAATACTAAAACTGAGTATATTGGGAAGATTATCACATGTAACTGACTCAAATTTCACTCCTTTCTCTCATGATACACTAAACAAACAACTTTTTGCATGTAAAATGATACATTGTAAAAATTTCATAAGTTTATTATAACCATAATTATGTAAATATGACTTTCTCAAAACCGTATCAATATATATCAATTGCTAAAACCAACTAATAATTAGTAGAACTCCTATATAAAATTTTATCTTTTTTTATTCCAGTGCTCTCACATTCACAGATCCATGGC
>NC_090894.1:13836971-13866971 GCF_036669925.1 Montipora capricornis | reverse complement strand
CTGAAAGCAAAACGAAGCGGCGCCCGAGATATTGAAAAGAAAACTACGTGATTCTGAAATTCATTTATCTCTTGCTCAAACGCTTTCCGGCTTGAAAAACAATGTAAATAAATTTGATTGTGAAAAAGGAACGAGGAGATCCCCCGAGTTTTTTGTTTATATTGTTCTCGATCGCGTTTCGTTATGAAAAACTTTCAACTACACTTGAGTGCTGTTCTTTTATCATAATTTATTATGTTTCGTTTTGGTTTTTACGTTGTGTGCATTAAGAATAGCTAAACTATAGTCGGTCATTTTTGTTCTGATTTGAAGGCCTTTGGTTATGCGCGTTTGGTCGCCATAGCAACATAATTTACGGACTTAATGAAACCAAGAGAAAATAAGGGGACAGAGAGGGAGGCACAAGGCGTTGGCCGGGATATGTTATGTCCACGAAAGTTATTTTTAGACGAGCGGAAGTCTTTGTTCTAGCGGAAGTCCGTCTTCTGAGACGTCCGCATGCAGTCTTGCCTCGCTCTCAGGTTCTTAGTGAAAAGAGAAAATGATGGCGCACGTGGAAGGCTGATGAATATATATTTTCTTTCAAACATCAGGCCGAGGTTGGCTTGCATGCGGACGTCTCGGAAGACTTCCGCTCGTCTAAAAATAACTTTCGTGGACATGACATATCCCAAGGGCTGGACCGGGAGCCTCCTTCTCTGTCCCCTCATTTTCTCTTGATGAAACTGAACTGCTCTCGTCCAATGAAAATAGAGTGATTTTTCGTCAGTGTTTCGGAAAAGAAATGCAATTCACTTACTTGTCCTGCTCAGTATCAGCTTCGAACAGGGCTTTGCATGAGGCAGCTGAAAGAGAAACAAAAACAGCTAGTTCAACAGTGATTTAACCAGTTTCTTTTCAAAATGACAGAGGAAAAAACTAATGGTAATAGAAAACAGAAAAACTTGCTGCTACTTGATCAACACTTTCAGCATCAACATGCCATTCAGAAGATCACAGGTACGGACGCAAACTGCTTGGTAACCCCAGCAGCTCGATTTAAAGCGACATCAAATACTGACCTATTTCGCAGTTATCTCCCGTGAAGCCAATCTTACAGTTGCAGCGGAAACCTTTATTTTTCAAGTCTGGTACACATGTACCTCCGTTTTGGCAAGATGAGGAGGCACATTGTGTCTGAAATGGGAAAAAAATCGTCTTTTATACACTACGGAAAATCGTTTAACTTCGACGTAATGACCGAGTTTCGGTTATTCTTTCTGTTTTTCTCGAACTTGTTTTTGTTATTATTTTTTATACACGTCAATCCTTTTATTCGTTGACATGAGCATGCTGAGATCGAGTATTGTCATGCCAAGATTTAATAGCAGTCACGTGATCACAAGTGCTTGGAGAACCGACCCAAGTTGTTAGCGAAGGCCATGAAATGGTGGACGTCGAGCAGCTAATTATACGTTTCTTGACGTGTAGGCTTTTCACGTGCTGCTGGGTAATTCTTGAAGTACTTGTGTTGCCTTTACAAATGGTGTTTCAACGATCTTAACGCGACGTTTGTTTTCATTGTGGAAGCAACTCTTCATGTCAGGATTCAAACAACCTTCTTCAGACGTTATTGTAAATAAATTATTCACGTTTACAGTGTAAGTTGAACACAGGATAATTGTCTGAGCAACGATGCCCCATTATCCGACTTTGGACACTTCTACATTGTTATAGGAACAACAATTGTTTTGGCCGCCCGGTTCCATATGCGAAATTTAAGCAAGGATACAAATCTCACGTTAAATGAAGCGTGGGTTAATTAGAGACGAAAGGACGAAGTGATCGTCGCACATAACTGGACAATTTAAGCAAATTAATTATCTTTTACAGACACCTGAAAAAGTCAGTTGGTTTCAACGGGATACGACCTCGTGACCTCTGAGATGCCGGTGCAATGCTCTAACAACTGAGCCATGAAGCCATTCAGTTCGGAGCACCTGCTCCCAGCTGAGATAATTTCTTGGATCACTTCTCCCTTTCGTAAATCTCACCTGAACAGAGAAGTGATGTGAAGTTGCGTTAACCCTAAATTCTTCGGGGTCTCTGTATCGATCAGAAGACAGCAACTCGCACCAGAGCTTGCCATCAGCTCCTCTTGATGCAGCCATGTTGAAAGACAGGCAAGAGGGATGACTCAGACATTCAAAAGTGCAGTCAAAGACATCGGCAACCGTGTGTGTACCAACTCTTGGCACATTCAGATAATGCGAGTCGTCTCTTACAAACACATCTTGTGGCACATGTGGGTGATACCATGTGTTTAATCCTGTACCACGTGACAGCATGCAAATTTTAGAATTAATAATTCTGGGGGCAACATTCATATCATATCAATTAAGTTCGAGGGCATACCATTCAGTCAAAAGTCCTGGAAATTTTGGTTAAATGCCAAATGGAACAGTCATTTTCCGGAGATTTTTTTTGGAAAATTTGTCCAGAGGTACTCCAAACGGAATTTCGGAAATTCGTGTATCATCAAGTTTACCGATTGTTGAATTTCACTTACAGAATGCATGGTCACTCCCACCGTAATTTTCCATCAAATAGTAAGCACCACTAACCTCTTTACCAGGTTCTGCACAACTATGTATATTCCAAATACTTAGGGAAAGTCCGCCGGAATTCATCACGAGTGTGTGATAGTAGAGCAAACTTAATCGGGAATAACATGGTTTAGCATTCTTATAGCACAGTCATTTTTTTGTGTAAATCATGACGCATTTCTATGCGGTTTTTTTTTAATCTCTGTGTATTAGAACCTTCTTCGTGGACATTTATGGATTCTATGACAACGTTATCTAAAATATTTGCAGCTTTTATTTCAAATCCAGGATTTTCTTTAGTTTTTCAGTCATTTCTCAGCGATTCAGGGATTCCTAAGTTTCCAGGTTCGGCCCATGATCTTCTTTTAGGTTGTCCGATGCTATACTAACCGCGGCTCGCTTGGCCGTCGAAAGTTTTCTTTGTTGCGACTGAAATAGGAGAAACATATTTGAGCTTAATTATACTAGCCGGGACCAACTCATTACGTACTCCTATGGAAAAAACAAGCGGAGAGGAAAAAATCCGAATTTGCCTGTTTTTCAAAAAAGCCTAACCCTGAAGGAGAGATATTACAGTAGGCAAACGTGCAATCAATTCTCGAGTGCCATGCCAAATTACTTCTGAGAAGAATTGAAAACATTTCTGCTTCTCGATCTCGTCAACTGACTTTTCTTTCGGAACACATGTTGTGCGTCCCCCGCAAATAAGTTAAGGAAACAGTGTTTCTTCAACAATGTCCCACTCCGAAACAGTATTTTTTCTTCGTTGTTTTCCCTTGCATGTGGTTGACTAGAAATTCAATATAAAGTCTTTATTAAAAACTAGTCTCAACAGACGTGAGGCTTTAAAGTCTTAATATGTTTAAAGGAGAAACATTGCGTTAATACAGTGTGTACAAAATTTACAAGATAAATAAGATAACCGAGGTAACCGCGTCATATAAAGTTAAACGGGCATCTGGTCATATATAAACGACTTTTTGAATTTCTCCGATCCTTACCCGAGGAAGCTGGTGTAACCGTTTTTGGCGGGAGCAATTCTTGAAGACGATGATCTTTGTAATAGTTATCTTGTTGAACAACAAGTTACATCCTTTATCTTCGCTTCAATTAGAATACAATTAATATCTTCAAGTAAAAATTATTCATGTCGAAACGCCCCTTTGCAAAAAAAATTGCTTTATTTGACAATACGGTGGTGACATGGCGTTTTGTTCAGAGAGCATCCTGTGGGGTTCCTTAACGCACACGAGCACGCAAATGAAAGCTTCAAATTCTAGTAGTGTTGATAAAGCTATTTTGCTTTAACTTAAACAACGCTGAAACATGGTGGAGTGGTAGTTATGTAGATATGTGGAAAAAGTCCTCATTTGCAAAAAAAAATTAATAAATAAAAAAAATAATGCTGAAAAAAAATTCCAGGGGTCAATTTAATAAAACTTTTACACGCGTAATTTACAAGTGCAGCTATTGTTCTCAGACTCTAAAACAGTGCCTACACTTGTAAATTACACGTGTAAAAGTTTTATTAAATTGACCCTAGGACAAGAGAGAAACAACTTGAAACGTGGATAAAGGAAAAGATAACTTACCAACCGCACGAGTTCCTTCTCGTACCACAGAAAACAAAACGAAGAGGAGAAAATAGCATATGACATGCGATAACATGGTGAGTAAATGACTGACACAGTCTGAAGTTAAATCCCGACGATACGTTAAAGAGTGAAGATTCTAGTAGTGTTGATAAAGCTATTTTACTTTGACTTAAAACAACACTGAAACATGATGGAATGGTAGTTATGTAGATATGTGGAAACAGTTCTCCTTCGCAAAAAAAAAAAAAGACTGAAAAAAATCCAGGACGGGAGAGAAACAACTTGAAACGTGGATAAACGAAAAGACAACTTACCATCTGTACGAATTCCTTCTCGTATCACAGAAAGCAAAACGAAGTGGAGAAAATTGCATGTGACACGCGATAACATGCCGGTGAGTAAATGACTGACCGAAGTTAAATCCCGACGATACGTACAACAGCGACGATTGCTATTAGCTTTTACTGCATGATCAGTGGAAATGTTTGCTAAAAACCCACAAGATCACACCACGCTCACTAAATGCTTGCTTCGTTTTTTATCAACAGCGTACTTAACACAAGCGCAATGACTGTCAGAGGAAACTAATTTATTAAATATTGATGACAATAATCTCATATGATTTACCAAATTGGGAAACTTCAGCGCCACTGAAAGTTCATAACTCACAAAATGAGTTTAACTTCCGTTATTGAAAGAGGGAGCAATTGAAAAAGTTTGACGATAATTCGATAGGGAGTTAACAAGTCTTGCCAACTCCTTGATAAAGTATTTAAAATACTCAAGAGCGTTCCGCACGAAGGACGGAAACGACTTGTTTTATGAGAACATCTGCTAAATATTAATTGTCATCTACTTCTGAAACTTCATACCTCCGAAGTAAATAATTCTTGTGTTGAAGTGTCACAGTATTTACCTGCAATATTAAACTTAGGGCTAGGGCAAACGTCGAACTTTTCAAGTGCCGAATCTAATATTCGACACATGAAAAGTTCGACGTTTGCCATAGGCCTTTAAATATTATTAGTTTTAAATATTACCTTGGTAGTCCATTATCGTATATCATACGTCAAAATGTAATAATTAATTGGTTTTTGGGAGAATTACCAGCAACGTTCAGTTTGTTCCTTCTCGAAGCAGAATATATTTCGCCTTTTGCCACTGAAAATAGCTTTGAGAAGATTGCGATACCGTCAAATAAAGAGTTTAACTTACCTCTGGGATTTCTGTCATTAACGGATCCTGAATTTAACTGGGAAAAATTCTGAGCAAAAGATTTTTGTAGCAATTTGACGATAAAACAGTGCGATAAATACATCTTATTCGATGGTTTAAGGTCGGTACACACGAGGGAGCTTGCTCCCGCAGCACGCTCCTGCAACACGCTCCCGGAGCAAAGCTCCCTCGTCTGCACCAACAATTTCTCGCGAAAAAGTATGTTGCGCAACAAAACTTTTGCTCCCGAGTTTTGCTCCCTCATATAAAACTGGTTTGATATGAGTGAGCAAGCTCCAGGGGCAAATCTGTTGCACGGGTCTGTTTCAGGAGCAAGCTCCCTGGTGTGTACTGAAATTTGCTTGCCGTGACATGACGTGTCTCCAGTTGGCCAATCAAATCGGCTTATTTTTTTCATCCACAACTCATTGCGAACTCACTTTCAAAGTTCCCATGCCCCAATCGGGTTGTTTCATCATTCAGCTCCCTCGTCGTGTCCTTCGTGTGTACTGGTTGGGATACTTACCCGGGAGCGTGTTTCAGGAGCAAGCTCCCGCGTGTATCGGCCTTTACGATATAATGCGCGCGGATATTTTGCAAGTTGCGCAGTACGAGCAATGAGCGAAATGTCCGCGAGTATTATATGTTAAACCGTCGAATAAGAGATTCCGGCATTATTCCACTACAAAAAGGTATTATTTTGCTTCAATTTTATTTGGTACGGGCCATCCTTTTTTTTTTTTTTCGTTTACCGTCGAATGCGTTTCCTGATATTGGGTCGGTCGGTCGGTCGGATTGAAAAAAACCCTAAAAAAGATCATAACCATTCTCGGATTCGGAGGCCTGGTACCCCAGCATCATAGCTGTGGAGCCAGGAAAACAACAAGACGTGAACCCAAAATCAATATGGCGGAAAAGTTGGTGGATGTTGTTGCAAAATTAAGACAGCGATCAACCCCCAAACCTCTTATGCGACATAAAAAATGGCTTAAAAACGACGCTAAATGGAGAAAAAAAAGGCGATGGCCATAGAGTGTTTCTAAAAAAAAATGCATCTGTCGTTCAGGTTGCTTCAGAACGATGTAAACAGCACAGAAATCCAGCCAAATGCCCTTTATTTGATTGTTTAAACGAAATGGCGAGTGACAAGCGATGACAAGCTAAATTCTCAGGCTTTGTATCTTGTTGAAAACAAAAAAAAAAAATTCGAGAATTCTCCCAACCCCACAAGTATTTAGATAAGGTTATGCAAACTCGGAAAAGGTCTTGTAATGATGTCATAAAATGACGTCCTCCGGGAAAGCGGAAAGCGTGGAGTCACAACCACGTTTATCATACTGTCATGCTAACACAGCTATTGACCAATGAAAGCACGCGTACTATCTGAGTTATTTTATAATGCAAGAAGTGGAAAAGAAGAGTATGAACCAAAAAACAATAAAATACAGTCACCGTGTAGAACCATCATTGTCACTTTTGCTATCCGAAACTTCCTGTAGTAAGTTCTTATTCAAAAACTCGTCCAGAAATAGCTTGGTCACTCTGAGAACGGAGTACGGAGAAACGTTGCATTACTGTTAGATTTTTAAAGGCCCTAGAGGGGTCTCCGTTATAGAAGTCCCTTCGGAGGCACTTTACTGCACCAAAATATATCCCATAGCTTTGATATGCTTGTCACCGTTTTTACTAGCCGCGGCCTCGTTTCCACACGAATTGGTGGTGTCGGGAGTACCTCCAGTGCCAAAGCCGAGTCTTGAGTCACAAGAATCACACTTGTCCTCGTTGTTACGAACAACGCCAATTCTTGCTTTGGAGTGGCTGGTGCCGCTACACAGAACATTAAAACCCTCTTTTAGACAAACACCTGTTTGCAAGGAAGCTTTTGGACCAATTAGCTTCTTCCATTCAGCCAGGCCAAGTGGTACGTTGCGATATTGCCCATCGGCAATCAGCGAATAGAGAGAATCAGCCCGTTTGTTAATGACGACGAAATTTGGGTATTGTGCGACAGAGATCTTCATACCGAGACAGATCTTGTTGAAAGGTGTGTTCCAGTAGGTTGGTAACTTTGTTTCTTGTGTGTCGAACCCAGTCTGTCCTCCAGGAAGGTTGTAAGATTTCTTGTTGCTCCAAAATGTCGAATCGTAGAGGAAAGTTCCCTGTTAAAAAAAAAGAAGAGAACCTCTACAAAAAAGGATCAGACATTCAAATTACGTTTTCGTAATTATGGACGGTTAAAGTGGCGTTTGACTCGTTTCGAGTACAAATAGCTCTGGAGGCATTATTTAATTTGGGGCTTGGCATAATTAAGCAACGCACCAATTCCAGGAAGGAATTCTCCATTTGGAATCAGAATGGACAATAGCAATAAAAACAACAACGACAACAACAACAACAATAACAACAATATCAATAGTAAATAAAAAAGAACGATCATACATTAAAAGTGAATGTCTAGTAGATTGAAATACCAGTACTGCATCGATAAGCCTAGGCACTTGGTGAGTGTGGTTAGCTTTTCAAGTTATTGCTAACACTTCAAATACTAAAAAAGCCAAAGTTTCGATTATGGTAATGGTGTTGTGTACCCGAATTCACCTCAATTGTATTTCTCGTCTGACAAAATACTGGACTCCTGAAATCTCTATAATTTTTACTCTCAGAGGGGCTCGATTCAGACTCTATTCCTATATACGTATTACGTCTTAAAGAGACATGCGCACCTTGAGTTTTACTGTAGCTTAGGGCAGAGATCGCGCGTTCTGACCACTGGTAGTACGTGGTTCAGCTTCCGAGGTGCATTTTTAAATAGTCAAATAGTCTTTCTCTCTAAAACGCTGTTCTTTTGTTCTGCCCGTTTCATTGGCCCTGAAAAGCCCTTATTGGGTGTGGTCAATTAAGTATGTATGCAGTGTATCGCAACAGGTAACTAGTTCATATTCAGTGTAGTGTTTTTTAGCTCCAACTGACTTCAAAACTGAAACCGTTGATTGGATTTAACTTCAATGCAGAGTTTCTACGATTTTGGCTTGCGCAGAGACAGCCAAAAATGCGTCGGAGTTCGCACGTTGGTATGTTTGTAAAAAATGAAAATGAAATGATCAGTGATCCGTGGAGCAAAGGCCGGTTGGAGTAAGTCAATATAATACCTTCTTTCCATCAATCTTCATGACCGGTGTCCATGCTCCAGCTCCACATCCGAAATCTCCAAAGTGACACAAGACGGAAGTTAGCCCAGAGTCCAATTGAAGTGTGGCAAGCACGCTTGTGTTAAATCTGTAAATTGGACACTTTAGAAATCAACGATGCATGTAATAATCGCGTTTTGAAGGGTTGAACGCTCAAAAATACGAACTAAGCAAGGTACAGATTTTGCTAGCCTGCTTTATGCAAAATAATATTGACGCAAAAGCAAATAAATATTAATACACAATTTTAGGAAGAGCACAAGGTAGTTTTTTGGAATTGTCGATCGAGAATTAAAAAACTGCCATCAGCAACAAAATTTGCGGTAATACAACAACATTAATTTCGTCCCACGAATATAAAAAGTTACCATCAGCGAAAAACATTTTGGGGGATTTTTGCTATTGTACATTTGGCTGCGATTTTTGAATCGCAAAATCGAAAGTGGCATCAATTTTAGCGGCCGCCTTTGATCAAGTTACCTTGCGCGTTTGAGCTTAAAAAAGCAAAATACCACAAAACGGGACAGGACATTACAAAATAAATCAACGTGTGAACATGTGAGCCAAAGGGCCTCTGCTGGCGCGGCGTGTGGGTGACCCCGCAAAAGGTCTTAATGACCCCCCACTTGAAAAAATTGACTGGAACGCTGCAGTTCAAGTTCAATACCACCCAACTCAGTGCCTTCCGAGCTTGTTTAATACGTACCACAGGCAGCCCAGGTATACGCTCAAGGAACGTCTAGATTGTTATAATGTTCTCGATCGCGTTTAAAACTATCATCTACGCCTGAATGCTCTTTTTGTACCATAATGGGTATTTTACTTGTCGTTTGCATCTATAGTCGGCCATTTTTGTCCTGATCTAAAGGCGTTTGGTACTGTAAGAGTCGTCGCTATAGTAACGTAATATAGGGAATAGGCCTTATTCGTGATGACGTCTGACTAGCTAATTTCACCACCAAGCCTCGAATTCGAAAATCAAACTTGTAAATTTTAGTATGAGCTAAATCCCAAAGGAGCAAACTTGTAAAGAAAAACCACGTGCAAACAGTATTGCATGTCCAGATGATGTGAATAATTTTGTGAGAACGAGGCTTGGTGGTGAATTTTGAGCAAATTTCATAATCATTCATAAGGCCTATTTGGAAGAATCTAGGATGAAACTGCACTGCTCTCGTCCAAATTAAGTAGAGAGATTTTTCTTCGGTGTTTTAGGGAAAAAAAAGCAATTTTCTCACTTGTTCTGCTTGTCAGCTTCGAACAGGGCTTTGCATGACACAGCAGCTGAAAGAGAAACAAAAACGATTAACTGCTAAGGAAAGATTTTCGCCAGAGAAATTATTCTGTTGTCGGCTTTCAACAGCCATATAACCAGTTTTTGTCAAAATGACAGAAGAAGAAAAAACTAATGGAAATAGAAATCCAAAAGATTTTCTACTTGATCAATACTCTCAGCACAAAACATATGCCATTTAGATCACAGATAAGAGCACAAACTGATTGGTAACCACCAGTAGTGACCTCGATAGAAGCGACATGAAATACGTACTTACCTATTTCGCAGTAATATCCCGTGAAACCGATCTTACAGTCGCAGCGGAAAATTATATTTTTGACGTTTGGTACACATGTACCTCCGTTTTGGCAAGGTGAAAAAGCACACTGGGTCTGAAATACGAAAACATCGTTTAACTTCGACATAATGACCGAGTTTCGGTCATTGTTTCTGTATTTCCGTTTTTACTTGGGTTAAATTGGTGATCCTCATTTTATCTAGGTTGATACGCATTTAGATGAATTGAAGAAACTTTTTTTGGAGCCTAGAGAAAAATTAGGGTCAGGTTAGGATCATTTTTGGTGATTACATATGGATATCAATTGACGTATTATAGAAAAGTAAAAAATAAAAAGAAGTGTAATGGATAATGTCCGTCGGTGTAGGGTAGTGGTGAATGCACACAGGACTATAAACCTGGAAGGTCTGAGTTCGAGTAACGGTAAAAGCATAGTACAGTACTTTGTTCCCTTACCATGTTGTAACCACTCTCGTCACTAGAGCCTCGGTTCGACCCAAGGCTCTGGAAAACTCTATGTAGGAGAACATGCACGTGGGGTCCTTATAGCCAAAAATTGGCTATTTGAACCTTACGGCGCCTGCTCACTCCTCGTGCTAACATGAATGAACCAATTAGAGAACCTTTTGATTGTTCTTCACGAGAGCCAATGAGAAGACACTTTGTTTCAGGATTCTCCAGAGCTCTTCTCTTGACTGAGGGAGAGAAGAGCTCTGGGGTCGAAGTTGCGTTGTAATTGCTGTAATGTTCATCATGAAAGGGTAAGTGTATGAATGCAGAAACCGGCAACAAGATGACACGAAACAATAACATTTGTTGAGATACGTAAGACAGGGCGTGTGGGAAGATATAGACGTTTCCAATCCCTTTTTGTTTGTTTGTTTGGGGGAGAGGGGGGGTTCATAGCTGCTTTAAGATAGGTAGAGCGCATATTCAACCTATGTAAAATGTAAAATAAAGACCAACTTAACCTGGGTAAAAACGGATTCAACCTGAGACCGGATTTGACCGACAACATATGCACATCAATTCTTTTACTGGTTGAGATCGGCATATAGAGAAATATGCGAGTATTGCTATACCTAGTGAATGTGTGTAAATTTGATAGCAGTCACGTGGTAACGAGTGGTCAGCTTATGAATAGACCTCTTTAGCTTGTACGTTTTGTTTTCCCATTTCAGATCACGTGATGTTCCAAAGGGAATTTTCCTTTTGTTTTTTCATAAGTTATGCATACATATGCACGCGCATAAGACGACATTTGAAAGAAACTGTTCCCTAGGGTAACATCACGTGGTATGAAATGGGAAAACAAAATGTACAAGCTAAAGAGGTCCATTAGAGGGCATCAATCTGCTTTATAGATTCCTGACGTGTTCTTTACGTTCTGCTGGCTAATTTTTGCAGTATTTGTGTTGTTTTTTACAACTGGTGTTTCAACGAAACGATTGTTTTCTTATGAGAACAAATCTCTATGTAAAGGTTCAGAAAACCATATATTCAGGCGTTATTTTAAATGAATTATATATGCAACTTTTAAATTGAAGATAGGACAATTGTCCGAGCTTCTAGGCTCTATTATTCCATTCTGAACACTTTTCCCGTTGTTAAGTTACAGGACAATCAAATGCTTTGGCTAACCGGTTGGAAGAGGAATTCGATGTAATTCTTAAATATAGGTATCTGCTCATAACAATGGAAAGGAGCTGTGAACACTGTGTTTATTATACAAATCTCACCTTAGCAGAGAAGTGGTGCGAAGTTGCGTTGGCCCTAAATTCGTCGGGGTCTCTGTGTCGATCAGAAGACAGCAACTCGCACCAGAGCTTGCCATCAGCTCCTCTTGATGCAGCCAGGTTGAAGGACAGGCAAGAGGGATGATTCAGACATTCAAAAGTGCAGTCAAAGTCATCGGCAACCGTGTGTGTACCAACTCTTGACACATTCAGATAATGCGAGTCTTCTTTTACGAACACATCTTGTCGCACATCGGGGTGATACCATGTGTTTAATCCTGTACCACGTGACAGCGTGCAAATTTTAGAATATATTCTGGGGGCGACATTCATATCATATGAATTAACCTTGAGGGTGCTTAACATTGCGCCAAAAATCCCGGAAATTTTGGTTAAATGCCAAATGGAACAGTTACTTTCCGGAGAGTTCGTTTGGAAAATGTGGATTACCTCCGGAGGTACTTCGAACGGAATTTCGGAAATTCCGGCATCATTTTACCAATTCTTGCGTTTCCAGGCCCTTTTTCGTGCGAAATTGAGTGTTGAGCGAAGGTAAACCCAGGAAAAAGAGTTTTGAAAACGGAACATTTCAATGGAAGTGTAATTTCACCGGGTGTTGGTCGGTATTTTCGTCAAGTCGTTGGACATTTTTTAAAAAATAACCCCTAATCTCTTCGCGAAATATACATATTCTATTAAATACTTAGGGAAAGTCCGCTTCTGAATTTGATCTCGCTGTTAGTTCATCACTGTCAGTGTGTGAGAGCAAAGCAAACTATAATCGGGAATAATGTGATTTACCATTCTTATAGCACATTTTTCTGTGTAAATATACGTATTTATGCACGTTTTTTTAACCCTCATATATTAGAACAGATGGCGACCTTCTTCGTATATGGTTATTTTTGTGGGTTCTATTCTTCTGTTGGGAGATAAAGCAAGGATTACGACGTACAACGGCTATAAAAAGGTTATCTAAAGATATTATTTTCCTTTTTTGCGTTAATTTCGTGATTACTGGAAGCCGGTCGACGTGAAAACCCATTGTTTTCGGGCGAGAACGGCGAGGAAATGCTCCAAAGTGTAACACGCCTTTGTCATTTTGTTCATTAATATTAAACCTATTGTCTCGCCAGGTGTTCTCCTAGCAGTCGTTGCTCTCTGCTTGAGGTCAGTTAATCGAACAAGTCTACTGTTCTTCTTTACTATCTGATAAGACTGCAGATCATCTAACCTTTTGCAGCGGTCATTTCAAATCCAGCATTTTATTCAGTTATTTCTCCTGGCAGTAACTCCTAAGTTTCCAGGTTCTATGCGGTTGTCTGATGCTATACTTACCGAGACTCGCGTGGCGGTCTAAGGATTTCAATCTTAATCACACGTTCACAATTTTCGAAAGTTTTCTCTGTTACGAGAAAGAGAAGGAAGGCATTTCAGCTTGATTACGAACCCGTCGCGACCAACTCATTACGTACTGCTACGGAAATATAAGCGGAGCGGAAGCAAATCCGAAAAGCCTCTTTCTAAAAAAACCTAACCGCGAAGAAGAGGTGTTATAACGCGCAAACCTGGAGTCAGTTCTCTCGCGTCACGCCAAAGTACTTCTGAGGAATTGAAAACAATTCTGCTTCTTGATCTCCTGAAATGACTTTGCTTTCGGAACAACAAAAATGCGCAACAAATGCGCAACAAAAATGTTGCGCGTCCCCCGTAAACAAGGAAAGAGTCAGTATTTCTTCAACAATGTCACCGAAACATTATTCATTCCTCGTTGTTTTTTCCCCTGTGGTTGACCAGAAATTTAAATTTAAGTCATTTGTTTAAAAACTAGACTCAACAACGTGACGTGAAGTTTTATATGTTAAAAAGAGAAAACATTACGTTAATTTATGAAACATAGGCATGGTAAACGAGTTAGAAAGGCATCTGTTCATATAAACAACTTTTTAAATCTTTCAGTTCTTATTCGAGGAAGCTGGTAATCATGTCCCCTTTTTCTTATAATCCTTATCCGTTGTGGGGAGAGCGATTGTTCAGTGAAGAAGATATACTTCTGTAGAGGTTATCTCGTTGAAACAGTTACGGCCCTAGTGTAACAGTTGATATCTTACAATTAGTTTGGGTGGGATATCCATGTAGAAACGCCTCTTTGCAGAAAGAATTGCTTTAATTGACAATACGGAGGCGACATAGCATAGAGTTTTCCGGGAGCTGGATACCGAATCTGCGTTCAAATCTCGCCTTGAAAACGGGACATCCCGTTGGGTTTCAAATTCTAGTGGTGTTGATTAAAAGCTACTTTACTTGAAGTCCAAAACAAGTTGAATCATGATGTAATGCTTTTTATGTTGAGGTGCACGTGGAAAAAGCTCCCATTCGCCAAAACAAAAACGTGGATAAAAGGAGAAGATAACTTACCAATCGCAAGAGTTCCTTCTCGTTTCACAGGAAAAAAAACGAAGAGGAGCAAATAGCATATTACATGCAAGAACATGGCGAGTATAATGAATCCCAAAGATGAAGGGCGTGAATATTGCTTTTAGCTTTTCACTGATGGAGATGTTTGCTAAAACGCGACAAGTTCATACCACGCCTCATTAAATGTTTGCTTCGTCCTTAATCAATACCCTAACACATGCGCAGTGATTGTCAGACCGAAAACAATTTGTTAAATATTGATGACGAGAATCTCATCAGCCAAATTGGGAAACTTCAGCGCCACAGCCTGAACCTTCATAACTCACTTCATTAGTTTAACTTCAGTTATTAAAAGAGTAGGAGAAATTGAAGAAAGTTTGACGATAATTTGATAGCCGGTTTTAACGAGTCTTACCAACTCCGTGATATAAAACTAGTTTAAAAATACGCAAGAGCGTTCCTGCCAAAAAATGAAAACAAGTTGTTTTGTGAGAACATCTGCTACATTGTCATCTACGTCTGAAGATTCATACTTCCGTAATAAACAATTCTTGAGTTGAAGTGAATTATTAACCTGCCATTAAACTTAAATATAATATTGCTTTTTAAATTTAGCGTTGTAGTCCATTATCGTATGTCATACGTCAAAATGATATAATTCAGTGATTGGTGTTTGGCGTAAATACCAACAACGTTCAATTAGCAATTAAGTAAGCTGAACATTGCACGTTGGCTCCTCTTCAGTCAACTGATGAGCCTTACCGAAGCAGAATTTCGCCTTTTGTTACTGAAAATATAAATTTCGACGATGCTCAGGGGAGATTGTCACGATCTTGTGACATTAAAATGGATTTTGATCAGAAAAAAAAAAAAAAACGGCAGAATACCTTGCCATTTTTTAAGCGCTTTTCTATGAAGCGCCGGAGATGCGTTTGTAGTGGAAAGACAGTTTACACGCGTAGTGCTTGGTTGGGTATTTGAGCTGTTCAGTGGACCTTAATAAGCAAGCAACCTATTTTTATTTGATACGCAATCAATGTGCGGCACTTTGTAAATGATGCTAATGGTTAGTGATACTGAGCTGTACCCAGTAAAAGTAAACTAAAGAATGGTTTCATTTGTCGCGCACGCAATACACTCTTTTCTTTTTTTTTTTTTTTGGGGGGGGGGGGGGGGGGGAAGTGTGTTATTCCCTGCGATGTAGTAGAAGAAATTATTTCCTCACTTTTCAGAAATGATAACACATTGACTCTAATCGTTCCAGCCGTTTAACGTCCTCTGGTCTTCGAGGAATTCCCAATTGCGAGACTCCCCGTAGCTACAATACTCGTCAAAAATCTTGAAACCCTTGTGGCGGTTTCCCCTTCCCCAATGTTGATTTGGGTATCACAAACACGCGTGGCTCAACATTGGGGAGGAAGAAGGCACATTTCAGTTGGGAAAACAGTGTGAAGTAGAAATCTCAGGAATTTTCCAGAAAATTCGAGAGAAACGGTGTCTGTTTCAACGATTTGTGACGAGTATTGTAGATTTAACAACGATTTCGAAAACATGTTGTGAAGAGTAACTTGGGGTGCTTTCCATGTGACAGAACTAAATGGCCAGACTAGAGATTTTGATGGACTAACTCTACAACGCCTTCAAATTACCGGAAAGACACACTTTGAGGTTGAAATATTTACTTCTCCGGCCAGAAGAATGCGAGGACGTATCGATGCAATTGTTCCTTCAAATTGTTGCATTTTCTTTGCAAACAAATACATTTTGAAGTTGCAAAACAATTTCCCAGTACTGAAGGTTGAAAAGGCTGACATATACTTATCTCAGTGTTCGTGCCTTTGCTTTTGTCCTTTACTAAATATCGCTCAGTGTAACGTTCAATTGCCCTGGGAAGGACGCAAAAGGTTCACAATTGAGGACCTCGAAATTCTCAGTATGTAATTCATGGATAAGTACGGGAGTCATGTAAAACAGAGCGACACTAAATTATCACTTAAGCACTGAATTTTCATTTCAAAACAAATTAACAACACTGACAAATGAAATACTTGATTAAACTACAACTGTAAAGGAAACTTTGCTGAAGTCCTTGTTTACACATTGGTTCATCAACACACGACCTTACTGAAATTAAAAGGCATCATGCTTTTTACACGGATTGATTACCACCAAAGACTTTAAGACTTTTGGCTTTGATAACGAGCCAGTTATGTTATTAGCCATCAAAATAAAACTGGTAAATTCTTGGGTGCAACGGAGCTAATGATCCCGTACGTTCTCCTGTTTAAATTTCGAATTTTCAAAGAAATATCGGGTTCAAATTTTCAGAGAGTCGTATCTCATTATGCAACGCACTTTCAATATTCATTACTTTGTTCTCGGTTGACGGACTGAAAAACGATAGGCCTGTGCTAATGAGACATTCTCGTTCCCAGGGGCTTTCGCACGCGAAAAGGAAGAACTGGTTTTCGTGCTCAGCCTTTAGCGGCTAAGAGGGCCGGGTGACTCTGGGGACGAGAATGCTAATGAGGCAAAGAATGTGAACAATGATTTCCCTATTACTTGCAAGAAATAAAGAAACACCAGCAAGTTACTCAATTGTATACTGAGGCCGAACTCAGTCAGGGAATGAGTGACGGTCTCGTATATGAGCCTGAGCATTCTAAGAGCTTCACACAAGTCCTCTGCCGTATCGTATAAACTCTTGTTCTTAGGCCATCGTAGCTTGATTAAGAAAATAACACAAACAGCGGTGATAAACATTGTATTCCAAAGCATTTTTATAAAACTTGACGTTTCGTATGTGTGTTGACTAGCATACGAAACGTCAAGTTTTATAAAAATGCGTGGAATACCAGGGGCGGATCTAGGATAAATGATGACTGGTTTCCACAACCACGAAAAAGTTTCTAGGAGTTTCTAGGGGGTCCGGGCGCATGATCCCCGGGAATTTTTTGGATTTTAACTCTTCAAAGTCCTCTTTCCCGTGTTTCTGACCGATTTCCGTAAAACGGTGGAAACCGGTATGGATCCGCCCCTGAATACAATGTTTATCACCGCTGTTTGTGTTATTTTCTTAATCCTCTACCGTAGCTTCATCATGAAATATATCATTCAAGAGCTTATCTTGATCAATCAGACCCTTTTACAAAGTTCCCTTGAATAGGTTTTCCGATTCAGAATCTATCTTCATTCGTGGATTTGGCCTTTCTTTTAGTCTTACACACATCAGGATAATCCCAGAAGACTAAGCAGATCCATTCCTATGTTGTTACTGAGCAGTTCGATCGGTACTAGCAATTGCAAAGTTGGTGGCAAGTACTTGAGATTCATATATGCATGCAGCTTCAGTAGTCTTGCGTAGACCAAGTTCTGTTGTAAGGGAACTGTATATGTCTTGGAATCAAATTCTAACTTCCGAACTCTTCAGACTATGCAAACACGGAAAAAGTCTTCTGATGATTTTCTAAAATAATTGTAACGTCCTCTTGGAAAGCGAAGAGCGTGGCGTGATAGCCATGATCATGTACTGTCATACACACACGCCTAACTGACCAATGAAAGCACGTGTACTGTTTGAGATTTTTATAATACAATATGTGGAACAACGACAACAACAACAACAACAACAACAAAAATGCGGTCACTATGCAGAACTTTTGCGATCCGACGCTTCCTAAGTTCTTATTCAAAAACTCATCCAGAAATAGTTTGGTAACTCTGAGAAATTCCTTTGTGTAAGGTTTTTCAAGACTCTAGAGGGGTTTGAGTTTAAAAAGTCGATCACTGCTTTCCTGATATGGAAGCTTTTCTGTCTTCGGAAATATAGCACTATCTACTTAATTGATTACAGCGTCTAGAAGTCCTTTCGGAAACAATTTACTGCACCAAAATATATCCCATAGCTTTGATATGCTTGTCATTATGTGCCTCGTTTCCACACGAATTGGTGGGATCATGATAACCTCCAGTGCCAAAGCCGAGTCTTGAGTCACAAGAATCGCACTGGGCTCCGTTGTTACGAGTAACGCCAATTCTTGCTTTGGAGCTTCCGGTAGAGCTACACTGAACATTAAATCCCTGCACAAGACAAGCACCTGTTTGTAAGGAAGCTTGTGGGCCAATTGGCTTCTTCCATTCAGCCAGGCCAAGTGGTACGTTACGATATTGCCCATCGGCAATCAGCGATAGAGTGAATGAGCGCTCACCTGCTTTTCTTAATGACGACGAAATTTGGATATTGTTCGGCAGAGATCTTCATACCGAGACATGTCTTGTTGAAGGGTGCGTTCCAGTAATACAATATGTGGAACAGATGAGTATTAACCAAATACACCATGCAGAACCATCATTGACAATTTTGCGATCCGAAACTTACTAACTTCTTATTCAAAACTGACTGGTCCAGAAATAGCTTGGCCATTCTGAGAAAGTTCCTTTTTAAAATCAACTTTGTTTAACAATTGTTCACTAACGATAATATTAATAGGGACCTTAAGCAAGGACGACGGCTACGAGAACGTTGTCTAAAAAATTTTATTTCCCGCTATTGTAATAATTTTGCGATTACTCCAAGTTGCTCGGCATGGCGAATATGAATCCACATTCCAATAATAAAATTGGTAAGAACGGTGCTGATATTTAGAGAGAAAACTGAAAATTCATCGTCAAGTGCTCTCGTCCTCCACATGACCTCAAATTTGATCATTTCACGTCGTTGTCAAGACAAGAACGGCAAAGAAATGTATCAAAATGTAAAACGCACGTGCAGGGCGGGCAGAACTATTGCTTTTCCTAATTAAACCTATTGTTATGTAGCGTTCTCGTAGTCGTCGTGGTCCTCCTTGCTTAAGGTCGCTATTGTTTGACAATGTCATAGCATAAAAAAAATTGAGCGAAAGCGAATTGTTACGGAGCGCTGTTGGGGCGGGGGGATGATAGGATAGGGTCGTACCTCTTGTTGAACACTATATTTTATTAGGGAGCTTAAGATCTACGACGACGACGTCGTCGAAAACTCCAGAAAATAATGATCTCATTGGTTAAAAGCGCCTAAATAATCGTGCTGCACGTGCGGCACGGATTTTAGCTCATATTTTTGCGGTTCTCTGCCTGACGACAACGTGAAATCACTGAATTTTAGGTTTTGACGACAACGTTAGCATGCAACAGAGAATCTTTCATTCTCTATTTTCAGTCAGAAACCGCTCGTACCAATTTATTTTTAGGATACTTCGCCCACATTGTACGACGTGAACAAGATGGAATAATCGCGAAAGACTTTTACTAGAGCAAAGTTCTATTTTGAGGTGACGTTTTCGTCGACGTCGCCGTCGTAGATCTTAAGCTCCCTATTGCCTGTATAGTGTCGTACTTCCTATTGTTTTCTGTGCTAAATCCATTGATACCTTTGTTCGTTCTATTGTGCTTTTGGCCAATACTGAAGCCCGTTTCAATGAGATACGACACGACAAAGTAATCATTTGTTTTACTCAAACAATTATGTGATTTCAGCTGCTTCGATAGCTGAGTGGGAACTTACTCATTCCTATACTGGTGCGATGGCTGGAATTCGAGGCGCCGTTTCAAACTCTGCAATTCATTAAACTCTACAAGAAAAGTTGTTGTTATTTCTTATTAATTCAGTTTTCATGCAGCAAAATATCCAAATTAAAATGAAAGAAAATTTTCATGAGCGAGCAGCGCTTTTCCAGCATTCAACTCGGATTTATCAGCGATCCTGGATAAGCCTTGAAAACAACCGGAAGGGAGGGGAACTATCGCTTTCATATTGCTGAAGAAAATATATCTGAGGTCGCTTTGTATTTGCATTTGGGGTTTCAAACGCAGCTATTACGAAGGCTCTGAGGGACAGTCTGCAAAACAATGGTCACAATGAAATATGGACCTCAAACGCAATGGCGCTCCGTGATATTCGATATTAGGGCCCCTTGCATGGTAAAACCAGGAGCGTGTTCTTGGCATCCTGGAACACATGGAACAATAATTAAGTATAGTACGATCGTCCGTTGAGTTTAGTCCTGAGAAGATGACATTGACTGACGTTTCGACAACCTCAGCGATAGTCATCTTCAGAGTCAAGTGTCACTTGACTCTGAAGATGACTTCCGCTCAGGTTGTCGACTGAACGACTTCAACCAAAGGCAAATCTGTGTTTCTTAAAATCGTCGATACATCAGGACAGTTTGACACCGCCAGCTCTCTTCCCCAGTACTGTCATGGCGCGGTTGTCGTGTTTGACGTCACTTCGTGGGATTCGCCTGTGAACGTACGCCGGTAGGTGGCAATGGTTCGCGAAAAATGCAGTCGTGACATGCCGATTATTCTCGTGGGGAACAAAAGAGATTGCGGAGCCCGGCAGGTAAATACCGAAACAGCCAAAAACGTGCGCGACGAGTTTGACCTGTTTTACATTGAAGTTAGAGCTAAAACTGGAGTCAGTCAACATTGACGAGACGTTTTCGTACTGACAGAACAGCTTATGCAACGGAGGGACCTGCAAACATGGAGTGGCGCCTCTTCTGTGGCCAGTGTCGTTTATCAACTGCCTTCAACGTCCGCTCTTTGCAATTACGAGCCAGCAGCGATGTTCACCTTAAAGGAGCCTACTTCGTGAAGAAGAATACGAAGAGACCCTGATAGTATTAGTCTGGTTGCCACGACGGCAGATGGAAACCCCGAGAAAGCTACTAAATACTCTTCCACTGCTTATAATAAGAAGCAAAGGAAATAGTAGTGCTGTTTATAATTCAACTTTTAATTACGACCCGGAAACAGTAATTACAAAGACATGTTTGATTATTCCAAAGTATCGAATATTAATTTGTCACTTCCGAACACTCCAGAGCCTAAGTAGTAGATCAATTTACTATTAATTTCTTACGCCGTAATCAACGCTGCATGATTTAAGTCGTCTTGTTCCCTAACTTATCTTTTCATCATTGTCTTGTTGCAGCAGTTAATTTCAAATTTGATTATTCCACTGAGTGTCAAATAGGAAACTTCACAACCTCGGTTTCAAAGCGAGGCTAAGTGCGACAGTTATATGATGGTCATAACCTGATCCCAACGCTCGGGGTGTTGGGAGAATTCGAGGCAGCTATGCAAACCCGAGACGCAGTCATGTTTATATACTCATGCAAACTCATCTATTGACCAATGAAAGCACGCGTACTATCTTAAGACGACTGCTATGGCAACGACAACGCCACAAAAGTTGATTGGTTAAGAAAGGAAATTACGTGCCTTTCTTTGCCGTACTCCATAAAAGCAACGTGAAATCCCCAAATTGTAGGTTTTGATGACAACGTGAGCGTAAAACAATGGACCATTTAGTTTTCTGATTGTTTTTTTTTTTTAACTTTAAAACCGTTCGTACCCATCTACTTACAGGATAGTTTGCCCGTATTTTTTAAGGTGAACAAGACCGAATAACCGCGCGAAATACTTGAGACCGTAAGCACTAAGTTATATTTTGGAGTAACGTTTTCGATTATCGTTGTCCTTGCTAAACTACCTATGTCATAATACAATATGTGAAACAGATGAGTATTAACCATACAGTCACCATGCAGAACCATCATTGTAATTTTTGCGATCCGAAATTTACTAACTTGTTCTTCCTAACTGACTCTTCCAGAAATAGCTTGGCCATTCTGAGAAAGTTCCTTTTTAAAACCAACTTTGTTTAACAGTTGTTCACTAACGATAATGTCTTCTTTTGTGTGTACTGAGAAACGTTTCGTTACCGTTAGGTTTTTGAAGGCTCTACTAGAGGTTTCCGTTAAAAAAAAATTTAGATCGCTGCCATTCGGTGCTGATAAGGTTAAGTGTTTCTATCCTAGTAAATAGCACTGTCTACTTAAATGATTACAGGGTTTAGCAGTCCCTGAAGAGACAACTTACTGCACCAAAATATATCCCATAGCTTTGATACTCTTGTCACCGTTGTCACCTCCGTACTGGGCCTCGTTTCCACACGAACTGGTGGTGTCGTATTGACCTCCAGTGCCAAAGCCAAGCCTTGAGTCACAATAATCACACTCGTTGGCGTCGTTACGAACAATGCCAATTCTTGCTTTGGAGTGGCTGGTAGCGCTACACAGAACATTAAACCCCTCCTTTAGACAACTTGTTTGTAAGGAAGCCTGTGGACCAATTAGCTTCTTCCATTCAGCCAGGCCAAGTTTTACGTTGCGATATTGCCCATCGGCAATCAGCGAATAGAGAGAATCAGCCGATCTGTTAATGACAACGAAATTTGAATGTTGTGCGGCAGAGATCTTCATACCGAGACAGATCTTGTTGAAGGATGTGTTCCAGTAAGTTGGTAACTTTGTTTCTTGTATGTCGAACCCAGTCTGTCCTCCAGGAAGGTTGTAGGATGTCTTGTTGCTCCAAAAACTCGAATCGTAGAGGAAAGTTTGCTGTACAAAAACAAGGAATTAAGCTCTAACAAAAAGGATCAGACATTCAAGCTACGTTTTAGTAATCATGGCCAGTTGAAATGGCGTGTTTGGAGTACGTTAACTCTGGAGGGATCATTTAATTCGGGACTTCGCATATTTGCTGCCTGTATTAGCTACCAGCGACAACAATAGCCAGTGGAGGATCTAATGGGAGGGTGCAGGGAGCCTTGCGATTCATGGAATAAAGGCAGGTTGGAGTAAATCACAATATAATACCTCCTTTGGTCTGCTTCCCATTTTCTCCTATTGTTCAAGAAAATTCAATTTTTTCCTATTTTTAGGGTTTTACTTAGTGTAGGCCGGGAACATTTTGAAATATTTGAGATAAAGTTCTTAATAAATTTGATAAATTCTTTTTTAAAAAAAAGAAACCTTTTCGCAGAAAATAAAAAAACACAGCCTGTTTGAATGATAACCTTCTGAAACTCATGCCCAAACATTCTCCATTTTTCTGGTAGCATATAGAGGAGTCTGGAAGATCATTTCCGTGCTTGTGCAGTTGCCATGTGGAATTAGGAAGGCAAGTAATTCAATCCAATTTCTATCTCTTTGTTTTCGAACAATGGTTGTTTTATTAATATACCATCTCTTTAAAAAACAGTTGTATCTTTGTCTTTATAGCAATATTTCATTCAGAAAAAGTTCAAATATTTTTCAGCCTTATGCGTTTTGTGATAGCTGTTAGAGTGGTAACCATTACAAACAAATTCGTGTTTACACACCGCATAATTGTTCGGATATACTTAACGTGTTAACCTACTTTTTGTCCAAAAAAGGTCAAGGTGTAATTTTAGATGCGATAACTTTAAATAAACTTTTGAAAATAAGAAAATTTAATTCAGCTTCTGAAGTGCTTAACGAAAGTTGACTGCGCATGACTTAAATTCAAGGGAATTTCTGGCTAATGGACCGGCCTTTTCATGACCGTGTCAGATGACCTTTCAATCATAAAAATGGTCTTGGTACAATATGGATGTCAGAAATAGAAAGAGCGCGATGAAATTAGTGAGAATGTGAATTTTGAGGCCACTGACGTTTAGTGCGTGATTTTGGAGCGCAGTTTGAAAGTTTGCAAAATATAAGAGAATTTTGTGCTGGATGGCAAGCTTGCCACACAGCAGCTGTTTTCCATATAAATTTCGGTTAATTTTTAATCATTAAAATCACTGTGTATATAAGCTGCAGTAGGTTCTCAAGGACGGATCTAGGATTTTGGCTAGGGGGGTGCACATGTCAGACGGAAATGCACAGGAAGCCCAATCTTTATATGTTAGACAATGTATAACAAACACATGCTTTTAAGAGGGTTAGGGCTGTAGTATGATAAATCTGTAAATGATGAGACAAATAAAAATCTAACTTAATGCAGTTTTTGTCCTTTTAATATCCTCTAGTAGCTTAATTCGCTTTGCCGTTTTTTAGCTAAGCTTACATTACTAGGAAGAATTATGAGTGTAACATGACAGTAATTTCAGGCGCTTGCTTCTTTTGAAGAAATCCTGCTATAAAACTTTGCATTATTATGATTTTCTTCAGCTAGCTTGACGATCGATGGAAAGGTCAAATGGCGGGAAATGGAATGACAATGAGGCTGTGTTAATTGGTGGTTTACGCTGACCACTGCTACGACAGCAAACTGGCGGCGCAAAAGATCTAACTAATTGGCAAGCATTCACTTCTGGCAACATTTTATTCCGCCAAAACTCCGAAAACTAGCGGTTTTAAGGCGCAACGGACCGCTGTCTGTTATTTAGGTTTTTTATTTCGTTTGTAAATTTTAGAATTTTTTAACTAAAACGTTTTTTTTTTGGGGGGGGGGACCGAGAGGGGGGGGGGGGGAGGAATGGGTTGGGGTGCACGTGCACCCAGTGCACCTCCCCTAGATCCGCCCTTGGTTCAGAACTTTGCAGCCAGACTTGTGTTAAGACTGACAAAGTTTGATTATATTTCAGGGGGCCGATAATCACTTCGATGGTTAAAATTTTCAGACAAAATTCTGTTTATTGATTTTGTTTTAGCTTTTAAATGTATGAATGGAATGGCCCTGGAGTACTTATCTAATAATTTTGTCAAACGCTTTGATATTCATGGCAGGAAACTAGGGGATCTGGAAGCATTGACACTACTGGTTGTAGGTTGCCAATGAGACAAAGAGCTTTCTTTATTATCGGGGAATCAATCAATTGCAATGAAATAGTCTTGCAGCTGCAGATCGCTAGTTTGAAAGACCCAAACAGTTTTAAGAAAGGCCTTTTTAAGAATATATTTTATATTAGAACAAATTAGTGTATGTATGCCACTGTCTTTCCTATTTTCTGAGTGGCATTTGTCACTTGACGCCCTGTATGTACCTTGTTTCCATCGATCTTCATGACCGGTGTCCATCCTCCAGCTCCGCATCCGAAATCTCCAAAGTGACACAAAACGGCAGTTAGACCGGAGTCCACGTGAAGTGTGGTAAGCACGCTTGTGTTAGATCTGTAAATTGGACGGTTTAGGAATTAACTATGCATTCGATAATCGCGTTTTGAAAGGTTGAACACGCGTATTTAAAGCAAATACGTTGTGTTCATAAGGGAGCGTTCACAAAAACTTGTTAGGGGGGGGGGGGGAAGGGGGAGAACTGATGATAAATTGGGG
Organism: Montipora capricornis; assembly: GCF_036669925.1. Taxonomy (NCBI): domain Eukaryota; kingdom Metazoa; phylum Cnidaria; class Anthozoa; order Scleractinia; family Acroporidae; genus Montipora; species Montipora capricornis. The sequence continues at coordinate 13,841,531 of NC_090894.1, read as the reverse complement.
GTCCCCCAAAAAAATTAGAGATAAAAGGGGGGTGTTTGAAAAATATAAACAGGGGGGGGGGGGGGTACGTTAAATTATGAAAACAAAAATGTCGTTAGCCAATGTAAACAAAACTAAACAAAATATAATAATCAAGAGTGTAAAATGGAGTTGACACCCCTACATGTCGACTCTATAACTCCGTTGTGTGTGGTCTGGCTTCCTTTCCTTTGCCATAATTTTGCTCTCTCGAGTACATATCACAGTCGACTGAGAATGGACGCCTTCTTTAGGCGCTTCCAGTAAGATTTCATTTAGCAATGGTTTTTGTTCTATGAGACTTTAGATTTAGACCTTCATACTACTGTGTGATATATTTCTTTTATCAATGGTGTTGATAATGTAAATTGACTACCGCACAGGGATTCTAAAAGCTGACGTTTCGAGCGTTAGCCCTTCGTCAGAGTGAATCAAGAAATTATGGGTCGTGTGTAGTGGAGTAGGAGCTACGCTAGTGGTGGTAACATGGCAACGTGAAAAATAGGATACATTAGTTAAATGACGAAAGCGTTCGTTAATACCGTGGGGATTAAGGGTGCCGATTTGGAAGATGAATTTTTGTTCCAGATTCTTGCGGCTATCCGTCGTACCTTGATGTAGGAAAAAGGCCGCAGATAACCATGTGTTTTTTGGAGTGGTTAGGGAGATTAAAATAACGAGCGACTGGCTTAGATACATCCTTGTCATTCTTCGGAGTTCGGAGTTCGGAGCGGCAATAAAGAATTTGTTTGTCCGGTATAAGTTTCGTCTGGTACGTTTGTCAAGTACGTTTCGTCACCCTCACTTTCCATCCTCATAATCACACAGTCAAAAGTATCATTCTTAATAACTTTAAATTACTCCAAAATTATCCCGAGACTGGTAGAATCTTTTCGCAAGCTCCAGTTATTTCATTCAAACGCGTTAGTTAGAAGCACGCTCAAAACTAACTAACAACCCGGCACTTTCAAATGCGCGCTCTTACGATGCAAAACTTGTCCTTTCACTCTTAACACTAGCAAAATATCGGGATCTAAGCGATCTGTTAAGATCACCGATCGTTTCACATGTACCTCTGCAAATGTCATTTATTGCATAACCTGTAGGTTATGCAATAAATTATACGTTGGCGAGACAGGTAAATAAATAGGCGACCGATTCCGCGAACACCTTCGCGATGTTGAGAAGAATGACAAGCATGCATCTAAGCCAGTCGCTCGTTACTTTAATCTCCCTAACCACTCCAAAAAACACATGGCTATCTGCGGCCTTTCTCTACATCAAGGTACGACGGAAAGCCGCAAGAATCTGGAACAAAAATTCATCTTCCAAATCGGCACTCTTAATCCTCACCGTATTAACAAACGCTTTTTTAATTTCATTTAAGTAATGTATCCTATTTTTCACTTTGCCATGTTACTACCAAAAGTGTAGCTCCTACTTAGTCCACTATAAAAACTACACACAACCCATAATTCCTCGATTCGCTCTGACGAAGGGCTAACGCTCGAAACGTCAGCTTGTAGAATCCCTGTACGGTGGTCAATTCACATTTATCAATTCCGTTAATAAAACCAAAATTTTGTACTCTACTTCCCCAGCGACGCAGCACAACAGTTTCTTTAGAAACTACTCCCTTCATTCCTTTACTCCCGTAATTGTTTGATATATAAGTTGTTTAAAACATAAGAAAATGTCACATGGTTTTTCTTGGAGCATGCACGTGCAAATTTGGCGCCTTAACCGCTGGACCACACGGCTTCGCCTGTGAATTTACTCGAACCATGTCCTAGTGCAGATCATTGTCGCTGGTTAAGCTGTGTTTGCAAAATTGACTTCTGTTAGTCCTTTCGTGACAACCAGCATTTTATGTTGTCAAAAAAGAAGAGAGAATACCATGAAATAGCATTTTCAAGTGAACTACATTGGGGAAGAAAATTACTCAGTTGTTTCACTTGAATAATTGTGACTTGTTACAGTTTCCCTATTATTTTTCCAGAAAAAGGGTTTGCTTTGTATCAACAGGGAAACCGTAACCCGCAAAACGAAGCGGCGCCCGAGATATTGAAAAGAAAACTACGCGATTCTGAAATTCATTTATCTCTTGTTCAAACGCTTTCCGGCTTGAAAAACAATGTAAATAAATTTGATTGTGAAAAAGGAAGGAGGAGATCCCCCGAGTTTTTTGTTTATATTGTTCTCGATCGCGTTTCGTTATGAAAAACTTTCAACTACACTTGAGTGCTGTTCTTTTATCATAATTTATTATGTTTTGCTTTGATTTTTACGTTGTGGGCATTAAGAATAGCTAAACTATAGTGAGTCATTTTTGTTCTGATTTGAAGGCCTTTGGTTATGCGCGTTTGGTCGCCATAGTAACATAATTTAGGGACTTAATGAAACTGAACTGCTCTTATCCAATGAAAATAGAGTGATTTTTCGTTAGTGTTTCGGAAAAGAAATACAATTCACTTACTTGTCCTGCTTATCAGCTTCGAACAGGGCTTTGCATGAGGCAGCTGAAAGAGAAACAAAAACAGCTAGTTCAACAGCGATTTAACCAGTTTCTTTTCAAAATGGCAGAGGAAAAAACTAATGGTAATAGAAAACAGAAAAATTTGCTGCTACTTGATGAAACACTTTCAGTACCAACATGCCATTCAGAAGATCACAGGTACGGACGCAAACTGCTTGGTAACCCAAGCAGCTCGATTTAAAGCGACATCAAATACTGACCTATTTCGCAGTTATCTCCCGTGAAGCCGATCTTACAGTTGCAGCGAAAACCTTTATTTTTCAAGTCTGGTACACATGTACCTCCGTTTTGGCAAGATGAGGAGGCACATTGTGTCTGAAATGGGAAAGAAATCGTCTTTTATACACTACGGAAAATCGTTTAACTTCGACATAATGACCGAGTTTCGGTTATTCTTTCTGTTTTTCTCCAACTTGCTTTTGTTATTATTTTTTATACACGTCAATCCTTTTACTCGTTGACATGAGCATGCTGGGAGAACCGAGCCAAGTTGTTAGCGAATGCCATGAAATGGTGGACATCGAGCAGCTAATTATACGTTTCTTGACGTGTAGGTTTTTCACGTGCTGCTGGGTAATTCTTGAAGTACTTGTGTTGCTTTTACAAATGATGTTTCAACGATCTTAACGCAACGTTTGTTTTCATTGTGGAAGCAAATCTTCATGTCAGGATACAAACAACCTTCTTCAGACGTTATTGTAAATAAATTATTCACGTTTGCAGTGTAAGTTGAACACACGATAATTGTCTGAGCAACGATGCCCGATTATCCGACTTTGGACACTTCTACATTGTTATAGGAACAACAATTGTTTTGGCCGCCCGGTTCCATATGCGAAATTTAAGCAAGGATACAAATCTCACGTTAAATGAAGCGTGGGTTAATTAGAGGCGAAAGGACTAAGTGATCGTCGCACATAACTGGACAATTTAAGCAAATTAATTGTCTTTTACAGACACCTGAAAAAGTCAGTTGGTTTCAACGGGATACGACCTCGTGACCTCTGAGATGCTTGTGCAATGCTCTAACAACTGAGCCATGAAGCCATTAAGTTGAAAGCACCTGCTCCCAGCTGAGATAATTTCTTGGATCACTTCTCCCTTTCGTAAATCTCACCTGAACAGAGAAGTGAAGTTGCGACGTTGCGAAGTTGCGTTAACCCTAAATTCTTCGGGGGCTCTGTATTGATCAGAAGACAGCAACTCGCAGCAGAGCTTGTCATCAGCTCCTCTTGATGCAGCCATTTTGAAAGACAGGCAAGAGGGATGACAGACATTCAAAAGTGCAGTCAAAGACATCGGCAACCGTGTGTGTACCAACTCTTGGCACATTCAGATAATGCGAGTCGTCTCTTACAAACACATCTTGTGGCACATGTGGGTGATACTATGTGTTTAATCCTGTACCACGTGACAGCATGCAAATTTTAGAATTAATAATTCTGGGGGCAACATTCATATCATATGAATTAAGTTCGAGGGCATACCATTCAGTCAAAAGTCCTGGAAATTTTGGTTTAAATGCCAAATGGAACAGTCATTTTCCGGAGAGTTTGTTTGGAAAATGTGTCCAGAGGTACTCCAAACGGAATTTCGGAAATTCCTTCATCATCAAGTTTACCGATTGTTGAATTTCCGGGCCCTTTTTTTGTGTAATGTGTAAAATCGAGTGATGAGAGAAGGTAAGCCCTGGAAACAGAGGTTTGAAACTAGAGCATTAAAACTGAAGTATTCTTGGAAAATCGCTTACAGAATGCATGGTCACTTCGACCGGAAGTTTCCATCAAATAGTAAGCACCCCTAACCTCTTTACCAGGCTCTGTACAAATATGCATATTCGAAATACTTAGGGAAAGTTCGCCGGAATTTGATCTACAGTCAACTCTCTCTTAACGGACACCTCTGTAAGACGGACACCTCTATAAGACGGACACTTGGTGCTGGTCCCGGCCGTTGTTTAGTCATTGTACTATAACCAAACTCTCTATAAGACGGACACCTCCATA
>NC_090894.1:13806971-13834471 GCF_036669925.1 Montipora capricornis | reverse complement strand
AAAATTCCAGGGGTCAATTTAATAAAACTTTTACACGTGTAATTTACAAGTGTAGCTATTGTTCTCAGACTCTAAAACAATGGCTACACTTGTAAATTACACGTGTAAAAGTTTTATTAAATTGACCCCAGGACAAGACAGAAACAACTTGAAACGTAGATAAAGGAAAATAGCATATAACATGCGATAACATGGTGAGTAAATGACTGACACAGTCTTAAGTTAAATCCCGATGATACGTTAAAGAGTGACGATTTTAGTAGTGTTGATAAAGCTATTTTATACTTTGACTTAAAACAACACTGAAAGATGATGGAATGGTAGTTATGTAGATATGTGGAAACAGTTCTCCTTTGCAAAAAAAAGGACTGAAAAAAGACCAGGACAGGAGAGAAACAACTTGAAACGTGGATAAACGAAAAGACAACTTACCATCTGCACGAATTCCTTCTCGTATCACAGAAAGCAAAACGAAGTGGAGAAAATTGCATGTGACTCGCGATAACATGGTGAGTAAATGACTGACCGAAGTTAAATCCCGACGATACGTACAAGATCGACGATTGCTATTAGCTTTTACTGCATGATAGTGGAAATGTTTGCTAAAAACCCACAAGATCACACCACGCTCACTAAATGCTTGCTTCGTTGTTTATCAACACCCTACCTAACACAAGCGCAATGACTGTAAGAGGAAACCAATTTATTAAAATATTGATGACAATAATCTCATATGATTTACCAAATTGGGAAACGTCAGCGCCACTGAAAGTTCATAACTCACAACATGAGTTTAGCTTCCGTTATTGAAAGAGAGAGCAATTGAAAAAGTTTGACGGTAATTCGATAGGGAGTTAACAAGTCTTGCAAACTCCTTGATAAAGTATTTAAAATACTCAAGAGCGTTCCGAACGAAGGACGGAAACGACTTGTTTTATGAGAACATCTGCGAAATATTAATTGTCATCTGCTTCTGAAAATTCATACCTCCGAAGTAACTAATTCTTGTGTTGAAGTGTAACAGTATTTACCTGCAATATTAAACTTAGGGCTAGGGCAAACGTCGAACTTTTCAAGTGCCGAATCTAAAACGACACATGAAAAGTTCGACGTTTGCCATAGGTCTTTAAATATTATTAGTTTTAAATATTAGCTTTGTAGTCCATTATCGTATATCATACGTCAAAATGTAATAATTAATTGGTTTTTGGGAGAATTACCAGCAACGTTTGTATCACCGCTAAAAGTAATAACAACGCTAAATGTAATACCAACCGTAAATGTAATAAAAATTAACTCTAAATGTAATACTAACCACAAATGTAATAAAAATCAACCCTAAATGTAATAAATTACCCCACCGTAAATGTAATACAATTTAACGCTAAATGTAATGAGGTGACCGACCGTAAATGTAATACAATTTAACCTCAAATGTAATAACAGTGTTGAAAGCTCCTTTACGATTACCGGTTATTATTTGAGTGTCGGTGATTTTTTGTGAACATTCCCGAGGTTCTGCGTAGTTCCGGTCAAAGCTTACTGGGAACGTCTGAACTTCTAAAGATTTCCCAAAAAATAGCCCTTCTGATGGTGGAGCATTTGCAAATATCATTTCCGAAATTCTTTACAGCGGATAGCGCAAGTACATAGTGGAAATAGTGGGGAAGCCTGGGCGAGAGAAGGCGTGCACTCAGTTGTGGGATCGTTTGGGGCCCCTGGTTTATACTCTTTTTGAAAGGGGCCCGCTATTTTTTAGAGTCCTTCTGGATGTGTTTGAAAGATTTGGTGAGACGGTGGTATGATAAAGCATAAAAATATACAGATGGTACAGATGATATAAAGACAACTTTAATAGCAACGATACTCATGCAAATATAGTCACAACTTACTTGTAAATGAAATAAACGTATTCTCACTATTTGGTGCGATTACTCAACGCTTGTTCGTAGAACACAGTAAGAAATAGTAAAAAATCTACATTTTTCAAAGCTTTAACCAACAGTCTATTAAGAGTTTTCAGATTTATTCTATCAATATATCGATATATATATTCTATATCGATTTGAGTCAACAGACAAACGGTAACAGAAACTTTCCGGCATGACAGTTCGGATACTCTTTATTTTTTCCTTCCATTTTTCCAGATGATGTTCTGAATGTAGAACCATCCTACGATCCCAGTATACAGAAGTCTCACCCACGCATTTATCCACTGAGGGTGGTTAATTATGTTCTTAAGTGCTAAAACAAGGCCACTCCCTTTCCCACGTGTTTTAGAAATCTGTCGCATGCTGTGGTAACCTACGCATGTATCCCAATCAAAAAACACTCTTGGCAGCCTTTGAATGAATGAGCCTGTGAGACTTCTAAATCGTTTGTTTATCATGCTTAAAATGTTAAAGGTGTCCACAATGTTTCTCGGGCTTCCTGTTAACGAAAAAGTAATAATGATTTCAAGGACTTCATTTGGAAGGTCCTCTATGGAACGAGGTTCTTCATTGTTTTCTCCGCTACCTATCTCATGTGCAGCCCATTGAGATTCTTCATTCGTAGGCTTGTCACAAATATCTTCATCTCCTACTGAACTGTTACCGTAATTATGATTCAGTGCCGTTAAACAAACGTAATGGATTCCTTGATCTTCCGCAAAGTGTCCTAGTGTCAGTGAGGCAAAAGGAATGGAAAATTGAGGAGATATAACAGTTTTTGCGTTTGGACCCAATGTCGATATTATTACAATCTCCACGTTGAAAAGATTAGCGACAGCTTGAAGAGTGATCTGATCTCCGTAAGTTCCATTTTGGGCGATGCTAGTGAGGTATTGAGACCAAGGCATGCCTACGAAAAGTTCAAAAGGAAATCCATCCTGATTGTTTGGATTTTCAGTCAGATATCTTACTATTTCTCTCCGCAAAGATTCCTCGGAATGAAAAATGCCAATAGTTTGGAGTAGATGGGCCAATGCTGAAAACTGGCAGTTGCCGTCTCCTGGTGGATTGTATGTGACATCAAAGCCTTGTTCGCTGAACGGTTGATGAAGGTCCTCAGGCGTCATTGCGATGTAGTATTTTTCCCGGTGAGCTGCTTTCTTTGCTTTATGTTCCTTCTGTGTTTTTGAAAGACTCATCTGTCTCCTCGCGGCTGCCCGTTTGCGTTTTTCTTCAACAGCTGTAGCACTAGTCATATCTTCGACTGAAACCCAGTCACAGCAAGACTTTTCTGTTGTGGGGGATTCGTATGTTATTTTGTATTTTCCAAACTGTACATTTCGTTTTATAATCGTTCCGTCAACAACAAATCGCTTTTTTGGAATACCGCGGGTTCTTCCTGAAAATGGAAATCGAATTAGAACCCGTTCTCCCACTTTGTAAACGGAGGGTGGGTTGCCTTTTACTCTCCTCTTAATGTATCGCTTGTCCCATACGTTGTTGGACGCCCTAGCTTTGGATCGAATTTTGCGGATACGTTCACCATTGTTTCTGAAATCGGAGGCCCTAGGAGAAATTCTAGCTGCAGATGAAACACTCTCTTGGTAGGATAATCCGCCATCCGATATCTCGGATAAAGCATTAGACGCTCGACCGTAAAACACCTCAAAAGGCGATTGTTTACCTAAAACGTCCATCAATTCCTCGTTTAGGACCTTTTGGTATTCCATTAATTTTGAGACCCAGTTCACTCCAACCTTGGAAAAATTAATAAGATCAAAATTTATCTTTTTTCGTAAAGATCTATGAGACCGTTCCACTTTTCCCTGAGACTGGGGATGGTACGGGGACCCTCTGATTATCTTCACTCCTAGCGATTTGCATAGCAGATCCACGGCTTGTTTGAATTCTCCTCCGTTATCTGATTGGATCACTCGTGGAGGGCCGACCTCTGTGTACAGCTTATTAAGCTCTCTTGCTACTAGCTTGCTTGACTTCCCTGTCAAAGGACGCAGCCACAAATATCGACTAAAAACATCTTGAACTGTTAGGATGTACTTGTACGTTTTTCCGTTCTTCGATACAGCTGATTTTTTCATATCAACCAGGTCAATTTGATGTCTTACCTACAAACAACGTAGAAATGAAATCTTTAATCGTATAACATGCTTTGCAGCGATGTCACTCTACATGCAATCAAAGTGCTCAGACTCACTCATTCTCATCAAGGAAGAGCCCAGGTGCTATTTTTGATTTTGTTAATTTTGGAAATTTGTTTGTGTATTCGTCTTAGGGTTACTATATTATACACGATCACATCAGCTACGCTGCAATACTAATCCTGTCCATGTAAAAGACATTATTATGATTATTATCATAGTAATAGACGAGCTGAGATGCCCCTGTCATATAAACCATTTCTCACATTTCTTTCCAAAGTTCTTCACTTGAATAACCCCTTAGAATGCTTAAATGAGTCGATTGACCCCAAAGAGAATGGTTTTAATTTAAGGAAAAGTTTTGGTCATAAATGGGGGTATGGTTTTTGCACTCTAGCCTTGATATGGGTATCGTTTTAAGAAGAAGCCACTTTTTTCATCTTTCTCGAAAAGAAAATCAACAAAGCACTTCACAAATTATGTTTACGGTAATGTAACATTGGTCTGGAACTTATTATATAACGCTGGTCAGAAACAGGGTTTTGATTTAAGAGTCAAGTGATAAATAGGGTTTCAAATTTTTGGTCAGGTTATAAATACCATAGGTAATATCGCAGATTTTGGTCATAAATAATGTAAGGTTTTGGGAAGCGTGCCGTACATCCCCACCCAAATTTTCTTGGAACCCCCCCCCCCCCCCTTCCCCCACCGGCACAATGGTTGATTAGGGAAGATTGGTTTGGTCTAATTAATAACATAATTTATCAATTCTTACTTGGACTGTTTTTGCTCTTATGGGCCGCTGTATCGCTTTATTTTGAAACCGTGCGTTCATCTTCTGGCTGAGTCGACTTTTGGACAGCACATTCTGGACGTTTCTTTCACTGACACCTTGAAAGCGCTTGATCAGTCTTCGGTTCAGCTTTCTTGAGCCGGCGCCTTTGCAATGCCGAAATTCCTTTTCAACCAAAGCACTCAGTTCCGACTTCTTTGTAACTTCTTTGCCTTTAAAAAATAGCCTTTTCCTGCCGTTAACTTCAGAGATAGAAAACTGTGACTTGGCTCTCCAGAAACGAACACAGGCTGCCTTTTGGCTTCGGGAGCGATCTTTCACAGGCACCACAAATTCTCCACTCGTTAAGGCGAAAAGAGTTGCGTAAGTCTCGTCGTCCACGGCTGACATTTGACGAAAACATTTCTTATCTTCTGCCCACGTTCCAATGATGAAAATAAAAAACGCTAACAAGGGACATTTTACAATCATTTTGCTTACTTTCGAAGACCACGACAAGAACCACGTGAAAATCCATACAATTCCAGACAAGCGTCTTGAGAACCCAGTTGACTGAGTTTGTGGGCGGAGTTTGTTTGCGAAGCAGGAAAAATTTTTCAGAGTTTTTTCTCGAAACAATTTTTTCACCAGAAGGGCACACTTAAAGAGCTACAAGTCAAAGGGAATTTGTTCGATTGCTCTCAAATTTTGACAGTACCTAGTTTTACATATAAACAACAAAACCACTTCTCCGAATTTTTTATTTTGAAATAACTTTTTTCAAGAGCGATTTTTGTACGATCACTCCACATTTTTTTAATCCTATTTCAAAAATGTTCTGTAACTTTTCACTGAAATTACACATTAAACAAGCGAAAAACAAAATTTGCTTTGACATGTAACTTTCAAAAGGTGGTTCGGGCGCTCGCATTTAGAAGTCGTGAAAATTTCGGCAATTCATTTGTTTTCAAAAGTTTTGGTATAGTCTAATAGCCAGTCCTATAAGCTTTAATTTGATGTAAGGGTTTAGATATCTATAGTTTAAACCCGACGCGCTACATCGCTTGTACGCGAGACACCCCTGAAGGTGCACGGTAATCTCCCGGGGGGAGGGAGGGGGGGGAGCACTGAACTATTTTTTGGGTGGGTATATGCCGCCCGGGACTTCAGAATTTGGACCCGTTTTGGAAAGAATTTGCCCCACATTTGATATGGTTAGCCAAAAACACACACAATCATGCTCGTAAGCTAACTATGGGCAACACAGGGTGTAACAGTTTTGAATCGTATTTTTTTGAACCAATCTCTCCTTGCTTACAAAAGTGGAGATTTCGTGCATTCAAAATATTATACCCTGTTTAGGAAACGTCTCTAACTCAGGAGCTCCAGAATCATGACCCCGTTAGGCGGCGCATACCCCTATAGGTATTGTATTGGAGTAACCCCCCAGGGGTAATCTGCGCCTAACGGTGTAGTTAGTAAAGGGGAATAACCGTGATTGGGTATTCCGATAATCTATTGAAGTGATATCATATCACTGATGATATTGATGCCATTTACGCCTTTGCCGCTCTTAATAACGTGTTATTACATTTAAGGTTAAATTGTATTACATTTACGGTCGGTCACCTGATTACATTTAGCGTTAAATTGTATTACATTTACGGTGGGGTAAGTTATTACATTTAGGGTTGATTTTTATTACATTTCTGGTTAGTATTACATTTGGAGTTAATTTTTATTACATTTACGGTTGGTATTACATTTAGCGTTGTTATTACATTTAGCGGTGATACAACGTTCAGTTTGTTCCTTCCCGAAGCAGAATCATTTTATTTCGCCTTTTGCCACTGAAAATAGCTTTAAGAAGATTGTGATACCGTCAAAGAAAGAGTTTAACTTACCTCTGGGATTTCTGTCATTAACGGATCCTGAATTTAATGGGGAAAATTCTGAGCAAAAGATTTTTCTAGCAATTTGACGATAAACCAGTGCGATAAATACATTTTATTCGATGGTTTAAGGTCGGTACACACGAGGGAGCTTGCTCCCGCAGCACGCTCCTGCAACACGCTCCCGGAGCAAAGCTCCCTCGTCTGCACCAACAATTTCTAGCGAAAAAATATGTTGCGAAACAAAACTTTTGCTCCCGAGTTTTGCTCCCTCATATCAAACTGGTTTGATATGATTGATATGAGTGAGCAAGCTCCAGGGGCAAATCTGTTGCACGGGTCTGTTTCAGGAGCAAGCTCCCTGGTGTGTACTGAAATTTGCTTGCCGTGACGTGTCTCCAGTTGGCCAATCAAATCGACTTATTTTTTTCATCCACAACTCATTGCGAACTCACTTTCAAAGTTTCCATGCCCCAATCGGGTTGTTTCATCATTCAGCTCCCTCGTCGTGTCCTTCGTGTGTACTGGTTGGGATACTTACCCGGGAGCGTGTTTCAGGAGCAAGCTCCCGCGTGTATCGGCCTATACGATATAATGCGCGCGGATATTTTGCGAGTTGCGCAGTACGAGCAATGAGCAAAATGTCCGCGAGTATTATATGTTAAACCGTCGAATAAGAGATTCATTATTCCACTACAAAAAGGTATTATTTTGCTTCAATTTTATTTGGTAAGGCCATCCTTTTTTTTTTTTTTTTTCGTTTACCGTCGAATGCTTTTCCTGATATTGGGTCGGTCGGTCGGTCGGATTGAAAAAAAACCTAAAACGAGATCATAACCATTCTCGGATTCGGAGGCCTGGTACCCCAGCATCATAGCTGTGGAGCCAGGAAAACAACAAGACGTGAACCCAAAATCAATATGGCGGAAAAGTTGGTGGATCTTGTTGCAAAATTAAGACAGCGATCAACCACCAAACCTCTTATGCGACATAAAAAATGGCTTAAAAACGACGTTAAACGGAGAAAAAAAAAGGGGATGGCCAAAGAGTGTTTCTAAAAAAAATGCATCTGTCGTTCAAGTTGCTTCAAAACGATGTAAACAGCACAGAAATCCAGCCAAATGCCCTTTATTTGATTGTATAAACGAAATGACGAGTGACAAGCGATGACAAGCTAAATTCTCAGGCTTTGTATTTTGTTGAAAACAAAAAAAAAATTTTCGAGAATTTTCCCAACCCCACAAGTATTTAGATCAGGTTATGCAAACTCGGAAAAGGTATTGGAATGATGTCATAAAATAACGTCCTCCGGGAAAGCGGAAGGCGTGGACTCACAACCACGTTTATCATACTGTCATGCTAACACAGCTATTGACCAATTAAAGCACGCGTACTATCTGAGTTATTTTATAATGCAAGATGAGGAAAAGAAGAGTATGAACCAAAAAACAATAAAATTCAGTCACCGTGCAGAACCATCATTATCACTTTTGCGATCCGAAACTTCCTGTAGTAAGTTCTTATTCAAAAACTCGTCCAGAAATAGCTTGGTCACTCTGAGAACGGAGTACGGAGAAACGTTGCATTACTGTAAGATTTTTAAAGGCCCTAGAGGAGTCTCCGTTATAGAAGTCCCTTCGGAGGCACTTTACTGCACCAAAATATATCCCATAGCTTTGATATGCTTGTCACCGTTTTTACTAGCCACAGCCTCGTTTCCACACGAATTGGTGGTGTCGGGATGACCTCCAGTGCCAAAGCCGAGTCTTGAGTCACAAGAATCGCACTTGTTCTCGTTGTTACGAACAACGCCAATTCTTGCCTTGGAGTTTCTGGTAGAGCTACACATAACATTAAAACCCTCTATTAGACAAGCACCTGTTTGTAAGGAAGCCAGTGGGCCAATTAGCTTCTTCCATTCAGCCAGGCCAAGTTTTACGTTGCGATATTGCCCGTCGGCAATCAGCGAATAGAGAGAATCAGCCCGTTTGTTAATGACGACGAAATTTGGGTATTGTGCGGCAGAGATCTTCATACCGAGACAGATCTTGTTGAAGGATGTGTTCCAGTAAGTTGGTAACTTTGTTTCTTGTGTGTCGAACCCAGTCTGTCCTCCAGGAAGGTTGTATGATTTCTTGTTGCTCCAAAAACTCGAATCGTAAAGCAAAGTTTGCTGTTAAAAAAAAGGAGAAAACCTCTAATAAAAAGGATCAGGCATTCAAATTACGTTCTCGTAATTATGGACGGTTAAAGTGGCGTTTGACTCGTTTCGAGTACAAATAGCTCGAGACATTATTTAATGCGGGGCTTGGGATAATTAAGCAACGCACCAATTCCAGGAAGGAATTCTCCATTTGGAATCAGAATGGACAATAGCAATAGCAACAACAACAACAACAATAACAACAATATCAATAGTAAATAAAAAAGAACGACCATACATTAAAAGTAAATGTCTAGTAGATTGAAATACCAGTACCGCATCGATAAGCCTAAGCACTTGTTGAGTGTGGTTAGCTTTTAAAGTTATTGCTAACACTTCAAATACTAAAAAAACCAAAGTTTCGATTATGGTAACGGGGTTGTGTACCGGAATGCACCTCAATTGTATTTCTCGTCTGACAAAATATTGAACTCCTGAAATCTCTATAATTTTTATTCTCAGAGGGGCTCGATTCTATTCCTATATACTTATTACGTCTTAAATAGACATGCGCACCTTGACTTTTACTGTAGGATAGGGAAGAGATCCCGCTTTCTGACCACTGGTAATACGTGGTTCAGTTTCCGAGGTGCATTTTTAAATAGTCAAATGGCCTCCCTCTCTAAAAAGCTGTTGTTTTGTTCTGCCCGTTTCATTGGCCCTGAAAAGCCCTTATTGGGTGTGGTCAGGAGCCCATCTGGAGCGTGCAACTTCCATACAGCGTCTGTGAAACGGCGTTTTCAAAAGTAGGTTTATTTTTAGACTAGCCCTTCCCGCGAATTAGGTCAAAAAACAAAGGCAGTTCCGGTTCGGTGACCCTATGACGTCAGCTTAATTTCTTGTGATTGGTCATCGGGCTCCTGTGGGAGTCTCATTAGCGGGAAATTCAATCTAAAAATAACCTCACTTGTGAAAACGCCGTTGCACGAAAATAAGTAAGTTGCACGCACCGGGTGATGGGCTCCTGGTGTGGTACATTAAGTATGTATGCACTGTATCACAATAGGTAACTAGTTCATATTCAGTGTAGTGTTTCTTAGCTCCGAATGACTTCAAGAATGAAACCGTTGATTAGATTTAACTTCAATGCAGAGTTTCTACGATTTTGGCTTGCGCAGAGACAGCCAAAAATGCGTCGGAGTTCGCACGCTGGTATGTTTGTAAAAGGTGAAAGTGAAATTATCAGTGATCCGTGGAGCAAAGGCCGGTTGGAGTAAGTCACAATATAATACCTTGTTTCCATCAATCTTCATTACCGGTGTCCATGCTCCAGCTCCGCATCCGAAATCTCCAAAGTGACACAAGACGGAAGTTAGCCCAGAGTCCAATTGAAGTGTGGCAAGTACGCTTGTGTTAAATCTGTAAATTGGACACTTTAGGAATTAACGATGCATGTAATAATCGCGTTTTGAAGGGTTGAACGCTCAAAAATACGAACTAAGCAAGGTACAGATTTTGCTAGCCTGCTTTATGCAAAATAATATTGACGCAAAAGTAAATAAATATTAATACACAATTTTAGGAAGAGCACAAGGTAGTTTTTTGGAATTGTCGATCGAGAATTAAAAAACTGCCATCAGCAACAAAATTTGCGATAATACAACAACATTAATTTCGTCCCACGAATATAAAAAGTTACCATCAGCGAAAAAAATTTGGGGGATTTTTGCTATTGTACTTTTAGCTACGATTTTTGAATCGCAAAATCGAAAGTGGCATCAATTTCAGCGGCCGCCTTTGATCAAGTTACCTTGCGCGTTTGAGCTTAAAAAAGCAAAATACCACAAAACGGGACAGGACATTACAAAATAAATCAACGTGTAGACGTGTGAGCCAAAGGGCCTCTGCTGGCGCGACATGTGGGTGAGCCCGCAAAAAGTCTTAATGACCCCCCACTTGAAAAAATTGACTGGAACGCTGCAGTTCAAGTTCAATACCACCCAACTCAGTGCCTTCCGAGCTTGTTTAATACGTACCACAGGCAGCCCAGGTATACGCTCATAGAACGTCTAGATTGTTATAAATGTTCTCGATCGCGTTTAAAACTATCATCTACGCCTGAATGCTCTTTTTGTACCATAATGGGTATTTTACTTGTCGTTTGCATCTATAGTCGGCCATTTTTGTCCTGATCTAAAGGCGTTTGGTACTGTAAGAGTCGTCGCTATAGTAACGTAATATAGGGAATAGGCCTTATTCGTGATGACGTCTGACTAGCTAATTTCACCACCAAGCCTCGAATTCGAAAATCAAACTTGTAAATTTTAGTATGAGCTAAATCCCAAAGGAGCAAACTTGTAAAGAAAAACCACGTTACAAACAGTATTGCATGTCCAGATGATGTGAATAATTTTGTGAGAACGAGGCTTGGTGGTGAATTTTGAGCAAATTTCGTAATCATCCATAAGGCCTATTTGGAAGAATCTAGGATGAGACCGCACTGCTCTCGTCCAAATTAAGTAGAGAGATTTTTCTTCGGTGTTTTAGAAAAAAAAAAGCAATTTTCTCACTTGTTCTGCTTGTCAGCTTCGAACAGGGCTTTGCATGACACAGCAGCTGAAAGAGAAACAAAAACGATTAACTGCTAAGGAAAGATTTTCACCAGAGAAGTTATTCTGTTGTCGGCTTTCAACAGCCATATAACCAGTTTTTGTCAAAATGACAGAAGAAAAAAAAACTAATGGAAATAGAAATCCAAAAGATTTTCTACTTGATCAATACTCTCAGCACAAAACATATGCCATTTAGATCACAGATAAGAGCACAAACTGATTGGTAACCACCAGTAGTGACCAGGGGTCATCCACTAGATTAGCCTTTGCTATTTGGATGATCCCAACTCGCTCCCTATTTTGTTATTACACCTTACACTCTTATTACACTCTCTTTTGTTGCCTATGTAAATTTTAATCTTTTATATGTTATGTGAAACTGAGCTGAGTTAAATAAATCATCTTGTCTTGTCTTGTCTTGATATAAGCGACATGAAATACGTACTTACCTATTTCGCAGTAATATCCCGTAAAACCGATCTTACAGTCGCAGCGGAAAATTATATTTTTGACGTTTGGTACACATGTACCTCCGTTTTGGCAAGGTGAAAAAGCACACTGGGTCTGAAATACGAAAAAATCGTTTAACTTCGACATAAAGACCGAGTTTCGGTCATTGTTTCTGTATTTCCGTTTTTACTTGGGTTAAATTGGGGATCCTCATTTTATCTTGGTTGATACACAGTTAGATGAATTGAAGAAACTTTTTTTGGAGCCTAGAGAAAAATTAGGGTCAGGTTACGATCATTTTTGGTGATTACATATGGATATCAATTGACATATTATAGAAAAGTGAAAAATGAAAAGAAGTGTGATGGGTTAACATGTCCGTCGGTGTAGGGTAGTGGTGAATGCGGCACAGGACTATAGACCTGGAAGGTCTGAGTTCGAGTAACGGTAAAAGCATAGTACAGTACTTTTTTCCCTTACCATGTTGTAACTACTCTCGTCACTAGAGCCTCGGTTCGACCCAAGGCTCTGGGAATCTCTATCTAGGAGAACATGCACTGTGGGGTTCTTATAGCCAAAAATTGGCTATTTGAACCTTACGGCGCCTGCTCACTCCTCGTGCTAACATGAATGCACCAATTAGAGAAGCTTTTGATTGTTCTTCACGAAAGCCAATGAGAAGACACTTTGTTTCAGGATTCTCCAGAGCTCTTCTCTTGACTGAGGGAGAGAAGAGCTCTGGGGTCGAAGTTGTGTTGTAATTGCTGTAATGTTCATCCTTAAAGGGTAAGTGTATGAATGCAGAAACCGGCGACAAAATGACACGAGACAATAACATTTGTTGAGATACGTAAGACAGCGCGTGTGGAAAGGTATAGACGTTTCCAATCCTTTTTTGTTTGTTTGTTTGGGGGGGGGAGGGGGGGGGGGGGTTGATAGCTGCTTTAAGATAGGTAGAGCGCATATTCAACCTATGTAAAATGTAAAATAAAGACCAACTTAACCTAGGTAAAAACGGATTCAACCTGAGACCGGATTTGACCGACAACATATGCACATCAATCCTTTTACTGGTTGACATCGGCATATAGAGAAATATGCGAGTATTGCTGTACCTAGTGAATGTGTGTAAATTTGATAGCAGTCACATGGTAACGAGTGGTCAGCCTATGAATAGACCTCTTTAGCTTGTACGTTTTGTTTTCCCGTTTCAGATCACGTGATGTTCCAAAGGGAATTTTCCTTTTGTTTTTTTCATAAGTTATGCATACATATGCACGCGCATAAGACGACATTTGAAAGAAACTGTTCCCTAGGGTAACATCACGTGGTCTGAAATGGGAAAACAAAACGTACAAGCTAAAGAGGTCCATTAGAGGGCATCAATCTGCTTTATAGAGGTTTTGCACGGCAGCCATATTGCATGGCAGGAACAATAGATTCTTTTTTCTATGAAACCAATGTTCTTTCTAATGCAAAACATTTTCATTGTTCCTGCCATGCAACATGGCTGCCGTGCAAAATCTCTATAGATTCCTGACGTGTTCTTTACGTTCTGCTGGCTAATTTTTGCAGTATTTGTGTTGTTTTTTACAACTGGTGTTTCAACGAAACGATTGTTTTCTTATGAGAACAAATCTCTATGTAAAGGTTCAGAAAACCATATATTCAGGCGTTATTTTAAATGAATTATATATGCAACTTTTAAATTGAAGATAGGACAATTGTCCGAGCTTCTAGGCTCTATTATTCCATTCTGAACACTTTTCCCGTTGTTAAGTTACAGGACAATCAAATGCTTTGGCTAACCGGTTGGAAGAGGAATTCGATGTAATTCTTAAATATAGGTATCTGCTCATAACAATGGAAAGGAGCTGTGAACACTGTGTTTATTATACAAATCTCACCTTAGCAGAGAAGTGGTGCGAAGTTGCGTTGGCCCTAAATTCGTCGGGGTCTCTGTGTCGATCAGAAGACAGCAACTCGCACCAGAGCTTGCCATCAGCTCCTCTTGATGCAGCCAGGTTGAAGGACAGGCAAGAGGGATGATTCAGACATTCAAAAGTGCAGTCAAAGTCATCGGCAACCGTG
Source organism: Montipora capricornis (assembly GCF_036669925.1). Taxonomy (NCBI): domain Eukaryota; kingdom Metazoa; phylum Cnidaria; class Anthozoa; order Scleractinia; family Acroporidae; genus Montipora; species Montipora capricornis. The sequence continues at coordinate 13,820,421 of NC_090894.1, read as the reverse complement.
TGTGTACCAACTCTTGACACATTCAGATAATGCGAGTCTTCTTTTACGAACACATCTTGTCGCACATCGGGGTGATACCATGTGTTTAATCCTGTACCACGTGACAGCGTGCAAATTTTAGAATATATTCTGGGGGCGACATTCATATCATATGAATTAACCTTGAGGGTGCTTAACATTGCGCCAAAAATCCCGGAAATTTTGGTTAAATGCCAAATGGAACAGTTACTTTCCGGAGAGTTCGTTTGGAAAATGTGGAGTACCTCCGGAGGTACTTCGAACGGAATTTCGGAAATTCCGGCATCATTTTACCAATTCTTGCGTTTCCAGGCCCTTTTTCGTGCGAAATTGAGTGTTGAGCGAAGGTAAGCCCAGGAAAAAGAGTTTTGAAAAGGGAACATTTCAATGGAAGTGTAATTTCACCGGGTGTTGGTCGGTATTTTCGTCAAGTTGTTGGACATTTTTTAAAAAATAACCCCTAATCTCCTCGCGAAATATACATATTCTATTAAATACTTAGGGAAAGTCCGCTTCTGAATTTGATCTCGCTGTTAGTTCATCACTGTCAGTGTGTGAGAGCAAAGCAAACTATAATCGGGAATAATGTGATTTACCATTCTTATAGCACATTTTTCTGTGTAAATATACGTATTTATGCACGTTTTTTTAACCCTCATGTATTAGAACAGATGGCGACCTTCTTCGAGTATGGTTATTTTTGTGGGTTCTATTCTTCTGTTGGGAGATAAAGCAAGGACTACGACGTACAACGGCTATAAAAAGGTTATCTAAAGATATTATTTTCCTTTTTTGCGTTAATTTCGTGATTACTGGAAGCCGGTCGACGTGAAAACCCATTGTTTTCGGGCGAGAACGGCGAGGAAATGCTCCAAAGTGTAACAAGCCTTTGTCATTTTGTTCGTTAATATTGAACCTATTGTCTCGCCAGGTGTTCTCCCAGCAGTCGTTGCTTTCTGGTTGAGGTCAGTTAATCGAAAAAGTCTACTGTTCTTCGTTACTATCTGATAAGACTGCAGATCATCTAACCCTTTGCAGCGGTCGTTTCAAATCCAGCATTTTATTCAGTTATTTCTCCTGGCAGTGACTCCTAAGTTTCCTGGTTCTATGCGGTTGTCTGATGCTATACTTACCGAGACTCGCGTGGCGGTCTAAGGATTTCAATCTTAATCACACTTTCACAATTTTCGAAAGTTTTCTCTGTTACGAGAAATAGAAGGAAGGCATTTCAGCTTGATTACGTACCCGTCGCGACCAACTCATTAAGTACTGCTACGGAAATATAAGCGGAGCGGAAGCAAATGCGAATAGCCTCTTTCTAAAAAAACCTAACCGCGAAGAAGAGGTGTTATAGCGCGCAAACCTGGAATCAGTTCTCTCGAGTCACGCCAAAGTACTTCTGAGGAATTGGAAACATTAATTTCTGTTTTTTGATCTCCTGAAATTACTTTGCTTTCGGAACAAAAATGTTGCGCGTCCCTCGTAAACAAGGAAAGAGTCAGTGTTTCTTCAACAATGTCACCGAAACATTATTCATTCCTCGTTGTTTTTTCCCCTGTGGTTGACCAGAAATTTAAATTTAAGTCATTTATTTAAAAACTAGACTCAACAAAGTGACGTGAAGTTTTATATGTTAAAAAGAGAAAAACATTACGTTAATTCATGAAACATAAGCAAGGTAAACGAGTTAGAAAGGCATCTGTTCATATAAACAACTTTTTAAATCTTTCAGTTCTTATTTGAGGAAGCTGGTAATAATGTCCCCTTTTTCTTATAATCCTTATCCGTTATGGCGAGAGCGATTGTTCAGTGAAGAAGATATACTTCTGTAGAGGTTATCTCGTGGAGACAGTTACGGCCCTAGTGTAACAGTTGATATCTTACAATTAGTTTGGGTGGGATATCCATGTGAAAACGCCTCTTTGTAGAAAGAATTGCTTTAATTGACAATACGGAGGCGACATGGCATAGAGTTTTCTGGGAGCTGGATACCGACTCTGCGTTCAAATCTCGCCTTGAAAACGGGACATCCCGTTGGGTTTCAAATTCTAGTGGTGTTGATTAAAAGCTACTTTACTTGAAGTCCAAAACAACATTGAATCATGATGTAATGCTATTTATGTTGAGGTGAAAAAAGCTCCCATTCGCCAAAAAAAAAACATGGATAAAAGGAGAAGATAACTTACCATTCGCACGAGTTCCTTCTCGTATCACAGGAAAAAAAACGAAGAGGAGCAAATAGCATATGACACGCAAGAACATGGCGAGTACAATGAATCCCAAAGATGAAGAGCGTGAATATTGCTTTTAGCTTTTCACTGATGAAAATGTTTTGCTTACTTCGTCCTTTATCAACACCCTAACACATACGCAGTGATTGTCAGACCGAAAACAATTTGTTAAATATTGATGACGAGAATCTCATTAGCCAAATTGGGAAACTTCATCGCCACAGCCTGAACCTGCATAACTCACTTGATTAGTTTAACTTCAGTTATTAAAACAGTAGGAGAAATTGAAGAAAGTTTGACGATAATTTGATAGCCGGTTTTAACGAGTCTTACCAACTCCGTGATATAAAAGTAGCTTAAAAATACGCAAGAGCGTTCCTGCCAAAAAATGAAAACAAATTGTTTTGTGAAAACATCTGCTACATTGTCATCTACGTCTGAAGATTCAAACTTCCGTAATAAACAATTCTTGAGTTGAAATGAATTATTTACCTGCCATTAAACTTAAATATAATATTGCTTTTTAAATTTAGCGTTGTAGTCCGTTATCGTACGTCATACGTCAAAATGATATAATTGATTGGTGTTTGGCATAAATACCAACAACGTTCAATTAGCAATTAAGTAAGCTGAACATTGCACGTTGGTTCCTCTTCGGCCAACTGATGAGCCTTACCGAAGCAGAATTTCGCCTTTTGTTACTAAAAATAGAAATTTCGACGACGCTCAGGGAAGATTGTCACGATCTTGTGACATTAAAATGGATTTTGATCAGAAAAAAAAAACAGCAGAATACCTTGCCATTTTTCAAGCGCTTTTCTATGAAGCGTCGGAGATGCGTTTGTAGTGGAAAGACAGTTTACACGCGTAGTGCTTGGTTGGGTATTTGAGCTGTTCAGTGGACCTTAATAAGCAAGCAACCTATTTTTATTTGATACGCAATCAATGTGCGGCACTTTGTAAATGATGCTAATGGTTAGTGATACTGAGCTGTACCCAGTAAAAGTAAACTAAAGAATGGTTTCATTTGTCGCGCACGCAATACACTCTTTTCTTTTTTTTTTTTTTTTTTGGGGGGGGGGGGGGGGGAAGTGTGTTATTTCTTGCGATGTAGTAGAAGAAATTATTTCCTCACTTTTCAGAAATGATAACACATTGACTCTAATCGTTCCAGCCGTTTAACGTCCTCTGGTCTTCGAGGAATTCCCAATTGCGAGACTCCCCGTAGCTACAATACTCGTCAAAAATCTTGAAACCCTTGTGGCGGTTTCCCCTTCCCCAATGTTGATTTGGGTATCACAAACACGCGTGGCTCACCATTGGGGAGGGAGAAGGCACATTTCAGTTGGGAAAACAGTGTGAAGTAGAAATCTCAGGATTTTTCCAGAAAATTCGAGAGAAACGGTGTCTGTTTCAACGATTTGTGACGAGTATTGTAGATTTAACAACGATTTCGAAAACATGTTGTGAAGAGTAACTTGGGGTGCTTTCCATGTGACAGAACTAAATGGCCAGACTAGAGATTTTGATGGACTAACTCTACAACGCTTTCAAATTACCGGAAAGACACACTTTGAGGTTGAAATATTTACTTCTCCGGCCAGAAGAATGCGAGGACGTATCGATGCAATTGTTCCTTCAAATTGTTGCATTTTCTTTGCAAACAAATACATTTTGAAGTTGCAAAACAATTTCCCAGTACTGAAGGTTGAAAAGGCTGACATATACTTATCTCAGTGTTCGTGCCTTTGCTTTTGTCCTTTACTAAATATCGCTCAGTGTATCGTTCAATTGCCCTGGGAAGGACGCAAAAGGTTCACAATTGAGGACCTCGAAATTCTCAGTATGTAATTCATGGATAAGTACGGGAGTCATGTAAAACAGAGCGACACTAAATTATCACTTAAGCACTGAATTTTCATTTCAAAACAAATTAACAACACTGACAAATGAAATACTTGATTAAACTACAACTGTAAAGGAAACTTTGCTGAAGTCCTTGTTTACACATTGGTTCATCAACACACGACCTTAATGAAATTAAAAGGCATCATGCTTTTTACACGGATTGATTACCACCAAAGACTTTAAGAATTTTGGCTTTGATAACGAGCCAGTTATGTTATTAGCCATCAAAATAAAACTGGTAAATTCTTGGGTGCAACGGAGCTAATGATCCCGTACGTTCTCCTGTTTAAATTTCGAATTTTCAAAGAAATATCGGGTTCAAATTTTCAGAGAGTCGTATCTCATTATGCAACGCACTTTCAATATTCATTACTTTGTTCTCGGTTGACGGACTGAAAAACGATAGGCCTGTGCTAATGAGACATTCTCGTTCCCAGGGGCTTTCGCACGCGAAAAGGAAGAACTGGTTTTCGTGCTCAGCCTTTAGCGGCTAAGAGGGCCGGGTGACTCTGGGGACGAGAATGCTAATGAGGCAAAGAATGTGAACAATGATTTCCCTATTACTTGCAAGAAATAAAGAAACACCAGCAAGTTACTCAATTGTATACTGAGGCCGAACTCAGTCAGGGAATGAGTGACGGTCTCGTATATGAGCCCGAGCATTCTAAGAGCTTCACACAAGTCCTCTGCCGTATCGTATAAACTCTTGTTCTTAGGCCATCGTAGCTTGATTAAGAAAATAACACAAACAGCGGTGATAAACATTGTATTCCAAAGCATTTTTATAAAACTTGACGTTTCGTATGTGTGTTGACTAGCATACGGAACGTCAAGTTTTATAAAAATGCGTGGAATACAATGTTTATCACCGCTGTTTGTGTTATTTTCTTAATCCTCTACCGTAGCTTCATCATGAAATATATCATTCAAGAGCTTATCTTGATCAATCAGACCCTTTTACAAAGTTCCCTTGAATAGGTTTTCCGATTCAGAATCTATCTTCATTCGTGGATTTGGCCTTTCTTTTAGTCTTACACACATCAGGATAATCCCAGAAGACTAAGCAGATCCATTCCTATGTTGTTACTGAGCAGTTCGATCGGTACTAGCAATTGCAAAGTTGGTGGCAAGTACTTGAGATTCATATATGCATGCAGCTTCAGTAGTCTTGCGTAGACCAAGTTCTGTTGTAAGGGAACTGTATATGTCTTGGAATCAAATTCTAACTTCCGAACTCTTCAGACTATGCAAACACGGAAAAAGTCTTCTGATGATTTTCTAAAATAATTATAACGTCCTCTTGGAAAGCGAATAGCGTGGCGTGATAGCCATGATCATGTACTGTCATACACACACGCCTAACTGACCAATGAAAGCACGTGTACTGTTTGAGATTTTTATAATACAATATGTGGAACAACGACAACAACAACAACAACAACAACAAAAATGCGGTCACTATGCAGAACTTTTGCGATCCGACGCTTCCTAAGTTCTTATTCAAAAACTCATCCAGAAATAGTTTGGTATCTCTGAGAAATTCCTTTGTGTAAGGTTTTTCAAGACTCTAGAGGGGTTTGAGTTTAAAAAGTCGATCACTGCTTTCCTGATATGGAAGCTTTTCTGTCTTCGGAAATATAGCACTATCTACTTAATTGATTACAGCGTCTAGAAGTCCTTTCGGAAACAATTTACTGCACCAAAATATATCCCATAGCTTTGATATGCTTGTCATTATGTGCCTCGTTTCCACACGAATTGGTGGGATCATGATAACCTCCAGTGCCAAAGCCGAGTCTTGAGTCACAAGAATCGCACTGGGCTCCGTTGTTACGAGTAACGCCAATTCTTGCTTTGGAGCTTCCGGTAGAGCTACACTGAACATTAAACCCCTGCACAAGACAAGCACCTGTTTGTAAGGAAGCTTGTGGGCCAATTGGCTTCTTCCATTCAGCCAGGCCAAGTGGTACGTTACGATATTGCCCATCGGCAATCAGCGATAGAGTGAATGAGCGCTCACCTGCTTTTCTTAATGACGACGAAATTTGGATATTGTTCGGCAGAGATCTTCATACCGAGACATGTCTTGTTGAAGGGTGCGTTCCAGTAATACAATATGTGGAACAGATGAGTATTAACCAAATACACCATGCAGAACCATCATTGACAATTTTGCGATCCGAAACTTACTAACTTCTTATTCAAAACTGACTCGTCCAAAAATAGCTTAGCTTAGCTTTGCGATCCGAAACTTACTAACTTCTTATTCAAAACTGACTGGTCCAGAAATAGCTTGGCCATTCTGAGAAAGTTCCTTTTTAAAATCAACTTTGTTTAACAATTGTTCACTAACGATAATATTAATAGGGACCTTAAGCAAGGGCGACGACGACGGCTACGAGAACGTTGTCTAAAAAATTTTATTTCCCGCTATTGTAATAATTTTGCGATTACTCCAAGTTGCTCGGCATGGCGAATATGAATCCACATTCCAATAATAAAATTGGTAAGAACGGTGCTGATATTTAGAGAGAAAACTGAAAATTCATTGTCAAGTGCTCTCGTCCTCCACATAACCTCAAATTTGATCATTTCACGTCGTTGTCAAGACAAGAACGGCAAAGAAATGTATCAAAATGTAAAACGCACGTGCAGGGCATGCAGAACTATTGCTTTTCCTAATTAAACCTATTGTTATGTAGCGTTCTCGTAGTCGTTGTGGTCCTCCTTCCTTAAGGTCGCTATTGTTTGACAATGTCATAGCATAAAAAAAATTTAGCGAAAGCGAATTGTTACGGAGCGCTGTTGGGGCGGGGGGATGATAGGATAGGGTCGTACCTCTTGTTGAACACTATATTTTATTGCCTGTATAGTGTCGTACTTCCTATTGTTTTCTGTGCTAAATCCATTGATACCTTTGTTCGTTCTATTGTGCTTTTGGCCAATACTGAAGCCCGTTTCAATGAGATACGACACGACAAAGTAATCATTTGTTTTACTCAAACAATTATGTGATTTCAGCTGCTTCAATAGCTCAGTGGGAACTTACTCATTCCTATACTGGTGCGATGGCTGGAATTCGAGGCGCCGTTTCAAACTCTGCAATTCATTAAACTCTACAAGAAAAGTTGTTGTTATTTCTTTGTGTTTCAGTTTTCATGCAGCAAAATATCCAAATTAAAATGGAAGAAAATTTTCATGAGCGAGCAGCGCTTTTCCAGCATTCAACTCGGATATATCAGCGATCCTGGATAAGCCTTGAAAACAACCGGAAGGGAGGGGAACTATCGCTTTCATATTGTTGAAGAAAATATATCTGAGGTCGCTTTGTATTTGCATTTGGGGTTTCAAACGCAGCTATTACGAAGGCTCTGAGGGACAGTCTGCAAAACAATGGTCACAATGAAATATGGACCTCAAACGCAATGGCGCTCCGTGATATTCGACATTAGGGCCCCTTGCATGGTAAAACCAGGAGCGTGTTCTTGGCATCCTGGAACACATGGAACAATAATTAAGTATAGTACGATCGTCCGTTGAGTTTAGTCCTGAGAAGATGACATTGACTGACGTTTCGACAACCTCAGCGATAGTCATCTTCAGAGTCAAGTGTCACTTGACTCTGAAGATGACTTCCGCTCAGGTTGTCGACTGAACGACTTCAACCAAAGGCAAATCTGTGTTTCTTAAAATCGTCGATACATCAGGACAGTTTGACACCGCCAGCTCTCTTCCCCAGTACTGTCATGGCGCGGTTGTCGTGTTTGACGTCACTTCGTGGGATTCGCCTGTGAACGTACGCCGTTAGGTGGCAATGGTTCGCGAAAAATGCAGTCGTGACATGCCGATTATTCTCGTGGGGAACAAAAGAGATTGCGGAGCCCGGCAGGTAAACACCGAAACAGCCAAAAACGTGCGCGACGAGTTTGACCTGTTTTACATTGAAGTTAGAGCTAAAACTGGAGTCAGTCAACATTGACGAGACTGTTTTCGTACTGACAGAACAGCTTATGCAACGGAGGGACCTGCAAACATGGAGTGGCGCCTCTTCTGTGGCCAGTGTCGTTTATCAACTGCCTTCAACGTCCGCTCTTTGCAATTACGAGCCAGCAGCGATGTTCACCTTAAAGGAGCCTACTTCGTGAAGAACAATACGAAGAGACCCTGATAGTATTAGTCTGGTTGCCACGACGGCAGATGGAAACCCCAAGAAAGCTACTAAATACTCTTCCACTGCTTATAATAAGAAGCAAAAGAAATGGTAGTACTGTTCATAATTCAACTTTTAATTACGACCCGGAAACAGTAATTACAAAGACATGTTTGATTATTCCAAAGTATCGAATATTAATTTGTCACTTCCGAACACTCCAGAGCCTAAGTAGTAGATCAATTTACTATTAATTTCTTAGGCGGTAATCAACGCTGCATGATTTAAGTCGTCTTGTTACCTAACTTATCTTTTCATCATTGTCTTGTTGCAGCAGTTAATTTCAAATTTGATTATTCCACTGAGTGTCAAATAGAAAACTTCACAACCTCGGTTTCAAAGCGAGGCTAATTGCGACAGTTATATGATGGTCATAACCTGATCCCAACGCTCGGGGGGTTGGGAGAATTCGAGGCAGCTATGCAAACCCGAGACGCAGTCATGTTTATATACTCATGCAAACTCATCTATTGACCAATGAAAGCACGCGTACTATCTTAAGACGACTGCTATGGCAACGACAACGCCACAAAAGTTGATTGGTTAAGAAAGGAAATTTCGTGCCTTTCTTTGCCGTACTCCATAAAAGCAACGTGAAATCCCCAAATTGTAGGTTTTGATGACAACGTGAGCGTAAAACAATGGACCATTCAGTTTTCTGATTGTTTTTTTTTTTTTAACTTTAAAACCGTTCATACCCATCTACTTACAGGATAGTTTGCCCGTATTTTTTAAGGTGAACAAGACCGAATAACCGCGCGAAATACTTGAGACCGTAAGCACTAAGTTATATTTTGGAGTAACGTTTTCGATCACCGTTGTCCTTGCTAAACTACCTATGTCATAATACAATATGTGAAACAGATGAGTATTAACCATACAGTCACCATGCAGAACCATCATTGTAATTTTTGCGATCCGAAATTTACTAATTTGTTCTTCCAAACTGACTCTTCCAGAAATAGCTTGGTCATTCTGAGAAAGTTCCTTTTTAAAACCAACTTTGTTTAACAGTTGTTCACTAACGATAATGTCTTCTTTTGTGTGTACTGAGAAACGTTTCGTTACCGTTAGGTTTTTGAAGGCTCTACTAGAGGTTTCCGTTAAAAAAAAATTTAGATCGCTGCCATTCGGTGCTGATAAGTGTTTCTATCCTAGTAAATAGCACTGTCTACTTAAATGAATACAGGGTGTAGCAGTCCCTGAAGAGACAACTTACTGCACCAAAATATATCCCATAGCTTTGATACTCTTGTCACCGTTGTCACCTCCGTACTGGGCCTCGTTTCCACACGAACTGGTGGTGTCGTATTGACCTCCAGTGCCAAAGCCAAGCCTTGAGTCACAATAATCACACTCGTTGGCGTCGTTACGAACAACGCCAATTCTTGCTTTGGACCATCTTGTATAGCTACACCGAACATTAAAACCCTCTATTAGGCAAGCAGCAGTTTGTAAGGAGGCTTGTGGACCAATTAGCTTCTTCCATTCAGCCAGGCCAAGTTTTACGTTGCGATATTGCCCATCGGCAATCAGCGAATAGAGAGAATCAGCCGATCTGTTAATGACAACGAAATTTGGGTGTTGTGGGGCAGAGATGTTCATACCGAGACAGATCTTGTTGAAGGATGTGTTCCAGTAAGTTGGTAACTTTGTTTCTTGTATGTCGAACCCAGTCTGTCCTCCAGGAAGGTTGTAGGATTTCTTGTTGCTCCAAAAACTCGAATCGTAGAGGAAAGTTTGCTGTACAAAAACAAGGAATGAAACTCTAACAAAAGGGATCAGACATTCAAGCTACGTTTTAGTAATCATGGCCAGTTGAAATGGCGTGTTTGGAGTACGTTAACTCTGGAGGGATCATTTAATTCGGGGCTTCGCATATTTGCTGGCTGTTTTAGCTACCAGCGACAACATTAGCCAGTGGAGGATCTAGGGGGGGGGGGGGGAGGGGGGTGCAGGGAGCCTTGCGATTCATGGAACAAAGGCAGGTTGGAGTAAATCACAATATAATACCTCCAGGGAGTCAAGTTCCTATTTTTAAATATTTTTTCGTCTGCTTCCCATTTTCTCCTATTGTTCAAGAAATTTCTATTTTTTCCTATTTTTAGGGTTTTACTTAGTGTAGGGGAACATTTTGAAATATTTGAGATAAAGTTCATAATAAATTTGGTATATTCTTTTTTTTTTAAAAAAAGAAATCTTTTCGCCAAAAATAAAATAAAAAACACAGCCTGTTTGAAATGATAACCTTCTGAAACTCATGCCCAAACTTTCTCCGTTTTTTTCTGGTAGCATATAGAGGAGTCTGGAAGATCATTTCCGTGCTTGTGCAGTTGCCATGTGGAATTAAGGAGGCAAGTAATTCAATCCAATTTCTATCTCTTTGTTTTCGAACAATGGTTGTTTTATTAATATACCATCTCTTTAAAAAACAGTTGTATCTTTGTCTTTATAGCAATAATTCATTCAGAAAAAGTTCAAATATTTTTCAGCCTTATGCGTTTTGTGATAGCTGTTAGAGTGCTAACCATTACAAACAAATTCGTGTTTACACACCGCATAATTGTTCGGATATACTTAACGTGTTAACCTACTTTATGTCCAAAAAAGGTCAAGGTGTAATTTTAGATGCGGTAACTTTAAATAAACTTTTGAACCTAAGAAAATTTAATTCAGCTTCTGAAGTGCTTAACGAAAATTGACTGCGCATGACTTAAATTCAAGGGAATTTCTGGCTAATGGGCCGGCCTTTTCATGACCGTGTCAGATGACCTTTCAATCATCAAAAATGGTCTTGGTACAATATAGATGTCAGAAATAGAAAGAGCGTGATGAAATTAGTGAGAATGTGAATTTTGAGGGCACTGATGTTTAGTGCGTGATTTTGGAGCGCAGTTTGAAAGTTTGCAAAATGTAGGAGAATTTTGTGCTGGATTGCAAGCTTGCCACACAGCAGCTGTTTTCCATATAAATTTCAGTTAATTTTTAATCATTAAAATCACTGTGTACATAAGCTGCAGTAGGTTCACAAGGGCGGATCTAGGATTTTGGCTAGGGGGCTGCACATGTCAGACGGAAATGCACAGGACGCCCAATCTTTATATGTTAGACAATGTATAACACATGCTTTTAAGAGGGTTAGGGCTGTAGTATGATAAATCTGTAAATGACGAGACAAATAAAAATCTAAGTTAATGCAGTTTTTGTCCTTTTAATATCCTCTAGTAGTTTAATTCGCTTTTCCGTTTTTTAGCTAAGCTAACATTACTAGGAAGAATTATGAGTGTAACATGACAGTAATTTCAGGCGCTTGCTTTTTTTGAAAAAATCTTGCTATAGAACTTTGCATTATTATGATTTTCTTCAGCTAGCTTGACGTCGGATGAAAGGTCAAATGGCGGAAAATGGAATGACAATGAGGCTGTGTTAATTGATGGTTTACGCTGACCACTGCTACGAAAGGAAACTCGCGGCGCAAAAGATCTAACTACATGTAATTGGCAAGCATTCACTTCTGGCAACATTTTATTCCGCCAAAACTCCGAAAACTAGCGGTTTTAAGGCGCAACGGACCGCTGTCTGTTATTTAGGCTTTTTATTTCGTTTGTAAATTTTAGAATTTTTTAACTAGAACGTTTTTTTTTTTGGTAACCGAAGTGGGGGGGGGGGGGGGGGGGGTGCACGTGCACCCAGTGGCACCTCCCCTAGATCCGCCCTTGGTTCAAAACTTTGCAGCCAGACTTGTGTTAAGACTGACAAAGTTTGATTATATTTCAGAGGGCCGATAGTCACTTCGATGGTTAAAATTTTCAGACAAAATTCTGTTTATTGATTTTGTTTTAGCTTTTAAATGTATGAATGGAATGGCCCTGGAGTACTTATCTAACTATTTTGTCAAACGCTTTGATATATTCATGGCAGGAAACTAGGGGATCTGGAAGCATTGACACTACTGATTGTAGGTTGCCAATGAGACAAAGAGCTTTCTTTATTATCGGGGAATCAATCAATTGCAATGAAATTGTCTTGCTGCAGATCGCAAGTTTGAAAGACCCAAACAGTTTTAAGAAAGGCCTTTTTAAGAATATATTTTATATTAGAACAAATTAGTGTATGTATGCCACTGTCTTTCCTATTTTCTGAGTGGCATTTGTCACTTGACGCCCCGTATGTACCTTGTTTCCATCGATCTTCATGACCGGTGTCCATCCTCCAGCTCCGCATCCGAAATCTCCAAAGTGACACAAAACGGAAGTTAGACCGGAGTCCACGTGAAGTGTGGTAAGCACGCTTGTGTTAAATCTGTAAATTGGACGGTTTAGGAATTAACGATGCATTCGATAATCGCGCTTTGAAAGGTTGAACACGCGTATTTAAAGCAAATACGTTGTGTTCATAAGGGAGCGTTCACAAAAACTTGTAGGAGGGGGGGGGGGGGAGAGAACTGATGATAAATTGGGGGTCCCCCCAAAAAAATAGAGATAAAGGGGGGGTGTTTGAAAAATATAAACAGGGGGGGGGTACGTTAAATTATGAAAACAAAAATGCCGTTAGCCAATGTAAACAAAACTAAACAAAATATAATAATCAAGAGTGTAAAATGGAGTTGACACCCCTACATGACTCTATAACTCCGTTGTGTGTGGTCTGGTTTCCTTTCCTTTGCCATAATTTTGCTCTCTCGAGTACATATCACAGTCGACTGAGAATGGACGCCTTCTTTAGGCGCTTCCAGTAAGATTTCATTTAGCAATGGTTTTTGTTCTATGAGACTTTAGATTTAGACCTTCATACTACTGTGTGATATATTTCTTTTATCAATGGTGTTGATAATGTAAATTGACTACCGCACAGGGATTCTAAAAGCTGACGTTTCGAGCGTTAGCCCTTCGTCAGAGTGAATCAAGAAATTATGGGTCGTGTGTAGTGGAGTAGGAGCTACGCTAGTGGTGGTAACATGGCAACGTAAAAAATAGGATACATTAGTTAAATGACGAAAGCGTTCGTTAATACCGTGGGGATTAAGGGTGCCGATTTGGAAGATGAATTTTTGTTCCAGATTCTTGCGGTATCCGTCGTACCT
>NC_090894.1:13784471-13804471 GCF_036669925.1 Montipora capricornis | reverse complement strand
GGCGCCTTAACCGCTGGACCACACGGCTTCGCCTGTGAATTTACTCGAACCATGTCCTAGTGCAGATCATTGTCGCCGGTCAAACTGTGTGTGCAAAATTGACTTCTGTTAGTCCTTTCGTGACAACCAGCATTTTATATTGTCAAAAAAGAAGAAAGAATACCATGAAATAGCATTTTCAAGTGAACTACATTGGGGAAGAAAATTACTCAGTTGTTTCACTTGAATAATTGTGACTTGTTACGGTTTCCCTATTATTTTTCCAGAAAAAGGGTTTGCTTCGTATCAACAGGGAAACCGTAACCCGCAAAACGAAGCGGCGCCCAAGATATTGAAAAGAAAACTACGCGATTCTGAAATTCATTTATCTCTTGTTCAAACGCTTTCCGGCTTGAAAAACAATGTAAATAAATTTGATTGTGAAAAAGGAAGGAGGAGATCCCCCGAGTTTTTTGTTTATATTGTTCTCGATCGCGTTTCGTTATGAAAAACTTTCAACTACACTTGAGTGCTGTTCTTTTATCATAATTTATAATGTTTTGTTTTGGTTTTTACGTTGTGGGCATTAAGAATAGCTAAACTATAGTGAGTCATTTTTGTTCTGATTTGAAGGCCTTTGGTTTTGCGCGTTTGGTCGCCATAGTAACATAATTTAGGAACTTAATGAAACTGAACTGCTCTCATCCAATGAAAATAGAGTGATTTTTCGTTAGTGTTTCGGAAAAGAAATGCAATTCACTTACTTGTCCTGCTTATCAGCTTCGAACAGGGCTTTGCATGAGGCAGCTGAAAGAGAAACAAAAACAGCTAGTTCAACAGCGATTTAACCAGTTTCTTTTCAAAATGGCAGAGGAAAAAACTAATGGTAATAGAAAACAGAAAAATTTGCTGCTACTTGATGAAACACTTTTAGCACCAACATGCCATTCAGAAGATCACAGGTACGGACGCAAACTGCTTGGTAACCCAAGCAGCTCGATTTAAAGCGACATCAAATACTGACCTATTTCGCAGTTATCTCCCGTGAAGCCGATCTTACAGTTGCAGCGGAAACCTTTATTTTTCAAGTCTGGTACACATGTACCTCCGTTTTGGCAAGATGAGGAGGCACATTGTGTCTGAAATGGGAAAGAAATCGTCTTTTATACACTACGGAAAATCGTTTAACTTCGACATAATGACCGAGTTTCGGTTATTCTTTCTGTTTTTCTCCAACTTGTTTTTGTTATTATTTTTTATACACGTCAATCCTTTTACTCGTTGATATGAGCATGCTGAGATACGAGTATTGTCATGTCAAGATTTGATAGCAGTCACGTGATCACAAGTGCTTGGAGAACCGAGCCAAGTTGTTAGCGAATGCCATGAAATGGTGGACGTCGAGCAGCTAATTATACGTTTCTTGACGTGTAGGTTTTTCACGTGCTGCTGGGTAATTCTTGAAGTACTTGTGTTGCCTTTACAAATAGTGTTTCAACGATCTTAACGCGACGTTTGTTTTCATTGTGGAAGCAACTCTCCATGTCAGGATACAAACAACCTTCTTCAGACGTTATTGTAAATAAATTATTCACGTTTACAGTGTAAGTTGAACACAGGATAATTGTCTGAGCAACGATGCCTCATTATCCGACTTTGGACACTTCTACATTGTTATAGGAACAACAATTGTTTTGGCCGCCCGGTTCCATATGCGAAATTTAAGCAAGGATACAAATCTCACGTTAAATGAAGCGTGGGTTAATTAGAGACGAAAGGACGAAGTGATCGTCGCACATAACTGGACAATTTAAGCAATTGTCTTTTATAGACACCTGAAAGAGTCAGTTGGCTTCAACGGGATACGACCTCGTGACTTCTGCGATGCCGGTACAATGCTCTAACAACTGAGCCATGAAGCCATTCAGTTCGGAGCACCTGCTCCCAAATGAGATAATTTCTTGGATCACTTCTCCCTTTCGTAAATCTCACCTGAACAGAGAAGTGATGTGAAGTTGAGTTGACCCTAAATTCTTCGGGGTCTCTGTATCGATCAGAAGACAGCAACTCGCACCAGAGCTTGCCATCAGCTCCTCTTGATGCAGCCATGTTGAAAGACAGGCAAGAGGGATGACTCAGACATTCAAAAGTGCAGTCAAAGACATCGGCAACCGTGTATGTACCAACTCTTGGCACATTCAGATAATGCGAGTCGTCTCTTACAAACACATCTTGTGGCACATGTGGGTGATACTATGTGTTTAACCCTGTACCACGTGAGAGCATGCAAATTTTAGAATTAATAATTCTGGGGGCAACATTCATATCATATGAATTAAGTTCGAGGGCATACCATTCAGTCAAAAGTCCTGGAAATTTTGGTTAAATGCCAAATGGAACAGTCATTTTCCGGAGAGTTTGTTTGGAAAATGTGTCCAGAGGTACTCCAAACGGAATTTCGGAAATTAGTCCTGTATCATCAACTTTTTAAGGATTAAACCACTGCAAAAACCGTGTACGATCAAAACTTGCTCTATGTTGGATCAAAATAGATCGTGAGCACACCATAAAAAACTTTAAAATAGAAAATATCCTGCAAAGATTGGTCAAGACAACGTGAACATAGGCGTTGTTGCTTGCAATATTTCGGCTGGCCAACACCAGCCTTCTTCAGGTTTATTGAATGGATAAATGCTAGTAACAAGATCTTTATATTTACCGGAAATGACATAAAAATGCTACGTGATGTGTTATAAAAACGGAAATGCATAAAAAAGAGGAGAGAGAATAATACATGATAACAAGATGAAAAAAACAAAAGAAAATTAAAAGGTAGCCAAACTAAATTACATTTCATCTCTTCTGTTAAGGCCTGCAGGCTCCAGTGTTTTTCCTCTGTGTATGAGGAATGCCTCACGAGCCTTTCTGATGGAGTCACGACTAGTGTGTAGTTGTTCGAGCGGTATAAGGATCATGTGATCCTCCGCGTGACCACTGGTCAGGAAGTGTCGTGAAACCGCAGTGGGGGTATAACTACAAAAGGGGCTTATAATAGGTCGCCTATGTTCATTAAAGCGGTCTTTAAGACGACGTTTGGTCTCTCCGATGTACTGAAGATTACATTTAGTGCACTGAATCATGTAAATTACATTAGGGGTTTCACAAGTAATATGTGATTTGATTTTGAAGGTTTGTCCAGTACTATAAAAAGTATATTGATTACGGCCATCCTCAATAAAAGGACAGGCGGTGCAACTAGTTTTATTGCACCGAAATGAGCCGGATGGAGACCCAGATTGGTCGGTGTAAGTAGGTTCCGGCAATTTAGCTCTAACTAGAATGTCACTAATGTTTTTACAACGCCGGTAGGCTACTAAAGGGAGATTAGTAAAAACATTTTTACAGCGACCAGATGAATAAAGCACGTTTGAGTGTTTGTGAATTATACGGGATATGTTAGGTAAAGCGGGGTTATAGGTAATGACGAACGGAACAGTATCTGTCTGTTGTTTAGGTTTGGGTTTAAGAGCGTCGTTCCGGGAAATGTCAGAAGCACGTCGTATCTGGGTTTTAAGGAAATTAAGTTCGTAACCTCGGTTGACGAGGTAGTCCATAAGTTCCTTACAGCGTTGTTTGTAAGTGTCATTGTCGGAGCATATGCGTCGAAGGCGAAGTGCAAGGCTATATGGAATGGAACGTTTAGTGTGGGTGGGGTGGCATGAGGAGATGAGTAAATATTGATGTTTGTCAGTGGGTTTAGTGTAAAGATCGGTTTCTATGAGACCATCCTTGAGTGAGACCATCACATCAAGGAATGAAATATTTGTGAGGGAATGCGAACAAGTGAATTTAATGGTGGGATGAAGGTTATTGAGATAATCGACAAATACTTTCAGTTTATCTGAACCTTCAGTCCAAATAACGAAAATATCGTCCAGAAATCTGAGTCATGTATGAGGTAGATACAGTGCGTTAGTGAGCGCGTCCTGTTCGAATTTGGCAAGAAAAAGGTTGGCAAATGAAGGAGCCATTTTGGTGCCCATAGCAGTACCGTGTTTTTGTAGGTAGTGTTTGTTGTTAAATGTGAAATTGTTCATGTTAAGGATGATCTGTATGAGGTCGCAAAGAGTTTCCGTGGGGATGTCCTTATCGTTGCGTTCGCGAAGGAAAAAGCGGCAAGCCTCAATATACCTTCACTGTGAGGGATGTTGGTATAAAGAGAAGTGACGTCAAGCGTGACAAGTATGGCATTGTCGGGAAGTGTGTTGATTGTGTTCAAGTTGGCAAGTTTGTTAAGGAAATCAGTAGTGTCTTTAACGTAAGACGGAACAGTGTGAACTAATGGTTTTAGGTAGTAGTCAACAAACTGAGAGATACGTTCTGTGGGGTGGTTGTTAGAAGAAACTATGGGTCGTCCAGGATTGTTTACTTTGTGGATTTTGGGGAGTATGTAGAAGCGCCCAGGTCTGGGGTCGTTTTGTACAAGGTACTGTTTTGTTTTTACGTCAATAAGTTTGTTGTTGAACATGCGTTTAACGTATTCAGCAACTATTTTTTGTACCATGGCAGTCTTGTCCTTTCCTTGTTGTTCGTAGTAGGTTGGGTTATTCAATTGTCGGTTGCATTCGTTTATGTACCAGGATCTGTCCATTATCACAGTCGCCGATCCTTTATCGGCCGACTTGATGATAATGTCGTGTCTTTGTTTAAGTTGACGTAATGCATTCATATCATATGAATTAAGTTCGAGGGCATACCATTCAGTCAAAAGTCCTGGAAATTTTGGTTAAATGCCAAATGGAACAGTCATTTTCCGGAGAGTTTGTTTGGAAAATGTATCCAGAGGTACTCCAAACGGAATTTCGGAAATTAGTCCTGTATCATCAAGTTTACCGATTGTTGAATTTCCAGGCTAAGCCCTGGAAACAGAGGTTTGAAACTAGAGCATTACAACTGAAGTATTTTTGGAAAATCGCTTAGAGAATGCATGGTCACTCCCACTGTAATTTTCCATCAAATAGTAAGCACCCCTAACCTCCACTCTTCACCAGGCTCTGCACAACTATGCATATTCGAAATACTTGGGGAAAGTTCGCCGGAGTTCATCACGAGTGCGTGATAGTAGAGCAAACTTAATCGGGAATAACATGGTTTAGCATTCTTATACGCATTTCTATGCGTTCTTTTTTTAATCTCTGTGTATTAGAACCTTCTTCGTGGATATTTATGGATTCTATGACAACGTTATCTAAAATATTTGCAGCTTTCATTTCAAATCCAGGATTTTCTTTAGTTTTTCAGTCATTTCTCAGTGATTCAGGGATTCCTAAGTTTCCAGGCTCGGCCCACGATCTTCTTTTAGGTTGTCCGATGCTATACTAACCGCGGCTCGCTTGGCCGTCGAAAGTTTTCTTTGTTGCGACTGAAATAGGAGAAACATATTGGAGCTTAATTATACTAGCCGGGACCAACTCATAACGTACTCCTATGGAAAAAACAAGCAGAGAGGAAAAAAATCCGAATTTGCCTGTTTTTTTTTTCTTAACTGTTTGTACAGGATCTTTTGGCTTATTTTGATGTTTCTCAATGACATCATTCATATGATATTTAACAGTTCCCATAGGGTAGCCATTAATTAACAAAATCCTCTAGAGGTCATCTAGGGCAGACTGTAACAATCGGGGTGACGAACAAATTCTAATGCAGCGATAAGCCAAAGTGCGGACTAGGTTTATTTTGTATTTACGCGGAGTAAAAGAGTCCCACTTGGTGTAAAGACCGGTGAATGTCTTCTTTCGATAGATTGAACAAACAGTTAAGAAAAAAGATTGATAGATTGAACAAACAGTTAAGAAAAAAGAAGTTCTTATCGTTCTACCTTTCTTAGGTCATCACAGCAAACACCTCACAAAACAGCTGAGATCTTGTATAAACAAATTCTATAGTATTTTTAACGTCACAATAGTTTTTCAGATCACCCGAAGAATCAAGTCTTTTTTTCCTTACAAAGATAAACTGTAGCTCCTTCCTTCAGGTCAAAAGTAGTGTACAGAGCAAACTGCTGGGATTGCAATGATTTCTACATAGGGAAAAAGAAACGCCGCTTACGTGACAGAAAAACAGAACATTTTAAAGCTCTAACCGACAAATTGTCACGAATCTGCAATTGCTGATCATGTTTTCTTAACCAAACATAGAATTAAGTGGGATCATTTTGAAATATTTGCAACTGGTCGATCAGACATGCATTGCAAAATTAAAGAGTCTCTGTTGATTCGTGATCTTAAGCCAGCCTTAAATGAAAACGTGGCAGTGAGAAACTTTATCTCTATTATTAGGATATTCTTGTCGTTTTATGTCAATCAATTTCGTTAGTTTCCAGTCCGTACAGTTGTATTTTTGAATTTAAATTTATCTGTAACTGAATAATAATCACTTCTGATGATGTATGTTGTAACATACGAAACGTTAAGTTTATAAAAGTTATGCATTTCAAGCAAATGTTTGTAACCGCTGTTTGCGTTTTATTCCTATTGAAACTAAAATGGCTTAAGTCAAAGAAGTTTTTTGAGAATTGAAAACATTTCTGCTTCTCGATATCTTCAACTGACTTTTCTTTCGGATGTTGTGCGTCCCCCGCAAATAAGTTAAGGAATTCTTCAACAGTGTCCGGCTCCGAAACAGTATTTATTCTTCGTTGTTTTTCCGTGCATGTGGTTGACCCGAGAAATTCAATATAAAGTCTTTATTAAAAACTAGTCTCAACAGACGTGAGGCTTTAAAGTCTTTACGAGATAAATAAGATTACCAAGGTAACCGCGTTATATAAATTTAAACAGGCATCTGGTCATAAACAACTCTTTGAATTTCTCAGTCCTTATCCGAGGACGCTGGTGTAACCGTTTTTAGCGGGAGCAATTCTTGAAGACGATGATCTTTGTAATAAGCCATATTAATAGCTATCTTATTGAACAATAATAGTTACATCCTTTATCTTCTCTTCAATTGCACTTGATATCTTCAAGTAAAAATTATCCACGTCGAAACGCCCCGTTGCAAAAAAAATTGCTTTAATTGACAATACGGTGGTGACATGGCGTTTTGTTTAGGGAGCATCCAGCGGGGTTCCTTAACGCACACGAACACGCAAATGAAAGCTTCAAATTCTAGTAGTGTTGATAAAGCTATTTTGCTTTAACTTAGACAACGCTGAAACATGATGGAGTGGTAGTTATGTAGATATGTGGAAAAAGTCCTCATTTGCAAAAAAATTAATAAATAAAAAAAGTAATGCTGAAAGAAAATTCCAGGGGTCAATTTAATAAAACTTTTACACGTGTAATTTACAAGTGTAGCTATTGTTCTCAGACTCTAAAACAATGGCTACACTTGTAAATTACACGTGTAAAAGTTTTATTAAATTCACCCCAGGACAAGAGAGAAACAACTTGAAACGTGGATAAAGGAAAAGATAACTTACCAACCGCACGAGTTCCTTCTCGTACCACAGAAAACAAAACGAAGAGGAGAAAATAGCATATGACATGCGATAACATGGTGAGTAAATGACTGACACAGTCTGAAGTTAAATCCCGACGATACGTTAAAGAGTGACGATTCTAGTAGTGTTGATAAAGCTATTTTACTTTGACTTAAAACAACACTGAAACATGATGGAATGGTAGTTATGTAGATATGTGGGAACAGTTCTCCTTCGCAAAAAAAAAAGACTGAAAAAAATCCAGGACAGGAGAGAAAGAACTTGAAACGTGGATAAACGAAAAGACAACTTACCATCTGTACGAATTCCTTCTCGTATCACAGAAAGCAAAACGAAGTGGAGAAAATTGCATGTGACACGCGATAACATGCCGGTGAGTAAATGACTGACCGAAGTTAAATCCCGACGATACGTACAAGATCGACGATTGCTTTTAGGTTCAAGTCACTGCATGATCAGTGGAAATGTTTGCTAAAAACCCACAAGATCACACCACGCTCACTAAATGCTTGCTTCGTTTTTTATCAACAGCGTACTTAACACAAGCGCAATGACTGTCAGAGGAAACTAATTTATTAAATATTGATGACAATAATCTCATATGATTTACCAAATTGGGAAACTTCAGCGCCACTGAAAGTTCATAACTCACAAAATGAGTTTAACTTCCGTTATTGAAAGAGGGAGCAATTGATAAAGTATTTAAAATACTCAAGAGCGTTCCGCACGAAGGACGGAAACGACTTGTTTTATGAGAACATCTGCTAAATATTAATTGTCATCTACTTCTGAAACTTCATACCTCCGAAGTAAATAATTCTTGTGTTGAAGTGTCACAGTATTTACCTGCAATATTAAACTTAGGGCTAGGGCAAACGTCGAACTTTTCAAGTGCCGAATCTAATATTCGACACATGAAAAGTTCGACGTTTGCCATAGGCCTTTAAATATTATTAGTTTTAAATATTACCTTGGTAGTCCATTATCGTATATCATACGTCAAAATGTAATAATTAATTGGTTTTTGGGAGAATTACCAGCAACGTTCAGTTTGTTCCTTCTCGAAGCAGAATATATTTCGCCTTTTGCCACTGAAAATAGCTTTGAGAAGATTGCGATACCGTCAAATAAAGAGTTTAACTTACCTCTGGGATTTCTGTCATTAACGGATCCTGAATTTAACTGGGAAAAATTCTGAGCAAAAGATTTTTGTAGCAATTTGACGATAAAACAGTGCGATAAATACATCTTATTCGATGGTTTAAGGTCGGTACACACGAGGGAGCTTGCTCCCGCAGCACGCTCCTGCAACACGCTCCCGGAGCAATTTCTCGCGAAAAAGTATGTTGCGCAACAAAACGTTTGCTCCCGAGTTTTGCTCCCTCATATAAAACTGGTTTGATATGAGTGAGCAAGCTCCAGGGGCAAATCTGTTGCACGGGTCTGTTTCAGGAGCAAGCTCCCTGGTGTGTACTGAAATTTGCTTGCCGTGACATGACGTGTCTCCAGTTGGCCAATCAAATCGGCTTATTTTTTTCATCCACAACTCATTGCGAACTCACTTTCAAAGTTCCCATGCCCCAATCGGGTTGTTTCATCATTCAGCTCCCTCGTCGTGTCCTTCGTGTGTACTGGTTGGGATACTTACCCGGGAGCGTGTTTCAGGAGCAAGCTCCCGCGTGTATCGGCCTTTACGATATAATGCGCGCGGATATTTTGCGAGTTGCGCAGTACGAGCAATGAGCAAAATGTCCGCGAGTATTATATGTTAAACCGTCGAATAAGAGATTCCGGCATTATTCCACTACAAAAAGGTATTATTTTGCTTCAATTTTATTTGGTACGGGCCATCCTTTTTTTTTTTTTTCGTTTACCGTCGAATGCGTTTCCTGATATTGGGTCGGTCGGTCGGTCGGATTGAAAAAAACCCTAAAAAAGATCATAACCATTCTCGGATTCGGAGGCCTGGTACCCCAGCATCATAGCTGTGGAGCCAGGAAAACAACAAGACGTGAACCCAAAATCAATATGGCGGAAAAGTTGGTGGATGTTGTTGCAAAATTAAGACAGCGATCAACCCCCAAACCTCTTATGCGACATAAAAAATGGCTTAAAAACGACGCTAAACGGAGAAAAAAAAGGCGATGGCCAAAGAGTGTTTCTAAAAAAAAATGCATCTGTCGTTCAGGTTGCTTCAGAACGATGTAAACAGCACAGAAATCCAGCCAAATGCCCTTTATTTGATTGTATAAACGAAATGGCGAGTGACAAGCGATGACAAGCTAAATTCTCAGGCTTTGTATCTTGATGAAAACAAAAAAAAAAAAATTCGAGAATTCTCCCAACCCCACAAGTATTTAGATAAGGTTATGCAAACTCGGAAAAGGTCTTGTAATGATGTCATAAAATGACGTCCTCCGGGAAAGCGGAAAGCGTGGAGTCACAACCACGTTTATCATACTGTCATGCTAACACAGCTATTGACCAATGAAAGCGTACTATCTGAGTTATTTTATAATGCAAGATGAGGAAAAGAAGAGTATGAACCAAAAAACAATAAAATACAGTCACCGTGTAGAACCATCATTGTCACTTTTGCTATCCGAAACTTCCTGTAGTAAGTTCTTATTCAAAAACTCGTCCAGAAATAGCTTGGTCACTCTGAGAACGGAGTACGGAGAAACGTTGCATTACTGTTAGATTTTTAAAGGCCCTAGAGGGGTCTCCGTTATAGAAGTCCCTTCGGAGGCACTTTACTGCACCAAAATATATCCCATAGCTTTGATATGCTTGTCACCGTTTTTACTAGCCGCGGCCTCGTTTCCACACGAATTGGTGGTGTCGGGAGTACCTCCAGTGCCAAAGCCGAGTCTTGAGTCACAAGAATCACACTTGTCCTCGTTGTTACGAACAACGCCAATTCTTGCTTTGGAGTGGCTGGTGCCGCTACACAGAACATTAAAACCCTCTTTTAGACAAACACCTGTTTGCAAGGAAGCTTGTGGACCAATTAGCTTCTTCCATTCAGCCAGGCCAAGTGGTACGTTGCGATATTGCCCATCGGCAATCAGCGAATAGAGAGAATCAGCCCGTTTGTTAATGACGACGAAATTTGGGTATTGTGCGGCAGAGATCTTCATACCGAGACAGATCTTGTTGAAAGGTGTGTTCCAGTAGGTTGGTAACTTTGTTTCTTGTGTGTCGAACCCAGTCTGTCCTCCAGGAAGGTTGTAAGATTTCTTGTTGCTCCAAAATGTCGAATCGTAGAGGAAAGTTCCCTGTTAAAAAAAAAGAAGAGAACCTCTACAAAAAAGGATCAGACATTCAAATTACGTTTTCGTAATTATGGACGGTTAAAGTGGAGTTTGACTCGTTTCGAGTACAAATAGCTCTGGAGGCATTATTTAATTTGGGGCTTGGCATAATTAAGCAACGCACCAATTCCAGGAAGGAATTCTCCATTTGGAATCAGAATGGACAATAGCAATAAAAACAACAACGACAACAACAACAACAATAACAACAATATCAATAGTAAATAAAAAAGAACGATCATACATTAAAAGTGAATGTCTAGTAGATTGAAATACCAGTACTGCATCGATAAGCCTAGGCACTTGGTGAGTGTGGTTAGCTTTTCAAGTTATTGCTAACACTTCAAATACTAAAAAAGCCAAAGTTTCGACTATGGTAATGGTGTTGTGTACCCGAATTCACCTCAATTGTATTTCTCGTCTAACAAAATACTGGATTCCTGAAATCTCTATAATTTTTACTCTCAGAGGGGCTCGATTCAGACTCTATTCCTATATACGTATTACGTCTTAAAGAGACATGCGCACCTTGAGTTTTACCGTAGCTTAGGGCAGAGATCGCGCGTTCTGACCACTGGTAGTACGTGGTTCAGCTTCCGAGGTGCATTTTTAAATAGTCAAATAGTCTTTCTCTCTAAAAAGCTGTTGTTTTGTTCTGCCCGTTTCATTGGCCCTGAAAAGCCCTTATTGGGTGTGGTCAATTAAGTATGTATGCAGTGTATCGCAACAGGTAACTAGTTCATATTCAGTGTAGTGTTTTTTAGCTCCGACTGACTTCAAAACTGAAACCGTTGATTGGATTTAACTTCAATGCAGAGTTTCTACGATTTTGGCTTGCGCAGAGACAGCCAAAAATGCGTCGGAGTTCGCACGTTGGTATGTTTGTAAAAAATGAAAATGAAATGATCAGTGATCCGTGGAGCAAAGGCCGGTTGGAGTAAGTCAATATAATACCTTCTTTCCATCAATCTTCATGACCGGTGTCCATGCTCCAGCTCCACATCCGAAATCTCCAAAGTGACACAAGACGGAAGTTAGCCCTGAGTCCAATTGAAGTGTGGCAAGCACGCTTGTGTTAAATCTGTAAATTGGACACTTTAGAAATCAATGATGTATGTAATAATCGCGTTTTGAAGGGTTGAACGCTCAAAAATACGAACTAAGCAAGGTACAGATTTTGCTAGCCTGCTTTATGCAAAATAATATTGACGCAAAAGTAAATAAATATTAATACACAATTTTAGGAAGAGCACAAGGTAGTTTTTTGGAAGTGTCGATCGAGAATTAAAAAACTGCCATCAGCAAACAAAATTTGCGATAATACAACAACATTAATTTCGTCCCACGAAATATAAAAAGATACCATCAGCGAAAAAAATTTTGGGGGATTTTTGCTATTGTACTTTTAGCTACGATTTTTGAATCGCAAAATCGAAAGTGGCATCAATTTCAGCGGCCGCCTTTGATCAAGTTACCTTGCGCGTTTGAGCTTAAAAAAGCAAAATACCACAAAACGGGACAGGACATTACAAAATAAATCAACGTGTAGACGTGTGAGCCAAAGGGCCTCTGCTGGCGCGACATGTGGGTGAGCCCGCAAAAAGTCTTAATGACCCCCCACTTGAAAAAATTGACTGGAACGCTGCAGTTCAAGTTCAATACCACCCAACTCAGTGCCTTCCGAGCTTGTTTAATACGTACCACAGGCAGCCCAGGTATACGCTCATGGAACGTCTAGATTGTTATAAATGTTCTCGATCGCGTTTAAAACTATCATCTACGCCTGAATGCTCTTTTTGTACCATAATGGGCATTTTACTTGTCGTTTGCATCTATAGTCGGCCATTTTTGTCCTGATCTAAAGGCGTTTGGTAGTGCAAGAGTCGTCGCTATAGTAACGTAATATAGGGAATAGGCCTTATTCGTGATGACGTCTGACTAGC
Organism: Montipora capricornis; assembly: GCF_036669925.1. Classification (NCBI taxonomy): domain Eukaryota; kingdom Metazoa; phylum Cnidaria; class Anthozoa; order Scleractinia; family Acroporidae; genus Montipora; species Montipora capricornis. The sequence goes on along the minus strand of NC_090894.1, from coordinate 13,791,734 downwards.
TAATTTCACCACCAAGCCTCGAATTCGAAAATCAAACTTGTAAATTTTAGTATGAGCTAAATCCCAAAGGAGCAAACTTGTAAAGAAAAACCACGTTACAAACAGTATTGCATGTCCAGATGATGTGAATAATTTTGTGAGAACGAGGCTTGGTGGTGAATTTTGAGCAAATTTCGTAATCATCCATAAGGCCTATTTGGAAGTATCTAGGATGAGACCGCACTGCTCTCGTCCAAATTAAGTAGAGAGATTTTTCTTCGGTGTTTTAGAAAAAAAAAAAGCAATTTTCTCACTTGTTCTGCTTGTCAGCTTCGAACATGGCTTTGCATGACACAGCAGCTGAAAGAGAAACAAAAACGATTAACTGCTAAGGAAAGATTTTCACCAGAGAAGTTATTCTGTTGTCGGCTTTCAACAGCCATATAACCAGTTTTTGTCAAAATGACAGAAGAAAAAAAAACTAATGGAAATAGAAATCCAAAAGATTTTCTACTTGATCAATACTCTCAGCACAAAACATATGCCATTTAGATCACAGATAAGAGCACAAACTGATTGGTAACCCCCAGTAGTGACCAGGGGTCATCCACTAGATTAGCCTTTGCTATTTGGATGATCCCAACTCGCTCTCTATTTTGTTATTACACCTTACACTCTTATTACACTCTCTTTTGTTGCCTATGTAAATTTTACCTATAATCTTTTATATGTTATGTGAAACTGAGCTGAGTTAAATAAATCATCTTGTCTTGTCTTGTCTTGATATAAGCGACATGAAATACGTACTTACCTATTTCGCAGTAATATCCCGTGAAACCGATCTTACAGTCGCAGCGGAAAATTATATTTTTGACGTTTGGTACACATGTACCTCCGTTTTGGCAAGGTGAAAAAGCACACTGGGTCTGAAATACGAAAAAATCGTTTAACTTCGACATAAAGACCGAGTTTCGGTCATTGTTTCTGTATTTCCGTTTTTACTTGGGTTAAATTGGTGATCCTCATTTTATCTAGGTTGATACACATTTAGATGAATTGAAGAAACTTTTTTTGGAGCCTAGAGAAAAATTAGGGTCAGGTTACGATCATTTTTGGTGATTACATATGGATATCAATTGACATATTATAGAAAAGTGAAAAATGAAAAGAAGTGTGATGGGTCAACATGTCCGTCGGTGTAGGGTAGTGGTGAATGCGGCACAGGGCTATAGACCTGGAAGGTCTGAGTTCGAGTAACGGTAAAAGCATAGTACAGTACTTTTTTCCCTTACCATGTTGTAACCACTCTCGTCACTAGAGCCTCGGCTCGACCCAAGGCTCTGGGAATCTCTATCTAGGAGAACATGCACTGTGGGGTTCTTATAGCCAAAAATTGGCTATTTGAACCTTACGGCGCCTGCTCACTCCTCGTGCTAACATGAATGCACCAATTAGAGAAGCTTTTGATTGTTCTTCACGAAAGCCAATGAGAAGACACTTTGTTTCAGGATTCTCCAGAGCTCTTCTCTTGACTGAGGGAGAGAAGAGCTCTGGGGTCGAAGTTGTGTTGTAATTGCTGTAATGTTCATCCTGAAAGGGTAAGTGTATGAATACAGAAACCGACAAGATGACACGAAACAATAACATTTGTTGAGATACGTAAGACAGGGCGTGTGGGAAGATATAGACGTTTCCAATCCCTTTTTGTTTGTTTGTTTGGGGGAGAGGGGGGGGGGGGGGGGGTTGATAGCTGCTTTAAGATAGGTAGAGCGCATATTCAACCTATGTAAAATGTAAAATAAAGAACAACTTAACCTGGGTAAAAACGGATTCAACCTGAGACCGGATTTGACCGACAACATATACACATCAATCCTTTTACTGGTTGACATCGGCATATAGAGAAATATGCGAGTATTGCTATACCTAGTGGATGTGTGTAAATTTGATAGCAGTCACGTGGTAACGAGTGGTCACCGTATGAATAGACCTCTTTAGCTTGTACGTTTTGTTTTCCCATTTCAGATCACGTGATGTTCCAAAGGGAATTTTCCTTTCGTTTTTTCATAAGTTATGCATACATATGCACGCGCATAAGACAAAATTTGAAAGAAACTGTTACCTAGAGTAACATCACGTGGTCTGAAATGGGAAAACAAAACGTACAAGCTAAAGAGGTCCATTAGAGGGCATCAATCTCCTTTATAGAGGTTTTGCACGGCAGCCATATTGCATGGCAGGAACAATAGATTCTTTTTTCTATGGGAACCAATGTTCTTTCTAATGCAAAACATTTTCATTGTTCCTGCCATGCAACATGGCTGCCGTGCAAAATCTCTATAGATTCCTGACGTGTTCTTTACGTTCTGCTGGCTAATTTTTGCAGTATTTGTGTTGTTTTTTACAACTGGTGTTTCAACGAAACGATTGTTTTCTTATGAGAACAAATCTCTATGTAAAGGTTCAGAAAACCATATATTCAGGCGTTATTTTAAATGAATTATATATGCAACTTTTAAATTGAACATAGGACAATTGTCCGAGCTTCTAGGCTCTATTATTCCATTCTGATCACTTTTCCCGTTGTTAAGTTACAGGACAATCAAATGCTTTGGCTAACCGGTTGGAAGAGGAATTCGATGTAATTCTTAAATATAGGTATCTGCTCATAACAATGGAAAGGAGCTGTGAACACTGTGTTTATTATACAAATCTCACCTTAGCAGAGAAGTGGTGCGAAGTTGCGTTGGCCCTAAATTCGTCGGGGTCTCTGTGTCGATCAGAAGACAGCAACTCGCACCAGAGCTTGCCATCAGCTCCTCTTGATGCAGCCAGGTTGAAGGACAGGCAAGAGGGATGATTCAGACATTCAAAAGTGCAGTCAAAGTCATCGGCAACCGTGTGTGTACCAACTCTTGACACATTCAGATAATGCGAGTCTTCTTTTACGAACACATCTTGTCGCACATCGGGGTGATACCATGTATTTAATCCTGTACCACGTGACAGCGTGCAAATTTTAGAATATATTCTGGGGGCGACATTCATATCATATGAATTAACCTTGAGGGTGCTTAACATTGCGCCAAAAATCCCGGAAATTTTGGTTAAATGCCAAATGGAACAGTTACTTTCCGGAGAGTTCGTTTGGAAAATGTGGAGTACCTCCGGAGGTACTTCGAACGGAATTTCGGAAATTCCGGCATCATTTTACCAATTCTTGCGTTTCCAGGGCCTTTTTCGAGCGAAATTGAGTGTTGAGCGAAGGTAAGCCCAGGAAAAAGAGTTTTGAAAACGGAACATTTCAATGGAAGTGTAATTTCACCGGGTGTTGGTCGGTATTTTCGTCAAGTCGTTGGACATTTTTTAAAAAATAACCCCTAATCTCTTCGCGAAATATACATATTCTATTAAATACTTAGGGAAAGTCCGCTTCTGAATTTGATCTCGCTGTTAGTTCATCACTGTCAGTGTGTGAGAGCAAAGCAAACTATAATCGGCAATAATGTGATTTACCATTCTTATAGCACATTTTTCTGTGTAAATATACGTATTTATGCGCGTTGTTTTAACCTTCATGTATTAGACCAGATGGCGACCTTCTTCGTATATGGTTATTTTTGTGGGTTCTATTCTTCTGTTGAGAGATAAAGCAAGGACTACGACGTACAACGGCTATAAAAAGGTTATCTAAAGATATTATTTTCCTTTTTTGCGTTAATTTCGTGATTACTGGAAGCTGGTCGACGTGAAAACCCATTGTTTTCGGGCGAGAACGGCGAGGAAATGCTCCAAAGTGTAAAACGCCTTTGTCATTTTGTTCATTAATATTAAACCTATTGTCTCGCCAGGTGTTCTCCTAGCAGTCGTTGCTCTCTGCTTGAGGTCAGTTAATCGAACAAGTCTACTGTTCTTCTTTACTATCTGATAAGACTGCAGATCATCTAACCTTTTGCAGCGGTCATTTCAAATCCAGCATTTTATTCAGTTATTTCTCCTGGCAGTGACTCCTAAGTTTCCAGGTTCTATGCGGTTGTCTGATGCTATACTTACCGAGACTCGCGTGGCGGTCTAAGGATTTCAATCTTAATCACACGTTCACAATTTTCGAAAGTTTTCTCTGTTACGAGAAATAGAAGGAAGGCATTTCAGCTTGATTACGTACCCGTCGCGACCAACTCATTAAGTACTGCTACGGAAATATAAGCGGAGCGGAAGCAAATGCGAATAGCCTCTTTCTAAAAAAACCTAACCGCGAAGAAGAGGTGTTATAGCGCGCAAACCTGGAATCAGTTCTCTCGAGTCACGCCAAAGTACTTCTGAGGAATTGAAAACATTTATGCTTCTCGATCTCCTGAACTGACTTTGCTTTCGGAACAAAAATGTTGCGCGTCCCCCGTAAACAAGGAAAGAGTCAGTGTTTCTTCAACAATATCACCGAAACATTATTCATTCCTCGTTGTTTTTTCCCCTGTGATTGACCAGAAATTTAAATTTAAGTCATTTATTTAAAAACTAGACTCAACAACGTGACGTGAAGTTCTATATGTTAAAAAGAGAAAACATTACGTTAATTCTAAAATTACAACTAAAGAACATAAACAAGGAAAACGAGTTACATAAATTTAGAAAGGCATCTGTTCATATAAACGACTTTTTACATCTCTCAGTTCTTATTCGAGGAAGCTGGTAATCATGTCTTCTTTTTCTTATGATCCTTATCCGTTGTGGCGAAGGCGATTTTTGAAGAGGATAACACGTTCTAAAACACTTCGTCGTATTCTAAAACCGTCCAATTGTGGTAAAAATGATATGTTTTGCGATCATTTTTTCCAAATCTGTGCTGTTTTGGCACCACACCGTAAATATTGTTGATGAATCTCCACTTTTCTACCGAATGATTTATCCAGTTTGCAATATTTCGAAAGAAAAAAGAATATTTTTCCGGAGCATTTATCAACTTTGCAATATTTATCAAATTTTATCAAATTTTTGACTAAACAGTCACGCAAAATGACAGTAAAAATTTCCAACGTCTTCTCATAGAAGATCACGGAAAATGGCGACGGAAATCTTTCACAGAAGATGAGGCAAAATGACAGCGGAAATTTCCAACGTCATTTTTTAAAAAAGATCAAGCAAAATGACGGCGGAATTTTCCAACGTCATTTTTGGTAAAAGTAAAACAAGACTACCTGAAGTGAAGATCTTCAACTTTACTGTCTAAGGACGAACTTAACTCCCACGGACTAAAAACGAGATATTTTACACACACATTCTAAGCTTGAAGACAATTCACTATATAGACATGAAAAAGAAACCATATGAACCTCGTTTATGGGCTGCTCGTGGAACGTTTTCACCAAGATGACTAACATTTTTTTCCCCGGAAAGATGTTAAATTATTACTCACTCTTGTTTTAATTGAAATGTAATTTTTATGTACAGTATTATGACAAATAGAAAGCTACGGTTAGTCCCTCCAGTCGTTGCAAACCAACAGAGAAATATGTCAATACTGAGGAAAAAAAAGTTTCTTTTATTACAAAATTAATTCTGTTCTCTGTCGTTAGCCACAAACTTGGCTCTTAATTGTCTGAGAACTACAGCACAAGTAAAACCGAGCGAACAAATATGAACATCGGTACTCCCATTGAAATCTGCAAATAGTTCTATTTGCTGCAAACGGCACACGCTAATAATGCTACATTCGTGCTTTGCATCGACCAGTATCAAATCACCAAATTCAATCTGTAAAAGAACATGAAATGAAAGAAATTTTATCAGAGCTACTTTTGGCCGACAATTAGTTTCTTTTTTTTAATGAAACATTCTCTCTCTTACCTGCAACCGTTCGCCTTTCTTGTCACTTTTTGAAGGGGAAATGTTCAGAACATATCCACGCTCTTTGCCATCCCGCTTGAGAGGACGGTCACGGAGTCATGAATAACAATTTTGTTATGTTTCACAAGACCCCAAACGCCCGTTAGTCATCATTATATGAGCTGAAAGTCTTGAGTCGCCAAAAGAATCAAAGTGCTAGCTATTTAGGCTGGATGGATTTGCAGATGAATTCGTTGGTGGGAGTTCTTTTTCCTCAAACTATACCAACGAACTAGCGTGCTATTCGCCCCTTTCGTGAGATTTCTGTTAAAATCTTATCTGAATGAATTTCCGTCAGTTAATTCAATTGTCAAGTAGAAACCAGAAAAGGACCGGAAATTAATGATTTAAGTGACAGAAAAATTTAAAACTAGCGCCTTCATCCCTGCTATTTAACAAACCTTCAGAAAAGGCAAAAGGCAAGTTGCATTAGTTTTTTGCTCGGTTGTTAACCTGTAAAAGGCTTCTTTCACATTAAGGCTGCTTTCGTGGATAACAAATTAATTCCCCGCACTTAAAAACGCAGGTCACTTTATACAAGGTCAGCAAGCGCTCAACAAAATATTTAAAGAGGTCCCCCTTTTTTCTCGCAAAAGAGGAAAATCCCTCAAAAACTTTTAAAGGCCGTTTACACGACAGAAAGATTTGGGTCAGAGCTATTAAAACTCTAGAAGGGAATAGAAAAACATTTGCGGAGCGTTGGAGTCGTGCTCGGCTTTCATAATCAACCGCACTGTCGCATTCAAAAACCGCATGACACATGACACAGATATTGCCGCCCAGTTTCACATCACGACATTGAAACCTAAACGAAATAGGACAACAGGACGTTGAAGTAGTTTCAAATGCACAGTACGGAAAAAGACTGCGTTTATCGTCCTGTACCAGCCTTGCTACTAATGATTTTTTCGATCTTTATTTTGATGATGAAATTAGCGAGGAGAACTGAGCAGATTCGGCCATGTCTGCAAGTAGTCCAGCGACAAATGACCTCCGGTTGAAGCCACACTGAGTCAACGTAAACGGTGAGTGATCTCAGTGCAAATACCAGTGAACTTTTTGAGACACTATTTGAAGACCACGAGAGAGACAACCCTTATAAATTAACCCTGGAATCAATTCAGGGCGTTAATTCTTTGCCGAGTGAACGTAATGATATCGGTTGAATGTGTTCCCCTTGGAGATTGGAATCAGAGACGGAAGATGGCATGGCAAGTAAGTTGCCATGATTGACTTACAGCTATTGCGCTTCAAGTGAACAAACGGAAAGATTGATTTGAAGAGGCTAGCTTAATATCCAAAAATTTTATGGTTCAAAATGTTTCAATCAAAGTCATAAGCAATGTTGGCCGATGACAAAAAGGGAGCAAGTTATTCGAACCCCCTGAGAAGTAGCTACAA